>NC_138375.1:115984651-115997489 GCF_054177405.1 Leptonychotes weddellii
GAATATTTTTAAGATTCATCACACATTTCTTCATCAGTGCCCTGGTCTGTCGGTCATCAAATAGCCACAGTATTTCACACTGTGGACACACCATGAAACAGAGAGACGTGTCCCTGTCTTCTCGGCAATGACTCTGCACCTTCTGACCCGGCTTCTCCGCGGCCAGGAGTCTGTTGGGAGCCCATCATAGCACTGTTCAAAGGCTCCAGGGGCAGCACGACTTCTGTCGGTGAGAAGAGCTTACGGAACAGAACCGCAGACTGAGTATGCTATGGTAGAAGAAAGGACAGCGTCCTGCGGCATTGTGACAGATCATGTTCCAGACAGCAGAGCATCTGGTGACACAAGGAAATGTTGACGGTAGGTTAAGCGCAGAAAGGTTACAGAACGGCGTGTATAGAATGAACCCCCCCCCCCAAAAAAAAAAGAATTTACAATTTGTGCATGTAGCTAGACGCTCACTCTGGGTATTGGAAGCACGAGAGATATATTCCCTTTTTGGTGCTTTTCTTTACATTCTAACTTGTCTTCAAGAGGCGTGACATTTTGTAACATCCCATTAGAAAGACTCGTGCCAGGAAAATTGTCTCATCTGAAAGAAAAGGCCTCGAGAGCATTTGCTAATCCATCACCCTGCTGCGGGCTTGTCCTCAGAGAAGGCAGGCCAGGTCAGGCCAAGCTCCGGAAAGGGGCGAAGCCCCAGCTGTGCAGGGACTGTCCCACCACTGTCACCAGAGTGAGCCCCAGGTGTCTGGGCACTACCTCAGAGGTGGGGGGCGGAGGCAGGGCCCTCAGCACACAGCCCCTCCGTCGTGCGGCCTCCCTTGCTGTCAGAGTCCGGCCCCTGCTGTTTGATCCTTTGGGGAAATGACATGTACAGAATGATTCCTCTAATCAGCCTTTACTGGTTAATGTTGGAGCCGATGGGTTGAATTGGGCAGTGTGATGGGCAGATGAGCCTCCCCCCCAGAACCTGTGACTCTCGCGCCTCGCATGCCAAAGGGAACACGGCCATGGTGATTAAGTTAAGGCCTTTGAGATGGGGAGACTGTCCACGTGGGCCCAGTGTCCTCACGAGGGTCCTTCTAAGTGAAAGAGGAAGAGGAAGTGCCAGCACCTTAATTGTAGCCCAGGAAGACCCATTTTGGACTTCCGACCTGCAGATGTGTGAGATAATAAATTTGCATTGTGCAAAGTCCCTTAGTGTGGCCGTCTCTTCGGGCCACCGCGGCGAACTAGGGCAGGCAGCCGCGTTGCCCCGAGGAAGAAGGACATGGCCACGAGCTGCAGGGCGCGGTTGTGTCCCATGGGAGGCGTGGCAGGCCCGGCAGACAGGAGGTGGCTCGGGGTCCGCTGCACGCTGTGCCAAGCCAAGCCGCCACCATGCCTGACTGGCCAGTGTGGAGGAGCTCTGGCCGAGTCAGGGCTGACCGGTCACCCCGAGCGTGAGCTGGCCCCGAGCGTGCTCCTCTGCCCACACGCAGCCAGCAGCGGGGAGTGGGCTGGACAGTGGAGGTAGGAGGCTCCTCAGTAAGGCCCCGGGGCATGCTTCCCCTTGGGGGACCTCAGTGTGGGTGTCTCAGTGCCCAGGACACCTGCTCTGCCGGATCCCAGGGGAGCAGGGTGCTAGCGAGGGAGGCTGGAGGAGGCCAGTCTTCAGAGAGGAGCCTGGCAGGAAGCTCCAGGATGGCAGTTGAGTCTGGGAGGCCTCTGGGAGGCAACGTGAGGGTGCAGTAGCTGTAGGGTGGGGTGGCGGGGGGAGTAGCTTTCGTCTTACTTTGGTCACTTGGGAAGGTGAAGTCCAAGGGAAAAATTCCTTTTTGCTTAACAAGGGATGATGTCAGACTTTAAAGCCTTAGCTGAAATCAGCACCTTCTAAATGGCATTTTATAAAACAGCAAAAGGCCAAATACGGCTAGAAATCAGTTTCCTGGCTCCCACCCAGGTCCACGTGCCTTTTTCACTCACTGCCAGTTTGTTGTTTGTCTCATTACTCATTGGCATGTCTTGGGAGGAGGCACTGAGGATCCATTCAGGAGACGGGAGAGCAGACGGGCCCTGCCCCGGGGGTGCCCAGTATGGAGGAGACAAACAAGCAGGGGTTTCTCAGAGGGGAAGGCCGGGGATCAGAGAGCACAAACCAGAAGGAAGTGAGAAACTGCCAAAACCATCCCATTTGCTCTGGCTGGCCCTGCTCAGAGGCTCATAATGCCAGTCTCGGGCACACTCTCTTTCCTCCCCAACTCGCTGGTGATTCTGATCTGGCCACACTGACCTGCAGCTCACAGGGCCCTGCCTGTTCCCAGTGCCTCCTAGCTCCCCACTCAGGCCCACTGGGCTTCCCAGACTCCAGGGCTCATGCAGCTCCAACTTCACCCTGGACTGTAAAACGGACCCAAAATTGAAAAGGGGACTAAGCGCCCCTTGGTTCCCACAGCTGTGAGCGAGTGCACTTTAGGATGGACTTTTACAAGGTGCTTGGTGATATGCCTGCATGGTCTCATTTGCATGCCCTGAATCCTCATAAAAGTCCCAAAGACTGCGTAAGCCCAAGGATGTGTGTAAGGGAGCATGGAAGGCAAAGCCAGGGCGGCCTACACTTGTTTCCCACAGAGTGCTTTCTTCCCTCCTCCTGCCTAGTTACCCCCATTGACCCAGCAATGGCTCCCCCATTGGCCTCTCTGGCACCTGTTGCCCCCTGGAGGTGGTTGGCAAGTCTCCTGAAATGGCGGAGGGCCTCCCACCTGTCCTCTCTGGCCTGGCCTCTCCCCACAGGAAGTGGCTGGACCCGAGGTCAGGGGCCTGGCCGTGGTCACCGAGACTCTCCATAACATGCTTCTTCCCCTGAATCGTAGGTGCACCCTCCGGGTTCCTCCTCTTGGGTGGCATCCCACCCCAGATCCAGGCTCGGTGCCTTACCAGGGCATGCCCATAGTGCTCGGAGGGGCCATGGCTGGTGATGACCTAGCTGTGTCCCTGGGCCCTGGCACACAGTAGACACTCGTATGCATTTGTGATGAAATCTCTGGTCAGTAAGAATTATTTTGTAAGGTAAATAATCCTCCCCCCATTTCTGCTTTGCAAGACTTTTAGTTGTGAGCAGGGCCACCTCAGCAGGGCCGCCTCAGCTCTTGGCTGCAGAGAGGATTTGGATAGTGAGTCATCCCTGCCCTCCAAGCCCCTGCAGGCCCCTTGAGATGCAGACCCCCGTGCCTTTGTGAAAGGTCTTGAAATTCCTCCTCTTCAAAGATAAAATGCCCCCCGTTCTGGGGTGGCCGAGGAGGCCTGGCCATGCGCCCTCACTCTCCGAGAGTTCCCAGTGCCTCCCCCCACAGACCAGGGCACAGCCATGGCTGTTGACCTCACGGTCTCAGGAAGGCAAAGGGGATCTCAGACCAGCACAAAAAAGAAAGAAAGGAACGCTGAGTCTAAAATAAAGAATTAGAAACCTTTTCTTGGCCATTAAAGCCTGAATAGCTAGAGGGTTTCTTTGTGACCTTCTTTACAACGAAATTTGGCTTCGCCGTTGCTAGTTCTAAGTGTCCGTGAGAGCTTGGCGAGCCTCCTAAGGCCAATTTGGTCATATTCAATTTAGTTCCGTGCTGAGTACTGCTTATTTGTTTTCTCTCTTCAAAACTTGCTAGGGGCGCCTGGGTGGCTCAGTCGGTTAAGCGGCTGCCTTCGGCTCAGGTCATGATCCCAGGGTCCTGGGACTGAGCCCTGCATCGGACTCCCTGCTCAGCAGGGAGCCTGCTTCTCCCTTTCCCTCTGCCTGCCTCTCTGCCTACTTGTGCTCTCTCTCTGTCAAATAAATAAATTTTAAAAAATCTTTAAAAAAAAAAAAAAAACTCGCTAAGTCGTCCGGGCAGATGTGTTAACTAGAACGCCCGGGCATCTAGAGCACGTCCCCTCTGCTGTTCTGGATACGCATCCTGGGGAGGTTGGTGCCACTTCTGCCCACACGTTCCATCTTTCCTGTCTGGCCACGTGCGGACTCCTCACCACCAGCTGCTCAGGACCCGAGACTGCTGCTGGCTGTAGGGCTCCCTAAATCCAGTCAGTGGCAGACAGAGCCCACGTCAGCTGGACGGGCACCAGCAGGCCCGGGGCAGGCATGAGGCCCACGCCAGCGTGGCCGGTGACACTTCCCACACCTGTGTGGGCACCCACATCGCTGCCATCATTCACTGTTGGGTGGAAAAAACGGCGCTCCTGGGGCTGCAGGGACATGAGATCTGCATGGGCACAGCCATGGCCTTGGGATTATCAGCGTGTCACAAAGCCATTAGCTAGAGGGCTGGTGCCATGCCCACTTAGGTTACGCCGATATCTATAGGCGGTCCCCTTGATTACCTGCCCCATGCCCAGCCCTTTGCTGGCCCACTCCCCTGGGCTCCATCTCGGACCGCAGGAGGGATGAGTCCCGTCTTTGTGCACAGGGCATCAGTGTGGTGGTCTCCCTGGGAAGGCAAAGGGAATCCACACCCAGCAGCAACAAGCAGGGCCAGTTGCCGGGTGACCACAGGGCTGCTGGGGGCAGAAGGCAGAGAGACCTCCGCCTGGGTCACCAGTGCGCTCCGTGACGTCCTCTCCATTTCAGAACTTCAATGCACACTCAGCCAGGAGGGCTCAGGTGGGAAACTCGCAGGTCTGTCCTACAGAATCCATCCTACTCTGAAAACATTCGTGGGAGCCCCGTTGCAGCCACAGCTGATCATGTTTCTGTTTCAGCAACAGGGATTTTGCTCCCCTGTGGTCCAGGGCTAAGGGAGGCCAGCTTATGAGTGTGTGGTTCTGTCTCCTTCTTTCTTTCTACCCTAGAAAGGGCAGCCCACCCAGCCCAGGTGCTTCCCATGCTCCGCCCCCCCCCACACACCCCAGTAGCATTTTTCTCCTTCCTCAGGATAGTCCTACATAATTGGGGTCACTTTACAGATGGACGAATGAAGCCTGGCTCTGGAAGGGCGAGTGAGCAGCAGGAGAGGAGCCCAGACCAGACCCAGGCTCCTGAGCCTGCCCGCAGCGCAGGATAGCCTGGACTCCCTGTTCTCCCACGTCCACTCCTTGGCCTTCTGCCCCTGTTGGTCGGTAGCTCTGACCCCCAGCAGGGGAGCAGCCAAGAGGGACGGGGGGCCCCCGCACTGCCCAGCATGTTTGGGGTTCCTACCACTGCTCAGAAGCAGTGAACTCTGGGAGGACCGTGTACAACCCTCTGCCCTGCGTGAACAGCCTCTGCAGGAAGGCCAGCGTCTGCAGGTGTGTGCACATGTGTGTGTGCGTGCGTCTGCACATGTCAGTGCCTGTGGGCACGGGTCACCAAAGCCTCCACTGTGACTGTCAGGTAGCGAATTCCTACAGAAAACCTTCCATGGAGAAAGGGTTGATGTGTCAGTTTGTGGGTCCGATTGCCCCCACCCCACTCCACCAAGCCTTGGTCCCTCAAAGTATCTCTCATTTTCACTCTAACCTGTGCCCCCTGCACACTCCCACCAGACCCCAGAGAGGGGAGAGAAGAGGCTTGCCCCTTTTGGGATGTGGAAGGGACCCAGGGGGTACCCCCTCAGACTGGGGAACAGTCCAGCTCCAGCCCATCTGCAGACCTCGGCTTTCTCCTCTGCAGAGGAGTTGTTTGTCACCAAAAATTATCTCCGGAGTGGGAAAAAAAGTTCCAGAAAAGTTCCCGACGCTTCTTTACACAGACCAGAGTGCAAGCTCTCTGCACTCCATGACTTGGCTGTGAATAGCATTTGTAAAGCCTAGAAACATAAACCCCAAACACAGAGCTAACCCAAATACACTCTGTTTCTCCTGGGCCGGGCTGGAGGTGCGGTGGCTGGCGGGGCAGGGGGCTGGGGTTGGGGGAGGGCAGGAGTGGGGGGAGGAGGCTTACAGTGGAGAGGGAGAGAGAGTTGTGCAGGAGACAGCTGAATTCTCCTCTTCCACACTGGGAAATTCATCAATAATGCCAAACACCAAAAAAATAGGAAGTAGAATGCTTTTTAGGTAAATTCAGAAATAATCAAGTAGAGAGATAACCTCCAGGGAACAGAAATGGGAGTAAGGGGTCAAGGCTTGCTGTTTTTTATGAAAAGTCTTGACTATTTGACTCTTTAAGTTAGGAGCTGATGTAACTTTGAAATATAACTTTTTAAAGAATGTTAAAAATGTAAAGATAGAAAAAAGAGTAAAAATCATCCTGAAAGAACTGAATATTATTTAAAAAAAGAAAAAGAGTCAAATGGATATTATAGGAAAAAAACCCACGGTGGAGAGAACTGTACACAATCAAATAAAAGACTGACAGAGGGCAGATACTGGTAGTTGCCTTCCAATATCCATCTCTCCGCCACCTTCTTAAGTCATAAAAGCTCCAAATTACCTGGCCACATTGCCATTCCAACAAAAAACTGTATCCCCCAGACTTCAGGATTCCTAAGTTGGCCTCGCAGGTAAATTCTGGCCAGTCAGATGAAGCAGATGTGCCGTGTGAGATTTCCAGGAAGCTGTCTTCTGGAAGAGGGGCCGTGCTCGCCTTCTTCCCTTTCACCATATTGCTGCCTGGAAGGAAGGTGTCTTGGCCAGCGCTGCAGCTCCATCTTGGACCCGGGGGATGGCAGAATGGAGAACTGGGATGACCCCAGGTCTGTGACAAGTTGGTAGAGACACCGCGCCAGCTCTGAATTTCCTCCTTCTGGATTCCTTTACCTGAAAAGATAGCAAAAACTTATCATTTGTTTAAGTCACCCTTTGGGGGCCTCCTGTTACAGAAAATTTAATCTTACCTGATGCTGAAGAGATTCTGACTGTGGGAACAAAATAGGAACCCAAACCTTGAGAGAAACCTTGGGAAGGAGGAGGCAGGGGGAGCATGAAGGGAAGTGCTCAGGCCTGAGAGCCTGGGCTGGAGGGAAGGCTTGCCTGAGTGCAGTGTGTGGGCCCGTCCTGCAACAGTGAGTCCTCACAGGGCAGGAGGCAATGGGAGACCCCCGCCCTCAGAGGGTCCTACATCAAAACCTCTAATAACCGTCACATTGGCAGCTGCGTGACACCCTCTCCAAGAGTGAACAAGGATAGAGTCGACCCCGTGACACCTCAGAATTGGCAAAGAGCTGAGCTGTGCTGGCTGTGCTCTTAGTTTCTGTGGTGCACTGGGCTTTGTCCCCGTAGGTCAGTGGGTCTTGCACTGTTTGAAGCTCCTCAGAGAGCAGGGGCTGCAAGGAGGAGGAGACACACAGGCGTGCACACACACACACACACACACACACACACACACGGGCTCACACATACAGGCATCAGGCTCCCAAGGGATGGAGCTGCCTAGCTCTCAATTTTGTAGCAATTACGAGAGCCGTGTGTTTCTTTTCCCTTCAGGACCGCCCACTGCTCCTCTCTGGGTGTGTCCATCTCACACAGACGCAGGGAGCCTGCACCCCAGCCTTCCCTCTCCAAAGCCCAGTGACGTTGTCACAGGATGCGTTTCCTTTCTTTGCCTGTGGACTTGAGAGAACTCTTCTAAGATGTCCCGGACTCCCATTACAAACCCCGCAAGCCCTCCCGTCCCGACTTAACTGGCAGTTACTGAAAAGATGATGATGACGCAGATGTTTTAATTAGCCTGCCTGTTGGAAGACCCTGGTTCTGCTCATTTAAGTGAGTTGATTTCAAACCCCCGTGTCGTCATTAGCAGTGATAAGAGCCGCATCATTCAGACGGTGTCTCTGTGGCAGGCTCCACGCTAGGGACTCCTTCCCACGCGTCGTCCCACGTAATCCTCAGGACTGCTCTGTGAGGGATGCCTGGGTGGCTCAGTCTGCTTTCGGCTCAGGTCAGGATCCCAGGGTCCTGGGATCAAGCCCTGCATCGGGCTCCCTGCTCGGTGGGAAGCCTGCTTCTCCCTCTGCCTGCTGCTCCCCCTGCTTGTGCGCTCGCACTCTCTCTCTGACAATAAATAAAATCTTAAAAAACAATTTATTTAAAAGGACTGCCCTGTGAGCTGAGCTTTGTTACCAGCCCCCATTTTTCAGATGGGGACACTGAGGCACAGACACATAACGAGTCCACAGTCCCTCCACAAGGAAGTGGAGGAGGCAGACCGTGGGTGAGTTCTGCTCTGTGGGACTCCAAAGTCCTGGGAAGCCGGGTAGAGGACACACAGCTGAGGCTGTCCTGCTTCTTCCCACAGACTCACCCTTTGGGAGACTCCACAGCCCTTTCTGCCCTCGGGCTCCCACACTTAGACTCGGGGCCCCTCTAAGCTAGCAGCTTACAGCCCGTCTCCTATGGTATAAGTCTCCTCTCTTCCAGGGTTCCCACCAACTTCTATGGGGCTTTGATCACCTCCTCCAAGGAGCCCTTTCTGGAAGAGGGCGCCAGTGATTACCTTCACTGTTCTCATCCTGTGTTCCTCTTCCCTCCCTTCCCAGCCAAGTGACTTGATCTCCTACTGCAGGGGAGGGGCGGGTGGGAGACAAGCTCTTAAATCCCATCCTTTCTCCCCAACTCCACTGCTGATGCCCTAAAGTTTATGGACTCCATGGCTTTATTTCTTGCTATTAAAACCCAAGATTTTAGAGCTTTAGAAATAAATTATTTTTCAAAAAGCCTGTTTTCTGCAAATTGAAAGCCTTCGTTTCCAGAAAATTGTCTCTGCTGTTTTAAAAGCCAAGAATTTTACACCTTTGTGTTCTGTGCACCATACTCTCCCCTGAGGCCCTAACACTCAGCCTCACGTCTAGTTTTAATGGCAGAAGAACTTAGAAGAAAAAATAATCTGCTGAAAATGAAAAACCATTGGCTGTCATTTTGAAATACTCCCCCCGCTCCCCTGGCGATGGCTTTGGATAAGACCGGGCCTTAGTGTCCTTGTCTTTTGAGTCAGGAGTTGACACCGCCGAGTCTCGGTCCTACCGGCTGTGGCGACCCCTGACTCCGGCATTTCAGCTGGATATCTGCAGTCCTTTCAAAATGGACATGTGTGAGGAAGGGTCTGTCTGTCCTGCAATTTGAGGCAATTTGGGAAAGCCAGGATCAGTCCGAGGCTTCCACATCTCACACACAAGATTGGGCCCAAGACAAATGGTTTTGCCTGAAATGAGAAGCCGGCCATCTCCATCTGCGAGCATGTAGAATCAGGGTTGTTTGGGGCCTGATTTGTGAACTTGAACGAGGGCTTCTAGAAAGCTATTTGTAGAATTCATTGCTGTCTCTGGCTGCTGCTAACACATTCCATCTTCCATCTCCTCAGAATTGGGGATTTCTCATTCCATGCATTCATAAAATACAGCGGACAAGGGAGCGCAGTGTGTGACGGGTGTGGGCAGGATGACGGGGTGGGGTCCCGGGAGGGCACCACCAGGCAGGACCACGGACACCACACTGGGACCTCGCCAGTCGCCTCCCGCCACCCAGCACCAGGGGCCACCCTTGCCTGCTTTGTCCTGGGGAAACCCTCCGAGGGACTTCCTCAGACCTGGGGGTGAGGTGGGGAGGGTGATTCCCCATCGGCAGAGTTTCAAAAGCGAAGGAATTTTTGCAGCTGAACCCTGGTCTGCACCTCTGCCCACATCTGCCTGCCTCAGTGTACCCTCAGTTTTTAGGCCTGGTCATGGAGGAGGCCTTCTGAAGGGGTCCGAGTACTGTGAGCTGGAAGTGCTGGGAAGAGGCCAGGAGCCCTGGGGCAACTGGAGCCAGGGCCCCTTGTCCCCCAGGCAGGGGTAGGGAAGGCTTGGGACCAGCCCAGAGGAACTAGAAAGCTCGACCAGGCTCAACTCAAGTCACAGCACATTTTGAGGGAGCTGAAGGCATCTCAGATCTTTTCCAGAACAAGGTTTTTTCCAGCAAACAGCCTTTGTACTTCTGATGGCACCTAGGGCAACTTTCTGGATCAAGATGTAATTCGAATTTAAAAACTGAATTAGTAAAGAAAATTCATTTCCTAAGCTACTCTTTTACGCCCCTGGAAGAATATGACTAATAATCTCACTTTCAAGCCTCGGTTTGCTTATCTATAAGATGGGGGTAATGCCCCATGCTCTACTTGCCTCCCAAGTCTGCTGTGATTCTCAGTAAACCCATGCGTGGACTGACTTTAGGGTATCCGCAGCAGCAGGGGGAGAAAGGGTCCTACATCATGACCAGGGGGGTTATTTCTGGTAGCTCTACACCCATGAGAAAGCCCACCAAGCCCTCTTTTGTTTTCTGCATTAATTCCTTGGCCTACAAGATGCTGTTTGTCACTGACCGCAAGTTGCCGGGACCGTGGCCGGCAAGTTTCACAACAGAGACGGGGTCTGTAGGGTTTGTCCCTGGTAGGGGTGGGGGCTGACCGCTCTGGGTGTGTTTGGGCCTCGCATGGCTGGTTTTGTCCCGGAGCTCCAGGGCCTTTGACCGAAGGGCAGAGTCAGGCTCGGTGCTCTGGGAGGCTGGCTGGTCAGCCCACCCGTGAGCAGCCTCTCTGAGCCAGGATGTCTGCAGATGGTGTTGTCAACGAAGGCTCTAGCCTAGGTTATCGGAGCAAGACCAGCTTGCTTTGCAGTGTGTATTTCTGCCCTCTTGTGCTGAGAGAATCAGAAGGCCCTATGGGGTAGCTAAGTCCTGACTCTGGAGCCTAGAGTCCTGTTTATGAGTGACCCATGGACGGAGTGTCAGTTCTTTCTAGTAAGGTCTTCCTTGGAAGCTCTTTACTAACCACAAGGATACTGGGTTAATCAGAACACCCACCGCCCTGGCCACGATACAGGGAGGCTTGCCACAGGGCTACATATCTGAGAAGGAGGCTGTTTCTGCTCAAGATCAGACCTGGCAATTATATTGCATATCGTAATCTATGCTATGAATTTATAAAATGCACAGCTTGGAAGCGACAATGTGAGGGGCAGTTGGTGTGACTGTAGCTTCCCTGGAGTTACGATGTTTGGCCTCCGTGGCCTCAGACAAGTGTGCGGGCCATGCTGGAAGGGCCAGGGCTCTGGGGCTGCCAAGAACGGGGTTCTTCCGTGTCTGCCACATCCCGCGCGTAAGAACTCGGGCAGGTGTCTTCCATTCCGAGTCTGTTTCCTCATCTCTAAACTGGAAAACAGGGCTGTTTGGGGAATTAAGTAGAGTAGGCCTTCAGTGAACAGTAAGGGTTGTCTGGTTTGGTTTTTTTCATCCTTGTCTTGTGCAAGGTCCTCTGGAGGACTAAGAAGAGGAAAGTGCATGGTGCTGAGCTGGCCTTGAGGAACCGAGAGTCCAGGAGGGTTGTACGGGGTCGCCTGTGCCCGCCCACTCCCTACTTGTCCATCCTAGGTGAGCCCTGGCCTTATGCCCAGAGTTCACAGCCAGCCCTCCCAGGGAAAGAGACCTGGCCAGCCACGGAGGGACCCAGTGCCAGCCAACTGCGCCAGTCTGCCTAATCACATACAGATGGAACAAACAGGGATCATGAGACATTTGGGGGAAACCAAGAGCATAAAAGAGAAGAGCCAAGGTGAACAAAAGAACTCACTATGGGGGATAGGGAACAAAAGTGAAATACGTTCATCTAATAAACCCCTAGACGTGAGAAGATGATGTTCCCATAAAATAAGAAAGGGCTGCTATGAAAAAGAAGAACAGAGCAAGAAATAATTTTCAGAGATTAAAAATACAGTTGTTAAAATCTAAAATTCAATCGAAGGAGTCAAAGAAAAAGTCAAAGAAAGTAACACATAATAGAAATTTTAAAAGACGTGGAAATGGCGAGAGACAAACCAAGAGCCAGGGACAGTCGAGCCAGGGGTACCAATATCCACCTCCTCAGCCAGACTAGTCACAGAGAGACTTGACGGGGAAATCAGCCAAGGAATAACAGAAGGAAATTTCTGAGAGCTGAACTAACAGAGACCCTCAGATGGAAGGACCCACTGAGAAATGAGCAGGGGCATGAAAGAAGATACTTAACTGCATACCCTCCTTGAAATTTCAGAACATCAAGGATCAAGAGAAAATTCTAAAAGCTTCCAGAGAAAAAAGACATGTCATCAACAAAGACTCAGGAACCGTTCTTATCATATAGGCATTGTCACCCTGGAAAGCAGTGAAGCGGTTGCCTTCCAATTTCTGAGGGAAAACAGTTTTTCCCTAGGACCCTAAACCAAAGAAAGACATTTTCAGACATGAAAGCCCTCAAAAATTACCTTCTTTCTGACTGAAAAAAGAAAAGCAGAGGGGGCATAAGGCAGTGAAACAGAAAAATAATCTAAAAAGAAGAGCTGGTCTAAGAAACCACAGAACTAATCCACGTGAGGCATTAAAGGCAATCCCAGCAGGACAGGTGGGCCGGCTGTCTAAGACACCTGGGAGTCCCATCCTCACGTGAGAAGGAGGAAGGTGCAAGGTTCCAGGACGACCGTCCTCAACCAGAAAGTGGATTTCACAAAACTAAGATTAAGGAGCTCTAAGGCCTGGGTGATGTGATAAGGAAAAAAAGAAATCTTAATACATTTTTTTAAGGCAGTTAAAAATTGCCAAACAAGAAGGACGTGGGCAAATATTCAGCAAACTAAAACAGGTCACCATGTTGAGTAATGGGAGGAAGGGGAAGGGAACTGTTTGACTCTGAAGCCTAGAACAGTCTCCTTCAGGCAGCACAGGTGGGTCTCCTGGGCTGGGCCACACACCCCCCGCCCCCACCCTGCACCCCTGTCCCTGAGGCATGGTTCCCTGTGTCTTCCTGCGAGGAGGATGGTTATGTCATCAGAGTGTTGGAAATGTTCTTCATTTGCATTTTTAGAGTCAGTGGATAGAAACTTAAGCTTATTACCTATAGTTGCAGAATGTAACAAGGTAAAAATTAATATTATAGTTCGTTTAAGTTAAA
>NC_138375.1:115997989-116045382 GCF_054177405.1 Leptonychotes weddellii
GCCCGGCTTTACTTCTTGCTAATTGAAAGAAAACAGATTTTTCCAGGACTTGTGGCCTGAGCCTTCATTATAATGCATAAAACACATGACAGGAGCATCTTTCATCTTGATGGGCTGGCTAGATGCTCCCTGGCCTGTTTCTCTTAAGAAGGAAGGAAAGGCCCCAACAGCCCTCAAAGTCTCTAGGATGATGCTAGCCACGGGGCTTTTCCAGGGAGGGTGGGAAGCAGTTCCCCTTGGAGGGTAAGGATCCGTGAGCATCCGGAAACAGGAGTCCTCTGGGAGATGGTTAAAAAGGCAATCTGTGATTGCCGTAACAAAATCATGCAGCTTGAAGGCAGGTGACCAAAGGGATGGAGGTGGCCTTGTTGTTCGAGGGCTGAGAATTACTGATGATGATTTTTTCCTTTCTCCATATTTTCTCAGGATCCTTACGAAGGAGGAAATTTGAGGGCTACAATTTAGATATTTAAATTTAAAAAAAGTTTTCCCAGGACTGTGGGCTCTTCTCTGATTTTACAGCTATGAGCCACGGTGCAGCTTAGGGATGAGACTCAGCCACACTGTCTGGGTTTGACCCCTTCTCTCCTGTTCTCCGCGAAGGGAGAACACCCCCACTGCCAACATGCTCAGCAAAAAGACCACCCAGGCTCATCAAGAAGAGCACCTTCACTCTTTTGTCTCAAACAATGAGCTCTCCCGGGGACACTTTCAGTTCAACAGGGGCCTGCCATCAGACACGCACACATAAGCTTCTAAGGCCAGGCATCCATGAGGTGACAGGTCCCCTTGGGGCCCATCAGCCGCCCCATCCCTGGCCCTGAGCAGCTCTGCCTGACGTTCCGTCTACTCTGGCTGCTGCGGGTGTGGCGGCCGCAAAAGACCAATCCCACCTCTTCCTGTCCCAACCAGCCCGTGCCCACGTCTTCTCTCTACCACTGCCCTCTTTCCGTTCCGTGTGTGTGCGCGCGTGCACACGTGTGTGTGCATTGTGTGTATGTGTGCGCTCGTGTGTACATTGTGTACACGTGTGTTCGCATGTGTGTGCGCGTGCACGCGTGTGTGTGCATTGTGTGTATGTGTGTGCTTGCATGCGTGTTGGTGTGCGTGTGCATGCTGTGGGAGCCCAGAGGCCCTGCGGTGCCCTAGCTCTCCAGCAGCGTCCTGTTCGGCGGGGCGTGCCCAGCAGGCCTTGCAGGGACAGCTGCAGGCGGCTCTCCGTCAGGGTGCCCCTGTGCGCCTGGACCCACAGACGGAGCCCCTGCCAGAGCCCACAGGCAGGAGCCAACTGCCAATGTTGTTCCTTCCTCGGCTGTGCGGAGTGATAATGTAGCGAATGAGCAAGTCGACAGCTTGCCTCCCTCCCGCGGTACTGCAAGTGCAAGACGGAGGGTACTGCTCGCGCGGGGCTCAGTTCTGCAAGGTGCCACGCTCTTCCTGCCGCTGTGCTTTGCTCAGCGACAGCACTGTTCTGGTGCCTCTGCTTCCGGGCTGTCTTCACTCCTGCCTCCTCCCTGAGCTCTCTGACCCGCCCAGGCCTCCCCTCACATCCCCGCCCCTGCCAGTCTCTCTGGCCACGTGAGGGCCCAGCACCTTCTTCCCTCCTGGTGCCAACCCCTCTGCTCCCTGAGCTCTGAGCGATACGGCCTCTGACTCCGCGAGACCTGCCTCCCCTTGGGCGATCCCTGCCAGCCGTCCTTCCTGGGACCCTGTGGGCCCCCTCTGGGACGGCGCCGTGCAGGTGGCTCAGAAGCTGGGGAGGTCAAACGGGAAGATATGGGCACCCGAGAGACAGGGCTGGAGCAGCTACCGGCCCCCCTCTCAGGCACCTGCTACAGGTGCCTACACCTCTGTGGGCCTGGGGGCGGGGGTAGACCGCAGTGTGCTCGAGGCTTCTGGTGGGTCAGTAGGAGGTACTCTTACTGTGCTTGCATCGTGGACGGCGTTCAGAGAGGGTAAGCAATTTGCCTGAGGTCACACAGCTGGTCAGTGGTGATATACCGGGTTTGTAGCTAGAGTTTGCTAGAGGAAGAATGCTTCACAGCAGGGCTGGAAGGACAGATGGGTCACAAATGAGCAGACAGCAGGGCATGGGGTAGTGGGCAGGGAGGTAATGGGATCTGAAGTTGGTGCAAAGGTGTTGGGAGGTGGCTGTGTTCCACCTGCAGATAAAAACGGGAGAGAGGAAAGAGGTCCCCCATGAAGGCTCCGTGACACCTATCCCACCCCCCCCTCCCCTCCCCCAGCCACAGGCTCACACGCTCGCGCGCGTGCACGCACACACACATTCTCGCACACGGGCTTGGCTGACAACACGTGCAGGGGAAGGGCTGACAGAGGCTGGTGAGCTTCCTTTGGCTGTGCTCAGAGGTCTGAGAGCCAGGGGCTGAGCCCGGCTCCCGTCCTGTAGCAAGCTAGCTCACGGTTAAGGATAGTCCTCATGGCTTTGTCTCGGACTGGGGTCGTTAACGCAAATGTGGCTGAACTGCACACATTTCTTCTCCTCTAGTCGTGGAGGAGAGGGGCTGGCTGAAGGAGCTGTTGTGAGAGCCCTGGGCCACCCTTCCTGACTGCGTGGCAGGAACATCAGTGGTCAGAGGTCCCCACAGACAGGAACTTCCGAGGACCTTCAGGGGTCACATACCTGGACCCCTGCCGCGGTTCTGAAGCCTGACTATGCTTCCATCGACCCCAGAGCTTCCCTAAATAGAGGCCGGGCCCGCTCTCCAGGGGGGCCAGCGAGACTGAGACCCCAACAGCCCTTGCTTCCAACCATCCCAGGGGCAGACCCTAGATTTCTGTTGAGTTATCTGAGCGAATTATTTCATTCTTTCTTTATGTCCTAAACAAACCCACATCATTTTATTAATGTATTTGCAATTATAGTGTAATGATTTCCCGTTTAGTGTGGTCCGTGATACAGGGACACTTAATCAAATATCTGCATGATGGGCCTTTACGTTCTCTGGGGCCAGAAGCTTTTCCCATCAATTAAGCTTCAAAGAAATGAGTTTTAGGCTCATCTGCAACTGTATTTTTATGTTTCTTTTATGGCTCCCCTGCTTTTCTCCTGGTGTCTTTAGAGATACCAGGAAATGTGGTGTGGGACTGAAGTATTTATGTGGTATGCAGAGAACAGGTTTATAATGGTCATTATAAAATATCAAAGTGCTTTGAAGTAGGACAATTTATATTTCCATTACAGCCATTTCATGGGCGCCCTCCTCAGTGCCGGAAGGGAAAGGGATGTTGCCCTGGAGGTGTTTGCTCTGGAAAGAGGTTGGATTTCCAGAACCTTCCACGGACCCCACCCTCACCCCACACTCCAAAGGTCTTGGGAATCGTACCCATTAAAATGCGAAGAGGATTTCGCAGCCATCCAGGGTGTTCCTCTGTGACAGCTGAGGTGCCGTCCTAGCCACTGACTCCTGCAGTAGCCCCGAGGACAGAGATTACCAGCCCCATTGCACAGATGAGGGAATGGGGCACAGGGAGAGAAGATCTGAGCACCTCATGCTAAGGCCTTGTTCATTCAGTTCTCTTCTCCTGTCCCCACTTATGCGAAGGAGTTGGGACTGGCTACAGAAGGTTCCAAGTGGAGGCAGAAGGAAGTCCTGTGAGCATGGAGTAGCTATGTTTAGTTAACCCAGTAGTTGTTTTCTGGCTTCCTGGACTCGGGGCAGAAGGAAACATATGTATGTCTCAATAGGAGCCATTGTAGATGAAAGTTCCATGTCCATCCATTTGGTCATTCCTTCGTTTATTTGCTGTGTGTTTGCTGCATGCCAGTCACTTGCTACCGTGCCCACGGGTTCTCGGGCTCTGACAAGAAGGGCAGAGTGGACAAGTAGAGGCAGCGAAGACGATAAACCCTGTGCAGGGCTTGCCCAGGGTGCTCCAAGGACACAGAGGCGTGTGAACCCAGCCAGGGGCAGTAGGGAGGTGATGTGCAGGCTGGCGGTGCACCAGCCAAGCTGCAGAGATGATGAGGAATTTGCCAAGCGGGGCGAGGTAGGGCTGTGGTACCATGGCCCAGAGGTGATGCCGGGCCGGTTCGAGATGCTGAAAGTGGCTCAGGGGTGCGAGCCGGGAGGGGCCACGTGAGGCCGGACAGCTGCGGCAGTTGGGCGCCCCCAGAGATCCCTCCAGCTGCTGAGTAGAGGGGGATTGGTTGGGACACGATTGGAGTCTGAGGGCTCCCAGGCTGGAGTGGTCATCCAAGTAGTGTGGAGGGTCTCCTTGAACTGGAGCAGATGTGGTAGGAAACACTCAAGAGGCAGAAATAGCCTGAGCCACGACTGACTGGCCAGGGACGGGTGGGATTTCAGGGGTGATGCGTGACGTGTGGTTTGCACAGCTGGGGGCTTTGGCGGAGGGCCACTGGCTGGGTGCGGTGTAAAAGGAGAAGCAGTCTCCTGGAAGGTTCCACGCAGGCCACGTTGAGTCCAGGGGCCCTGCAGGACGGTGTGGGGAGATGTCAGGCCAGCAGTGTGGTAGGAGGTCTGGAGCTTAGCAGAGGGTCTGGACTGGGCAGCGCATGGACACCCCTCTGGTCTCCCCCAGCCCGTGATTATCGCCCTTTAACCAAAGAACCTGAGCCTCTGAAAGCCAGAAAGGCACTGGCAGGAGGAAGAGTCAGTACCCTCATCAACGAGGAGAGGCGACGGTGCCTGTGGACAGCAGGGCGGAAGATGGAGGGGAGCAGGGCAAAGAGGCCATCCGGGGACCACGCTCATGTCCCACCCGCAGGAGCCACTCCCCGAGAGGGCCCTGGCTTCACTAGGCTGGCACACCCCACCTGGGCCTCCAGGAGCAGAGCGATGGGGGCACCCCCCTGGGGCCCCTCGTGGGCAAAGCCAGTGAGTGGCCCAAGTTGCCCCATCCCTGGGCAGTTGGCAGTTTTCAGAGTGCACGTGGTGGGGTGGGCTGGCTCACCCAGCACTCATCATGCCATGCCCGGGGCAGGCAGGGCCAAGGGTCCCAGGCTCCATTCAGCCCAGACCCCTCCCGAGCTCACCTGCCAACCGGACGTCTCCCCAGGGGTGACCCGGGAGGCAGACACATCCGGGGATTCCGTCTCACCCCCACACACAACCTGCGATACACAGACACCCTCCGAACTCCCCTGCCAGACACCCTCCACACGCGCTGTGACCACCCAACACCCTCTAGAGCCATACAAGCATGAGCGACTTGTAGGCAAGAAATCTGTTTCTTCAACCAGTATCCCCCACTTCGAAGTCAGATCAACTCTACTGAGCTAGCCGATCTGGAAAAGGACACTTCTTCAGCTCTTAGGTTTGCTTTCTGATGAACGAAACGATGGTTCTTCGGTACCTGGTGCATATTTAAATCTCCAAGAGGGTACCTGGGCGGCTCAGGCGGTTAAGCATCTGCTTTCGGCTCAGATCATGATCCTGGGTCCTGGGATCGAGCCCCGCATTGGGCTCCCTGCTCAGCGGGGAGCCTGCTTCTCCCCTCCCTCTACTGCTCCCCCTGCTCTCTCTCTCTCTGTCAAATAAATAAATCTTTTTTAAACATTAAAAATAAATAAACAAAGCTCTGAGAGGTGTACAGTCTCGACTGTGTAACGTGCAGTCTGACACCTTGAGACAGAGCTGGGAGAAGAGTCTCCTAAGGCAGGAGTGCCATTTGAACTGGATTGACGGCTGGTGTCCCCATGCAGAAGCCCCACTTCCCGGCCAGCAGACTCCCTCACTGTATATTTACTTTCAGTCCCATGCTATTTTCTGTGATCCATTAGTTCTTCTAAGCCATTTAAAGCCATTAAATCAGGGCTGTTTGCTCAGGGGGATTTGATCCTGATAAGCGGATCCAGACCCACTCCTTGAATTCGCTGTGGGCTTTGATGCAGCGTGAATGCGCCCCAACTAAACAAGCAAAAACACCTGCCGCCACTTTTCCCTCCTCTCCTTTTAAAAACAAGGCCAGGTGTGTGCACAAATTAGTTGCAGAGGATTGTTGACAGCCCGCTTCTTAGCTGAGAAATGTACCTTTGGCCCTGTCCTAGGGTTCACAGGGGCAAGCCCCCACCTAAGAACACAGCGTGAGTTCCCTCGATGGCCGCTTGGTAAGTGCACAGCTGGTCCAGGGGTCGGGCCTGGCGTGCCCATCCCAGTCTCACACTCGGGTAAGGGCAGGCTGAGGGCCTTACTGGGCCTTACTGGGAAGGATGCGTCCCCGAGCTGACAGCCTGGGCCTGTAGCCTCCGCCCGCCCCCCCCAGCACCCCCCTGAATGCAAGCCCTCCCCAGCTGCAAGAGGGAAGGATGTGGCCCGTCACAGTGCTCATCTTTCCACCTCCTGGGGCCCGACCTCCTGGAGAGCAGGGCCCGTACCTTGTCCCCTCCCTGCCCCGATGCCTGGCCCAGGACTCGGTGCACCTACACCCCAAGTGCATCTCTGCTGAGTGAATGGGGACAGGGCTTCAGGACTGCTCAAGGCTGACTGTGCTCGCTCCCCACTCCCCCCACCCCCGTCTCCTCCCCCAGCTGGATAGCCCAGCTTGCCGGGGAGGATGGAGATGTGCTTCCTGGAGCCTCCAGACGATGGGGGCTGCCAGCAAGTGGCTAGGGTTCAGAGTTCTTTGCCCCGTGCCTCTTTGGCCTGTGTCCATCCTGAGATGTACAGTTACAGTAAGCCTGGTGGTAATTCATGTGCTCACGAGTCCACAGAGCAGGGGGGAGCTCCAGAGTCGTCGTCTCTGCCAAGCCAGGTGTTCAGACTGGTTATAAATTATCTCCTGCTGTGGAGTGAAGCGCCTTCTGCTCCTTCAGTGTAAATTATCCGAAAGTCACGTTGCCTAGGATCAGTTCGTCTGTCCCCAGTTGGCAAGCATGGGTAAGGGCGCAGGCGGGGCGGGTACAGTCACCGCAGGAAGGGTGCCCACGCTCCCTGTCCCTGACGTCGCCGCTATGGCGCAGCAGGCCCCAGCTGTTTCGTGGGTGTGTGCCACATGTTGGAAAGCATAAGTTCGTGCCGGAGGGCAGCTGATGTTGAAAATCAAGTGTGGGGTCTGGACCCTGATTGCCACAGCAAGGGGGATGGCTGTCTAGGAGTGGAGAAATGAGCTGTGCCCAGAAGGGTAGGTGAGGACGCTGCCCAGGAGAGAGCTTCACATGGAGGGGACTGGCTGCAAGGCCTCCAGGCCCAACCCTGCCATCCGTCCTGGCTGCCCAGATGTCACTGGACTGGGAGGTGTGGCTGCACAAGGGTCCGTCCTGTCCCCTCTGAGGTGACCCTTGATGCCCATTTCTGGGTCACATAAGCCAAACAGCCAGGGCTGTTTGGAGGTTGTGGGCTGTGGAGGTTGAGTTGCACCTGAGCTTGAAGCCTCATTTCAGTCCTCACAACCTTGGGAGCCCAGGAGGGGCAAACTGGGGCAGAACAGGCCAGGGCATGGTCTGTGACAGGGTCCTAGGGCCTTACTAACTGGCCCTGACCCCTGGGGCTCCGAGGAGGCCAGCCCCCTGTGGTGCCAAGGTCCATGGCAAACCCTCAGCAAGAACAGAGTGCCTGGGCAGCCACCTCCACACCAATACCTCTTCGCCAAGAGCCACCAACTGCCATCCAGGCCTGTGACGTGGGGCAGTATTCCATGGGACAGCATTTCAGAGCCACGCCCACAGAGCCCGTGACGGCGCCTTAGCTCTGCGGTGAGCATGCATCAGATTCCTCTCGGGAGCTGAGTATGGGGGTGACATAGGATGCCCCAGGACAGTGAGGATCTCCTGACCCTCAGCCTCTTCCATTCCCTCTCCTAAGGCTGCTCAGCAAAGCCCACCCTACACCCATCCTCCTGCCCAGAGACCCAGGCCTGAGCTAAGAAGCAACACCTCCAGGGAAGACAGACAACATGGTGCCTGGCCAAAAGGATGCCCAGTCCAAGATGACTTGTTGACCAGAGGGACCCGAGAAGCTACTGCTGCGCCACATCGGTGACCCTCTCCTGGGAACCACTAACTCCCAGCCATGCCACGCCCTCCTTCGTGTACCCCGGCCTGGGCCTGGCCAAGGACAAAGCTCCTACCCAAAGCAACTGATAGCTTTCAGCTGTCGAGGAACGCCAGGTCACCTCTTTTACATAAGCATGTTATCGGGGCGCCTGGGTGGCTCAGTGGGTTAAGCATCTGACTCTTCATTTCTGCTCAAGTCATGATCTCAGGGTCGTGAGATCTCACATGGAGCTCCACTCTGAGCACAGAGTCTGCTTAAGATTCTCTCTCTCCCTCTCCCTCTGCCCCTCCTCGCTTGCACTCTAAATAAATAAATAAGCATATTATTCAAATATAACACACAGAGAAAATGAGTAAATCATAAATGTATAGCTCAGTGAATTTTCAGAGAGAGCATATCTTGTGACCAGCTCCCAGGGCAAGAGAGAGAATCTTACCAGCACCCAGAAGCACCACCCGCTCTGCCCCATTCACGTCCCCATGCAAGTGTAACTGCTGCTCAGCTTGCCTTTTGGAAGAGGAGAGGACGTGACAAATCAGAGAGGTGGCTAAAGCCAACAGTGCCACTAAGAGGAGGCCCCAGGAAGAGGGGCGGGGCACCACGGAAGAGAGAGGAGTCCAGAGGGTGAAGAAAAGCTCCACGAGAATGTGGAAGAAAATGGCCCTGTCCGGGGCGCCTGGGTGGCTCAGATGGTTGGGCGTCTGCCTTCGGCTAAGGTCATGATCCCAGGGTCCTGGGATCGAGTCCCGCATCGGGCTCTCTGCTCCTTGGGAGCCTGCTTCTCCCTCTGCCTCTCTCTCTCTGTGTCTCTCATGAATAAATAAATAAAATCTTAAAAAAAAAAAAGAAAGAAAATGGCCCCATCCATGTGGCAGGCACAGACCGACCGTCACGTGAGCACAGCACTTGGAACAGAAAGCAACTCCCTAAGAATTGAAGAGTATGGTTGCAATGTCAGCTTGGAACTTGGACCATTCTAGACTCCATGCTGAAAGGAGAAGAGACTTTTGAATGGGAGCAGTAAAAATTATTAGTGGCATCAAAAATAGAGCTCTGTTGGCCCTCGGGCTCTTTTCTGCCCCAGAGGTCAGCCATGGGGCATTGAAGGCCCCTCTGAGCTCAGGCGGGGGTCCAGCCACTCCACACTCCCTGAGAATAGCTGTTCCCTGGTGGTTCTGTGTCTGAGGGCCCTGAAGAGCATCCTGCAATGGGGACCTTCCTAGATTTTCTTTCCTACCATGCTCAGACACCGCCCTCCATCTTACCCCTCTGGGTCACATGGAAATGCTCTCACTGAGTGCAGCTGTGGCCCCCTGAAGGGACACCGGCCCTGGAAATGGTTGCCAGTCACTCCTCCCAGTTGGAGGCCCTGGAGTTCCCCATCTTTGGGGATCCCCAGTTTTTCCAGGCACTGGGTAAGAGGGTCAGCCCAAACCCTGGGCCCCTGAGCCAAGGCGGCTGGCAGGAAGAGCCCCTCACATGGGGCACAGTTTCTCCCTCCGCCTCCTGCTATAGAGCAGCCTGTTCTCTCCATGATTATGGCTCTCGGGGTCTCTTTGCAAGCGTGGAAGGCTAGAATTTAAAGGGAAAGGAGCTGGAGCCAGAGCAGGAAAGGCCCCAAGGGGTGTGCACACAAAACACCAGGCAGGTGGCAGCCTGGCTCAGGTCTCAGGGCTGAGAGCGGCAAGCTGAGGACCACTGCCCCCACCTGTCCACCCCCCCCCCGGGGTGCTCTGAGCGGCACGCACTCTCCTTGGGAGAGTCCTGCAGGGTCGCTCTCGCTCCCATCTCTGGCGGGTCCTGAACCCTCTTAAAGCTCCTGAATGCATTGTCATGCCACACAAGGCAATATCAAGGCCATTCTTGGCATCTGAGAAGTTAAGAATAAGGAGGACACGGAGGGCAAAGCAATTTCCCAGCATGTGCATCTGCTGAGAGCACCTCCACCAGCATCCCATCGGGCTGCTGGCCCAGTGTGCCAGGGAGGGAACCGCGCAGCCCGCCGGGCGCTGAGCCATGCCTGGAATAGCTCCATTTGCTGCAGGAGGAGGGGCCTTCTGAGCGGTCAGGGGAGCCACACCCTGGTCTCTCCGCTTAATGCCCCCTGCCGGCCCTTCCCTTCCCGCCCCTGGCTCCTCGCATTGCCGGGCTCTGGGTTCTGGACACGAACCAGGGCCTCCACAGCCTGCTCACCGGCTCAGACACGGCCCATCTGGGGCCGGCTTTCACAGAGATGAGTCTCCGCTGCTCCCTCCGCAGGGATGAGTTTCCAGGGTGGTTAATCCCCAGAACAGCGGTGCAGACGCGGGGAAGAAGAGCCTCCCCACCCTCCTCCCAGCAGCTCAAGCACTGGAAAGAATCCAAAACTCTCCCCCAAAGACTGTGTGGTTCTCCTTCGGAACTGTTGTGGAGTTTTGTTTTGTTTCGCGTTGACCTGGGATTTACTCTCAGTCCCATAAGTCAGACGGGTTCAGATAAATCTTCAAACCTCAGAATCTCTGTTCAGGTAATTCTTCTCTGCAATGCCATTTCCCGCCAAGCCCATGTCAAGGCACGAATCCCCGGCTTTGCGCACACGCTCTTTTCTGAGACATTCTCAGGCGGTTTCCCTGTGATACTTTTCCTTCCAAAGTAAATCTCCCCACAAGCCCAGCAAAGCTTCTACAGGTAGAAACGTGGGATGTGCTAACATGTGAGCAGTTCTTTCCTGGAGACGGTCGCTCGATGGCATGGATTTGCAGTCTACAGACCCCTCCCACAGAGGGGGAGCGTCTGTGCTGGTTGCCTCTAAAACCAAGTGGCTCCTTGGCTCAGCTCAGAGGCTGAAGATCGCTGTGTCTGAGCAAACACCGCCGAGCCAACACCATGGTGAGAAAAACACCACAGGCCGCGCCAGGCATACGAGACAGGTGCTCAGAGGCCTTCCCGGCCCCAGCCTCCTCACCTGCTGGCCAGAGCACTCGTGCCCTCCCCAGGGGTGTCCTGGAAGAAGAGAGACAGAAAAGAGCCCAGATCTGCAGAAAGGGGAAAGGAGGCAGGTCCTGGCCCCTGCCCCCGTGGTGCCTACGTGAGGCCTCTTTCTTCAGTGGGACATGCGCCAAGATGAAGCCTCTTCCTCGGGGGCTGCTGCCCGCTGCGTCCCGAGGACCCGGTGGGCTCCATGGCCCAAGCGTGTGGCTCTGCGCTCTCTGCCTCCCCGAGCTTGGCCTTCATAGGCTGGGGCTGTGCACAGGTACGCGCATGTGCATGGCATATCCACAGGGCCACTCACTCCCAGGTGCCCTCCCACACTCTTCCCACTCTCTTAAACATCTCAGGACTAAGGAGTGTCAAAAGAAGTAAGACCACCACCTTACACCCACTGGGATGGCCCCTGTCAAAAAAACAAAAACCAAAAAACAGAAAATAAATGTTGACAAGTATGTGGAAAATTTTGAACCTTTGTGCACTGTTGGTGGAAATAGAAAATGGCACAGACCACTTTGGCAAATGGTATGGTGCTTCCTCAAAAAAAAAAAAAAAAAAAAAATTAAAACTGGGGCACCTAGGTGGCTTAGTCGGTTAAGTGCCCAACTCGTGATTTCGGCTCAGGTCATGATCTCATGGGTCATGAGATGGAGCCCCGTGTGGGGCTCTGTGCTCAGCAGGGAGTCTGCTTGAGATTCTCTCTCTCCCTCTCCCTCTGCCCCTCCCCCCTTGTGTGTGTGTGCGCGCGCGCTCTCTCTCTCTCTCTCTCAAATAAATAATTTTTAAAAAAATTAAAAATAGAGGCACCTGGGTGGCTCAGTCGGTTAAGCGTCTGCCTTCGGCTCAGGTCATGATCCCAGGGTCCTGGGATCGAGCCCCGCATCGGGCTCCCTGCTCAGCAGGGAGCTTCTCCCTCTCCCTCCGCCCCTCTCCCCACTCATTCTCTCTCTCTCTCTGAAATAAATAAATAAAACCCTAAAAAAAATAGAATTACCACATGACCCAGCAATTCTACTTCTAGATATATACCCAAAAGAAGTGAAAGCAGGGTCTTGAAGAGATATTTGTACATGCATGTTTATAGCACTGCTACTCATCATAGCTAAAACCTGAAAGCAACTCCATGTCTACTGACTGATGAATGGATAAGCAACATGGGTCTATGCGTACAGTGGATATTATTCAGGCTTACAGAAGAAGGGAATTAGGACACACAACAACATGGATGAATCTTGAAGACATCACGCTAAGTGAAGTCAGCCACTCACGAAAAGACAAATAATGTATGATTCCACTGGCATGAGATAACTTCGAGTAGTCAAAATCATAGAGACAGAAAGTAGAATGGGGGTGGCCAGCAGCTGGGGGAAGGCGGGAATGGGGGCTGTTATTTCATGGGTACAGAGTCTCAATTTTACAAGGTGCAAAGAGTTATGGAGATGGATGATGTTGATAGTCGCACAAAATTATGAATATATTTAACGCCACTGACCAATATACTTAAAGATGGTTAAGATACTAGATTTTACATTATGTATATTTCATTGTGATTAAAAAAAAAAAAACTGGGTAAAAAAGAAGGCCACAGATTCTAATTGTTCACATAGATCACTTTTCTTTAACCCTGTCAGACCCAAAGCCACCTTTTCATGGCAAATATTTTATAGAGCCCCTGTATCATCTTGAAATGAATGCGTGTCTTATTCAAACTGTGATATAAAGGAGAAATATAAGAAAAGTAGGAGGGGGGCACCTGGGTGGCTCAGCCGGTTAAGTGTCCGACTCTTGATTTCGGCTCAGGTCATGATCTCAGGGTCAGGAGATCGAGCCCCGTGTCTGGTCCGCGTGGAGCCTCCTTAAGATTCTCTCTCCCTCTCCTTCTGCCCGCCCCCCCAGCTTGCACATGCTCTCTCTCTCAATCTCTCTAAAGAAAGAAAGAAAGAAAGAAAAGTAGTAGGAATAAACTATGCCTTTCAATATGTAAATGTTTAGATACCAAGTGCTTATACTGACTCAGGGTAGTCAGATGTCAGCACTTACTATGTGGATCCTATGAACACAGCAGCTGCAGATGGAGCCTGTGACGGGCATATTATGTTGACACTTCGAGTATGTAAGTGACATTGTTTTTGGAGGTGTGATGCTCCAAAATGGTG
This sequence comes from Leptonychotes weddellii, assembly GCF_054177405.1. Classification (NCBI taxonomy): domain Eukaryota; kingdom Metazoa; phylum Chordata; class Mammalia; order Carnivora; family Phocidae; genus Leptonychotes; species Leptonychotes weddellii. The sequence goes on from NC_138375.1 coordinate 116,011,089, forward strand.
AACCATTCCTGACAAAGTTGTAAACAAAATTTACAGTTGAGGTCCCCCTCAGCTCTGTAACCCCTCGAAGACCACAGCAGCTCAAGGCTCAAAGCGGTGACATTCCTGGGCATCACTGACTCCTGAGGAGTAACATTTTCTCCATCTTGATAGCAGGACCCTTCCCTTTGGTTAGGTGTTTGGGGGGGATGGAGTCTCATCCATTCAACAAAATGAATGGAATTACGGAGGGCGGGGGTGGGGCCCTACACTCTCCTCCCTCAGGAGCTGCAGCTTTCCGCCACCAGCCTGGTGGCGGTCCCCTCGTCCAGCACTCCTGTTTCTCCTCCTGGTGCGTGTGAGGGGCGGGGCAGGAGTGTGCAGGCGCTGGGCTCGGGACAGGGCCGTGGGAGAGCCGGAGTCTGCGTGGAGTCTGTGTCCTCCTTCCAGAAGGAATCAGTGACTTGTTAAGGATCCTGGTTGCCTGTGTGTGTTTCCTGCTAACACAAGAGTAAAAACTCAGGCTCTTCCTGCCAGAGGGCTTTAGCATTTATTCAAGTTTTCAGACATTACTCTTTCACTCCGGGGCCACCTGACAGATGTGCCAGTCAACCATAAAAAGTGTCTGTGGATCCCTCTCCCAGGAATCCAACCAATTTTGCTTCCTTTAATAGGAATAGAAGAGAGGATTGTCAATGTCAGATGGCAGATTGTATAGCAACATCAATCGAACCAGGCATTCATGAGCAAATGTACCATTTATCTCACAAAGGTCTGGGTGGTTTTGTTAATTTCAATTACCTGATACTGGGGCGAACATCGAGATGAGGCTGCATCCGCCAGGTCAGGCACGGGGAGAGCTGGATGCTTCCCCCTGCGCTGGAGCTGCCGCAGCTGTGGAAGGAGCCACGTGGTCTGCGTGCTGGGTAGGTTGGGCCCAGGCAGGGCCAAAGGCCATGTGGAGTCTTGGTCTTAGTCTGTTTGTGGACCCAAAGTGGGCCCTGTGCCCTCAGCCCAGAGCATTCGAAGGCAGCTGGGATGACTCCTAGAGCACCCAGGGGAAAGAACAGGGGACACTGACAGAGGACAGGTGGCCAGCCTTTGGGACCTGGAAGGATGAGGGGCTCCTAATGAGTGTGGTGAGCCCGTTGTCGGTTCTGGCATTAGGACTCATGGGTGAGGAGGGGACCCGGGTGGAGCTTGGAGGGACGGGAGAAACAGGAGGTCAGCAGAGTACCGGCGGGCCGTGGGCAGGCAGCAACTCACCAGTGTCCTCATGGTCGGGGCCCATGCCCACCGTGGGGCACCGTGCCTAGTGCTCTACGAGAGTGAAGACCTTCACTCGGCAGACACAGAGGCGTTGGAACGCGATCTAAGGAGGAGACAGGCTGGGGACAAGGACAAGCTGAGAGTGTGGGGCTTGGAGCAGACAAACACAGCTTCTTAGAGGTGGGCTTTGGCAGAAAGGTCAGATTTAGAGAAGGGGCCTTTCGGGAGCCTGTCGGCCCGCTTCTGGAAGGTGGGGGAATAGCCAGTAGCTGTGGCTTAGGTCACAGTGGAAGGACCTCCCCAGGGTGCTTGAGTGTGGGTGATGGTGACCCACCTGCTCAGCAGTTACAGGCCTCCGGCGCCAGCCAGCCAGGGGTCACCAGGTGGTGTGACTCAGGGCACACCTGTTCTCGTTGGGGACTGTGAGAAGACCATATCACGTGTGCTTCACTATCTCCTAGAATTTTCAGAATTCTGTGGCTTGGTCAATACCATAAGCAAAACTACACCGTGTTAGCAAAAGACTATCCTGAAGATAAACCCACTGGTTTTGGCATTTATTGTTAATTGAATTTTCTCAGAAATGGCAGCAGAAAGATTGTTAATGTTCATAAATTTACATCGAATTAAACATCTGTTCCTCTTAAGCTAAACTCCAGTAAAGTTATGGCGGCTCATAAATTAGATCCGCGAGTAAAATGCTTCTTGCTCTTTGCACAGCCTAGTGGTTTCAAAATAGACCTCAGAATGACACATCGCAGCTGAGACCCATGTAACACAACCACGTTCAGCCGTGATGTCGGTGCCAGATGATTAAGTCAAGTTTCTGCTTTGGTGGTAAAGATCGCACTTGGTTGGGCAACAGTGACGTTACTTAGCAGGCAGGCTGGGGACAGCGCGGGAAGCAGGGCTGCAGCTGTTTGGGTGCGGGTCGGGCGAGAGTCGGCCCGTGAGCAGATCCAGCAGCAGCCAAGGTTGTAGGCACGTCCAGCCTCTCCCTTGGGCCCCTCTGGGGGTTCCCGCGTGAGGGTCTCAGGGTCCAAGCCTAGGGGCCGGGCCACCCTGCCAGGTCCGGGAAGCACTAGCTCCCAGTGAGGGTGGCTCGAGGGTACGGCTGACGACCATGCAGTTGGTGAAGGAACGGCCTGCGTGTGGTTCGGGAAGGGAGATGCCGCAGCCACAGGCGGGTGTCTCTGAGCAGAGTCCCCCAGCCCTCTCCTCAGCACTTCCTTCCTTCCCATCTCCCTGTCCCTGAGCCCACACCCATCCCCGAAAGGATTGCTGGTGTTGGTAGCAGAGTTCCTTCCTTTCGAGTAATCTGTCCTGAGCTCCCTTGTCCAGTAAATTTGGACTTTGTAGGGGACTCCTGACATGCAGGGCTGCCCCACTGAGGGATGGCCATCAAGGGGTGCGGTCTTCACAGTGGCCTTGGACTCCCCCCACCCCCCGCGACCCCCCCAAGCCACCTGTGCATAAAGCACAGAGGGTCCCTAGTGTCAGCTTTGTGCTCACTTACTGATCAGAACCCTAGTATGGAATTGGACCTTTCCCCAAGCTGTGCTGTGGCCGAATTCACCCACAGGCCTCCCTGCCGGAGCTGCTGTTCCAAGCACGGGTCCCCCCAGACACAAACTTACATTATCCTCCTGTCCAGCTCCAGAGGGAGCTGTGTGTGCCCACCAGGGGTGACTCGGAGGAGCCACCTCTGTGCAACCTCGTGTCCAGCGGGGCACCAGTCCCTCTGTGGCTTCCCACCTTGCCACCACCACCCCCAGGCTGGCCATGCCAGACTTCATTCTGTGGGGCCACCACTGCGGGTTTTGGGGCGCCCCAGTGGACGAGATAGGGTCCACGCCCCCTGGCAAGCACAGGGCAGCTTGGACGCCAGCGAGCATGGCTTCACGTGCCACCTGCTGGAGCTGCCCCCCCCCCCACATCACACACAAGGCCTCCCCGCAGGCACTGGCGGGACAGATGACATGGGCTCCGAGCCCCCCGCTCCGAGTTCCAGACCTCGGTCACTGTGGCTCAGGGGGCTGAGATCGTCCTCTCTCCTCTGGGCACGCTGCCGCCGTTCTCTGACCCCACCGGCTGTGCCCACCCACCCAGGGTTCCACAGTCGTCCAGGCAACAGGCACTCAGTGAGCACCCTCTGCGTGCAGGTGCTGGGGCTGGGTGCTGGGCATGCGCTGCACCAAGGCAAGACCTTGGCCTCGAGGGGCTTCCGCTGTCCCAGGGCAGCCTGACAGTCAGCAGTGAACAGATAGGAATGGGGAGAGAGGCTGCACAGAGTGTAGCAACGGAGAATGGGGGCAGCACACGGGGGAGCTCTTCACACGGGTGGTATGTTGGGGGAAGAGGCCAAAGGACTTGGTGATGGAACGGCTGGGGCTGAGAGAGGCAGAGAGGCAGCCAGGGCTGGCCCCAAGCCGAACCCTCACCACCCTCCCTCCCTCCCTCCCTCCCTGGGGCCAGGTGTCTCCAGCCCACCCCCTCACCTGCCTGCAGGTGCCTCCTCTGTCCAGAACCTGGGCCTCCGTCAGGGGCCTTGACCCATGGTCTGTCCCTCGCTCCCAGTTAGAACCTGAGCTTCCCACTGCCTGAATGGTGTCTCCCCCCACCCCCACCCCAGCCACACTGCACAGACCTGCTTCCCTTGACTCTTTGGAGCCCCTAGCCCTATCCACACCTTCAACTGGAAGCTTCACCTGCCCCAGAGCGAAGATGGTCCCTTTGAGGCCCCGTCCGGCAGGGGCACGTGTGGCTAATGGAATATTCACAGTGTCTCCCTTGCTTCCCTTTGTTCTGCACTAGACAGTGTTCCTTTGATGGACATTTAATTCCAGAGGCTGCTACCTGCTTCCTATCTCTCTTTGCTCAAAAAATTAAATGTGGATGTGCCCGTGCTCCTGCTACAATAATCTCCCTCGGCGTGGAGGGAGTATGGCTGGGACGGGAGAACATTAGAATCTTCACAGAGGGACAATTATTGAGGGAACTAGATTAATGAGATGTCATAACAACTTAGCTAGATCTGTGGCTGACCTTTCTCATGCAGAATGGGCTTGATAAATGTAGTTCATTACCAAGTTCTGACATGAAAATAGGATCACACTCTGGGCTTCTCAGCAGGCTGATCAATATTTTATCTGCCAAAGCAGCCCTGGTCTGGGAGCAGAAGGAGCCCCCCCCCCCCCACCAAAAAAACAGGCGCTGGCAGGAAGCCTGGGGCCAGGGCTGTGGGCTGCCCCGGTGGCCACTGCACATCGAGGGCCCCCAGGCTGGCAGGAAGGGAGCTGGGCTCTTCCAAGGGCCTGTCGGGCTGCTTGTCTCTGTCAGGCTGACCGGGCCATGAGCCTCCCTCCCTGAGGGGCCCCAGAGCAAGAGCGTCGGTGGCCCTGGGCATCGGTGAAAGGGACAGTGACAAATGAGCCATGCTCCAGGTCGCCTGGGGCGTCAGGCCTGCTTCATCCCGAGAAGCCCTCAGGCCTGGCTGACTACTTGGACTTTGCAGACAGTCCTTTTACGTTTTCTTTCCCGTCATGACCCCGGACGGTAGTGAGGGATTATTACTGCCCCCATTCTGAGGGAGGATGTGGAGGCAGGAAGGGCAAGGAAATGAACACCTTTCTTAGGGTCTCATAGCTAGTCAAGGTAGAACCAGATGGTCTCCTGACTCCCCGTCCAGTGCTCCATCCAGCCTTGTGATGACCGTTATTGATGGGGCTGATCAGCAGCCTCTGATGAAGTCACATGCCAGGTTGTTACAGGGTGGTTCCATCATCCTGGCTTCCTTATGAGACAGCCTGCCCTGGAGCCCCGAGACTCGGTTGTCACCCATAGTCCCTGATTAACTCACTCAACAAGCGTTTCACACCTTAGTGCTGTGTGCATAATTGTCCGGTCCAGTCCCATGGAGGGGATATGATGGACGCTAACGCCCCATCCAGATTCCCTCAGTCAACCCCCGAGGTTGTGTGCAACTCTGGGGGACAGCTGCCCATGACCCTGACTGACAGCATCCAACCTTGGGTCCCCACATCTTCATCCTCAGGGCCCCTGCAGGCTTCAGGAATGTGCTCAGTCCTCATGTAGGGAGTCCAGAAGTGGTGGACAGGGCGGCGGGTAGTGCCCCAGAAGCAACCCTCGGCCAACAAGGGACGGAAGTTGGCGGAAGAGTGCCCCGCACCCTCACACCTGAGTGGAGCAGCTCTGAGGCCTGCAGGACACAGTCTCTCGAAGGTTCCATGGCACCAAGCTCCAGCTGCTTGGCATCCCACCCTTCATTGGCTTTCCCCCTCTCCGGTCTCACTTCCCTCTTCCTTCCGTGCATTTCTTGGGATCATCTCCAAACATACTACTCAGTCTAGGTCCTTGCCTCACCGGCTGCTCTGTGGAAGCCCAGAGCCCAACCTAAGAGGACAGGCTCACAAAAAGCAATCCACACAGGGCAGAGAGTAGGAAGCTGGAGACAGGGAGGCGGTTCTGTGTATGCAAGCAGGAGGAGCAAGGCTTCCCAGCAGAGGAGGCTGAGCTGGGCCCTGAAGAAAGCAGAAAGAAGAGAAGGAGAGAAAGTCTTCGAGAAGGCCCCGAGACAGGAGTGCCTCGGCTGTGGTCAGAGCTCAGTGAGCTTATGGGTCCAGAGGGGACCTCCCTGGAACTCTCCAAGCCTCATCAGAGGCTTTGACCTAGCCTTTGACACAAATCTCTCTTTACCTGGAAACCACCAAGACTCAGAGGAAACATTTAAATGACTTTCCTAGCATGTGGAGAGAAACGTTTGCGGGGTGGATTGTGTCCATCTGCTGGTGCATACAACAGGTCCCCTCCACATCCCAGCTCGGCAGCCCCTGCTGAGCCGGCTCAGGCCCAGCCCCCAACATCACACGCAAGCATCCTGCTCTCCAGAGTTCTCTCTGGAAGTCCCAGCAGCCATGGATCGGTTAGTGGGGAAGTGAACTCTACTCCAGGCTGACTGCACAGGCAGCAGGTGCGGGGCTCCCAGGCAGGGCTGGCCATTGCCATTCTCATTCTCACCAGCATCATGGTCAGCACCCACAGGGCCCCGGGGAGGAGGGTTGTGGCCCCCAGGCCTCTGCCATGCCCCCTCCACAGACCTTCCCTCCAAAGGGCCAGGGTCCAGAGGGCCAAAGGTAAAGCCTGGGCTCTGCCCTACTTCAGAGACAGGTGATCCCTCTCACCCCCTGGGGCCCAGGCTCACCCCAAATAGGGGCAGGGATGCTGTCTCAGCAGGGACCATGGAGATTTGAGTGAAGAGCATTCCAGATAGAGGGGGAGTGAATGCCGAGCCACGGGCAGGAGCACGCTCTAGTGGCCGGTCTGTCCTTCCACACCCCCGCCTCTTCCTGTGCCCTGTGTGGGCTTGCTGGGTGGGGGTCAGGGACGAACCAGCTGAAGTTAAGAACCCAACCCCGGGGTATTGACCCTCTCTTGTCCAAGCTGGGTAAGGGAAAAAGGAAGATCAGAAAGCAGAAGCTGCGTGGGCCAGGCCTCGGGGCTCCGTGAGGTGGACAAGGGCCAACGAGGGGCTCAGCTCATTTGGTTCCTGGGCTCTGCATCCCCTGCTCAGAGGGCCCTGCTTAACCCCATGCCAACCACTAGGAGGGGGATTTGAGTGATGTCTTTTCTTTTTTTTAGATTCATCTGTACTTTCCAAGCATTCTTTGATGGACACATATTTCTTTTCTGTAAGACAACTATTTAAAACCAGCAGCAGCATCCTTTAGCTAAAGGCCGGGTCTAGCCGATCCACAAATGCCCCCGGCTCCCCCTCGATGAGCCACTCCAGTCTGCTCCCATGGTCACACCAGGGGGTGGGAAGGAAAAAACACAATTGGGGCTTGGTAAGCTATCCCTCATATGGGCCTTGCTAGGCTGCTCTGCGTCCTGGAACCCAAGGCCTGCCTCAGGTGGGGAGAGGTTGCCAGAGGACCGTCGTTGCTGGAGATGGAGCATGAAAGGGTGTCCCAGTGAGAGGGTGGGGACTTTGACTAAAACAGCCAGCTCCATGGGTGCAGAAGTGCCACCGTTGGGTGTCTTCCCTCTGGTGATCCTAATTCCCCAAAGCCATAGGGACACTAGAGGAACTCAGGAGAACTGGGCCAATGGCTTCATTATTTGATGCTGAGATTCATGTAACGTGCAACTGCTTCTGGGACAAAGAAGGATTTAGGATTCCCTTCCAGGAGCCCCCTGATTCATCTCTGGCCCCACACACTCCAGGCAGGTGAGGGCCCTCAGTAAGGACAGAAGGACGAAGGAAGTGCCTGGCATCCCGCCTTAGCCCCACATTTCCCTCCAGCCTTGTCTCGTTTCTCTCCCCCCCACCCCCACCCCACCGCACCAGCTTTCTCCAGACACTGTGCAGCTTGCTTCTGCGTGTGTCCTTCCTGCTGCATGGTCTTCCCTCCCCGTCCTTCATCCTTCGGGGCTCATGCTGGACTGCCCTCCCCGAGGGAGGCTGCCTTCAGCCCAGCCTCGTGAGCTCCCCCTCTGTGGGCACCTCCGATGCCCAGGACGGGAAGCTCCGTTGTGTCCCAGCATGCCACTGGCATCTGGCACAGACTTGGAATGTAAATGCTGGCAAAGGGTGGGAGCGGCATGGCCGGTGTGGGCCCTAGCAGGGGGCAAGGCCAGGGGCCCAGGGAGCGGAGCCTTCCCCACCCCTTTCCTCCAGGTTGATTTCTAGGCATGTGCATACCTTCCTGACCAGGAGGTGTGTGCTGGGCAGTGCCAGGGTGGAGAAGTCAGGAGCTTCTGAACTCACAGGGAACTGGAGGGTGTAGGAGGAGGAGCAGAGCCTGGAGAGATGGCTTCGGTTCCCCCCGACGGGACCGACCTCAGTGCTTTCCCTGGCCTGCCAGTGTGGGACCCCTGCCTGGCAGCAGGCAGCTCACAGCGGATGTGTGCCCCAGCACGGTCTGTGAGGAACGAGATGCATCTGCCCATCCTACTCAGCCCCACCCATCCCTCAGGGAGCCCGGCTCTGCGTGGTCCCCGCAGGTCCTCCCACCGGGAGCCTCTCTCACCATCCACACCGTTCCTGTGCTGTGTCCTCGCTTCTGCTCCGTTTGCCAGGACTGCAGTTCAGTCTGCTGGAGGCTGGGGGTGGGGGAAGATTGGGACAAAACTATTCTTCCCCTTGCCCTAAACTGACTTTTATCCGGGCTCAGGAAGAAGAAAAAGCCAGCCGGCCACCACATCGGCCCGTGGGCAGAAGTGGGTTTGTAGTGGGACAAGGTCAGTGCTCTCAGCACTGTGCACCTCTATGGACTTGAGAATCAGGTTTGCCATCGGGGGCCCTAAGAGCTCCCAGGAATGGGTATCCTCCCAGGCCCAAGAGGGGTACTAGCCAGGTTAGGGGGATGGGAGAGCCATTCTTCTCAGAGCACGGAGACTCCCAGAGAGCAAATAAATTTGATTATATTGAACACAACAATTGATTTTTTTCTAAATAAACATGCAGGAGAAAATGGTAACAGGCATCTGTTTCTAACGAGAATCAACTGACCCCAAATGAGAAGAAAATCTAGGAACACAAACGAGCACAAGAAAAAGTGGTTGGGCTGCCGAGGCCTGTCTAGGGAGGGAGGGAGGAAAGGAAACAGACAGACTCCCCCATCAGCCTTTCCCCACCAAGTAGCTTCCTTGTTTGTTGCTCCTCAGCAAATGTGGTTTCAATAATAAGGAGGGAGAGAGTAGCTATCATTTTACTGGCCCTGACTCGGTGCCGAGCCAGCCCTGAGCCCTTTATGCGCGTATCTTTTTTAACCCTCCCAAGAGCCCCACGTGGAGGCCCTGTCGTCCCCACCTCACAGGTGAAATCACCGAGGCACCGCGTCCAAGGTGCACGTTCAGGCCGCGGCAAAGCCGGGACTCAAACCCAGTGGACTCCCGGGCCAGTGCTCTTCCCAACCCTGAGCTATTACCTGGTACCCTCCACTGGCCTTGGAATGAAGGGGAAGAGCCCCAGACCCGCCAGTCCCTTCCCAGCCATGCAGCCAGCGGCACACTGGCCTTCAGTGGGATGGGCGGCTGGGAGCCCAGGCCCATGCCCCGGGACTTCGCAAAGCCAAGTGCCAAAACGCTCCCTCCCCCCGAGAGGGGCCATCCTGCTCTGCTAACAGCCCCACGGCCTCAGCCATGCGCTGAGCCCCGTATGGTGTTCACCCCAGTTGGCCCGTCACCAGCAAGATAAACTGCATAATGTCACAGTGCCTCATGGGCCTCATTTGCCAAAACACCGTGTGGTTCTGCTGCCAATCGGCAAGCACGCCTAAGATAAAAGACCGAAGAGTCACAGGCTGTGTGTTCCAGTTTTCACTTCTTAAAGCTTCCTTTTGTTTCGTGGTCATAGACTTGTGTACACACGTTTGTCTTGAAGTAATCCAGCTCTGGGAATGTACCTGATTAACTTAAGCAGGGCTTATTAGTCCTGTTAACTCAAATTCCCTCATCTCTGAGGCCAAGTATTCAAAAGCAGCCTTTAAGGTGGGATTAAGGCAAAGACGAGCTATTACAGAATAGAACTGGGGCCGGCTTTCCTAAAGCTGCCGTGGGCCACGGCTGTGAATTCCCCCGGACCAACCTCCCCACCGCATCCGGCAATTGCCCTGAGTCTGGCATGTAGTAGGTGCTCAGTAAGTATTTGTGGGACGAGCAAACTGGCTCCTTCCAGCACGTGTGTCCTGTGAAGCGTGTGCTCAGTGTTTAGTAACTATGGACGGGACGGGTTGGCAGGCAGACAGACAGACCGGCCCCATCTCCTCCAGGTGCGCCCGCACTGCCCACAGTAAATGCCCAAGAACTCTACCTGAGCGGGCTGGGTGACCCTCTTCTCTACACCAGCGGAGAAGCCTCGCGGCAGTAACGTCACCCGTCTCTTCCAGCTGACCTGTGTACCATGGCCAACTACGCCCGCCTGAAGAATGTCCTTATGGCGCTCCAGACCCGCCGGCAGCCGCTCCCAGATGAGGACAGCAGACAAGACCCGGCCTCCCAGAAGCGCCTCCTGGTGGAATCTCTGTTTGCGGACTTGGATGCAGACGGGGACGGCCACCTCAGCAGCTCTGAACTGGCGCAGGTGGGTACGGTATTCACTGAACACCGAATTATGGAGGTTTTTCCATCTGGGGTGTAGATAAAGAGAGCCGGGGAGATCCCTGTGAGCAGAATCATTTGTAACTGTCTCTCTAATGGGCCGCTAAGGAGGCCTCTGTCTGGCAAGAGCAGACCTTCCCCTGGGAGTCAGAGAGCTTGTGTTGAGTGCCTCTGAGAATATCTTATAAACAAACCCACGTCAGTGTCTTCTTCCCACCAGCCACCTTCAGCCAATATTGACAAGCTTTGAAGTGCTCTCAGCTAGCTGGCAAAAGATGCACTTCCGAGGGGCTAGTCTCTGATAAATAAATCTCCTCTTCCTTGAGTCCCCTGCCTTCCTTAGCAGGAATGTTGAAAGGAAGTAGGGGCTGGGGGCTATCACCTGGGCATCCCTGAGTCCTCCCCCCTAGGACCTTGCCATTCTGTAGGGTCCAGATATCCACAACCCAACACCCAGCCCGCTTACTTGCAGGAAGCCCTGCGTCCCCCCCTGCCCACCCCCAAGCTGTGCTCTTCCGTTTGAGCAGACACTTGGGATTGGACCCAGTGGTTTGCCTCCCTCCCCAAGCACAGCACACGTGTCCCTGTCTCCAGCTTGGAGGTGGTGCTGGGGCAGTGACTGGCTTTCGGGAGGGCCTCTAGGATGCCGGCAGACAGGCAGGCCAGGTAGGCCAGAAAGACCTGCATTCCTGTCCCACTCTGCTGGTCTCCCTCTTATGGCCTGGAGCCACACCAGGCAGGTGCCAGGGTGAGGTCAGCCTCCCCAAGTTGGCTAGTGGGGTGGGGACAGCCTTTCCTCAGAGCCCGCAGAGTGCCCACCCAAAGGATAGATACTATGGATGAGTCCCCACCTTTGATGCCACTTTAAAGAAATCCTTCCCATAGCACAGTGACCTTAGAAAAGCTGTGGCCAGGTCAGTAGGAAGGACGGGGCTGGGGAGTGCCCCTAGCATTTACTGAGCATCCTCGGTGTGCGTGGCACTAAGCAAGGCCCTTTACTTATGACATAGGAAACAGAAGAGTCCCTTACCGTGTAGTGTAGTCTCTAAGAACACAGACTTTCTGGTCAGGCTTCCTGAGTTCCAGCCTCGCCTCCGGTGTTTACTAGCTAGTGGGTGTTGGGAGACCACCTCACCTCGCTGCACCTGTTGCTCGTCTGTGACCGCCCCAGGGTCAGCGGGTGGGTGAAAGGAGCTAAGGCACGTGAGGTGTTCTGCATGGTGCCTGGGACGTGGCACGCTCTCAGTAGGTGGGAGTACTCGGGGTCAATGCCACCGTCATCATCAATGGGGCCGGTCTGTCCGTCTGCCTGCCAACCCGTCCCGTCACAAGACCTGAGTACAGAGCAGTCACCTGGAGGCTTGGCCATGCAGGGTCCCCCTCTCAAGGCCCTCTACTCCAGCCAGCCCAGAGTCTGCTTGCAGAGTGTGCACTGGGAACCGCAGATCCTCAGGCACTTGCAGACCTTGCTCTGCTCGTCCACACGTGGGCAACACGTGCCAGTCCATCCAGAGCCTGCCTCCCAGGAGGCCTGCTGCCCACAGCCTCCCAGGCACACAACATCCCAGCCCTGGCAGCCACCATGCCATCACCTGCAGGCGCGCTTGGCTCCCAGCTATGGGGAAGACCCCAAGGAGCAGGGCCAGCCACCCACAGATGACCCGCGCCACCCTGGGAAAAGCCCAGGCCCCGTCAGTTACAGTTACCTGAAAGAAGAACCATCTGGCAGGCCCCCGCACTAGATGCTGTGCAGGGAGCACCGAATGCAGGTGGCTTTGGCTTGTCTTAGAAGCACCTGCGGGCTCTTGCCGCCCCAGCCCCACGGGGCTCCCAGGTGGCTGACAGGTAAACAGACCCTTCGTGGGCTTGTTGCTCTGACCTGGCGGGGATGTGCCCAGAGGCACCTGAAGCCATTAACAAGCATGGTAATTGGGCTATGATCTCCTCTTCAAAATTTAATGTATTTAAAGTCCATTTCATAAACCTGCCAAGCGGAGCCCAGCTAAAGGGGGCCTTTCCCTGACACTGAATCAAAGGCGTCAGGGAAAAACGTGTAGGTCCTATGAAAAGTTAATCAATTTCCAATGCAGAAATAGACAAGGGGAAATTTCCATCTTTACAAGATTGATTTCCAGCATTATGGTTGATCTCCCTTTTATTGAACACTTACTTGCTGGGTGAGGGGTCATTTTTTTTTAACGTTATCACATTAAATTGCCTTTAGTATAGCAGGCCAAGCTGAGACTGTTAAATAAAGAGAAAATGTCTCTGTCCCCCTGCCCCCCCCAAATAAAATGAAATAATTTTCTTTCTTCTAAGATTTTATTCTGAGCATTTTCCTTGCAAGACTTTAGTCCCAGACACCCCAGCCTCCGGCTCCAGCTGAGCGAGGGGTGCCTGGAATTTCCACACACGGTCTCCTTTTGGCATGTGGCTGGTCATGCTGGGGAGGCCACATCCAGAGAAAAGTTCACCAGGGCGCATCCAGAGCCCCATGCCAGAATCCCCCGGGCAGACGCTTGTGCCCCTGGCAGAACGGGGTAGGCAGAGGCGGGGAGCTCAGCCCCAGTCAGTAGCGAGGCAGCTGCTCCTCTCGGGGGGAAGGGGTTCTGTGGCTCCCCAGTGCTGCCCTGTGGCTGGGAAGGGCTGGCTGGGGGGCTGGGCAGGCGTGCACGGATGCAGCAGTGACCCTCCTGCCCTACACAGCTGGGAGCCATGGGATCAGACGTTTGTCTGATCAGGTTCCTTCTCTTTTCTGTTTCCCCATCTGCGGCATGAAGGGGCAGACCAGGCTCTTCAAGGATCGTGCCCAACCAAGAGTGTCTGGGGTCCGCCCGCCCCCATGGGGAGAAAACACACCTGAACGCTCATCCTGACTCTGCCCCAATCCCTGTGTGACCTCGGGAAAGTCCCTGCCCTCTCTGAGCCTCATCTCTAGAAGGAGAGGCTCAGGCGAGAGGAAACCAGAGAGCATGGGGTGCTCCCCATGGCCCACGGAGCTACCATGGGAGCCCTCACCCCACCCTCAGGGGGGCGACCCCAGTCCCTCTTGGCCTAAGCCATCTTCCAGCCAGGCCCAGAGCCCTACCCTTATTGCCTGCTCTGGCCTCATCCCTTTCCTCACCCGCAGCACGTGCTGAAGGAGCAGGATCTGGAGGAGGACTTCCTGGGGTGCTCGCCCGGCGACCTCCTCCGATTTGATGACTCCAACAGTGACGGCTTCTTGACACTCCACGAGCTCTACACAGCCTTCCGTAAGTCACCGCCAGGGCGGGCTCTGGCTCTGGGGCCTGTCCTGGGTGGTCGCCAGCACTGGTTTCTTTTACACGCGAATTTGTTGGAATTTGTTTTGCAACAAGCCTGAGCTTTAAGAACCAGGTAGACGAGCATGGGTGGGAAGAGGGAGGGCTTGCTTCTGCTCTTTTTGGAGAAAGGGTCTTCTTGGTGGTGTTGGAGAAGCCCAGGACTGTGCTGTAAGCGTGTCGGGGCGGGGTGGGGGGAACTGCTACACACCCTGGGGGATGGTCTATGACTGCGCCTGGAGGGAGGGGCTTTTAGGGTTTTTCCAGGCTGCCACCCGGCCACACCAAAAGCAAATCCTGCAGGAGGGTTCTGGAGGCTTGGCCAGGCAGGAGTAGGGAGCTTCAGGAGAGACCTCATGTAGTTCAGCAGTGAGGAGAGGGGAGGGTGCTGCCAGGCCCAAACTTGAGATGAGAGGGGTGGTCGCAAAGAGAGGAAGCCCCTTTATGTCAGAGAACATTCCGCCTCTGCTTAAAGCAGGTGGTATGTGCATCCTGCGTGAGGCATCTTCGGACACCGCCCGCAAGCTCCCTGCTCCTAACAGCAGGCCTGGGGATGTGGGGAGTAAGTGCACTGAGGACTCCGAACCACAGCATCCTCTCCCCCAACCCCAGCCTCTACCTGGAGTTCTGCTTTCCAGAAAAGTATTCCTGCTCCGCGTTGACACCACTTCGGTGCCCTTACTGCGAACGTTCACCAGGCCTGGGAGGGAGGCCTCTTGACTGGCCGGCAGGAAGGCCTCTCGTGGTAGATGGTGGAGGTACTCCCGTGACATGAGCAGAGAAGGGAGTGTGGCTGTCCCCTGCGGGTGGTGTCCGCGAGCTTGACACGTGGGTGCCTTTCCAGTTCACAGCATCCCTCTAACCCCAATTACAGGGCTCTGCTTGATATCCTGTGACCACCTGCGGTTCCCCGTCACCCCCCTCCCTGCCCGCTCCTGACACTCACATTGACGTATACTAGTTCATAATGAGGTGTGAATGACTGGTAGGCTTCACCCGCTGTGGGGAGTGTCCGCTTTGTGGATAGAGTAATTTATGCCTTGAAAGAAATCTCTTAATTTTAGAATGTGTGGTGGTAGCAGCCGCTCCCTAGACCCAGCTCATAAGAGCCAATTAGATTTTCAGGAATTTTGCAGTTAAACAATTGCTAGCTTTACACCAGCCATGCCGGGAGTATTTACACCACAGAAATTTATACCCCACAAATGCTACAAAAGTGGGGGGGCTTTTTTTCCTCTGGGGAGCCAGTTGTTAAGCATTGACCTGCCCATCACTGGGCAAGACCCTCCCTCCCGTCCTCAGCGCAACCTCCTGCAATATTCTCTCCACCTTCCCCAGAGACCCCCTGATGATTCTAATCCCAGAGAACAGGAACCAGGGAAGAGAAGAGGTCAGGACAGATGACAGGGAGAGCAGCAACCAGTGTCCTGGGGGACAGCTCTGAGACATTCCCAGCGATGCTTTCTGGTGTATGGCCCCTCTGCAAAAGATGCTCGGAAAGAAAAAGTCAGCAGATTTTCAGAGCCAGGGGCCAAGGCTGGACGTCAAGGACTTGGAGGCTGCACCAGGCATCAGGACTTAGATGTCCCACGATGACACCACTAAGCGGAGCACGGCGCTGCTCAGCTCCGTCCTGGTTCCCAGCACCACAGAAGCCTCTGCCCCATGAGTTCTGTTCCTGAGAATCAGTCAGGGCCAAGCAGCAAAGTATTGGCTTTACTCTCCAGGAAATGCAAGCGTCCTGGTTGCCCGAGATGAAAGAGAAGGCCTCCCTGGGCCCCCTAATGAAGGTCATTATAAACATGAGCTACCTGTGGAAAGGGAGGGGAGTCATCACCTTGCCTCCGGCCATGCAGAGCCATGTAGTGTCTGGTTCCTTCATCCCTGGATTATTATTTGAAAAGCTTTATAATCATCATTTTTTAAAGCAAATTAGATTCTGCTATCCCCTTGGACTTGTTTTGAACCAGGCAACCAAACCATTCATCACAGCCCAACCCAAAAAAATAGATATGCAGTAAAATGTAAACTCACAGCCATTACGGAAGCCACAAAATGAGTTAAACCCAGCCATAAAGGCCTGACGGGCAGCCACACAGAGCATGTGGCGTCAATGGTTTTTCAAAGTCATGGGAACTCTACACTGAATCCCCGCAGCTCTGGGAATGGATTTATGGTTCAGTGAATGTTAAATAGGTAATTGAAATGAGACATATAGGTACAACTTATTACCCAGACATCAATGGACATTATAGAAATCTCACTAAAACTCAGAAAGTAATATCTCACACATTTTGGCAACAACATTTTTGATTTAATTTCAAAACCTGGAGCTGATGAGCTGGCAAAGGTGGAGACTTTGAAATTGTATTTGCTTTCTTGCCAGTGTCCTTGGGTTTCAGGCAGGACAGGACAGGGTCTGTGGGGGTGACTCCTGGCAACACTCGGTCGCTCTCTTGAAGATGGGTTTGGAGGACTTTTCCCTGCAAAGCGGGTTGTATTAAGTTTTTGGTGTCAGGGGAAGGGGGTGTCCTAAATCATGTCTTCTCATGCAGCTAGCTTAGCTCAGGCTGGGCCAGTGTTTGCCATTGTCTGCAGCTGGCTGAGGGCATTGCCAGGGACCCCCAGCTGGTGGCTGCCGTGCTCGGCTGAACTGGTTCATGGCGGGGCTGCCCCCTCCTCCAATCTCCGCGGAACAGGTGACCCCGCCCCAGGGAGGGGTGCAGAGGACAGATCCCTCAGCCATGGGAGTCAGTTCTGTCTGACTGTCCAATGGAGCTAAGTCTCCCGATCACCCATCTCTGTGCACGGACAGGAGTGACATAGAAGGTGGGGGGGCCTCCATCTATCACCTAAACATTGTCTTCGAGTGGCTTTTGGCATTCCAGATCACGGGCTGATCTTGGAACTGAGGGCACATGCCCTCCACTCTCCCTACCCGCCGGACACAGGACCCCACTCCTTGCTGGGAGGCAGAGGCCCAGGCTCCAGGGTCCCTGGCGAGCAAGATGTGCACCGGCCCCGTCCATCCATCACAATAAACTAACCTAAAAGTTGCTCGTTTAAAAAGCTTTTCAATAATGCATGTGGTTGCACTTTTCTGAATGTTTGGGTTGGGATCATGGGGAAAACATGTTTCTTGAAAGAGGATTTTTCTCTCCCTTTAAATTCATTACAAGTTTCTTCTGCTTTTGAGAAAGATACTTGTCCTTTTAATTAATCCTGTGAGAGCGGTGTGTTGGATGGGAAGGAAGGGTTGGAGCAGTGAGCTGTGCAGGCTGAAGGGCTTCCCGCGTTCATGCGCCGGGATCACAGATGCATCGTGTCCGTGGGGAGAGCCTGTTGGCCGAGAGCCGCGGGGAGCTGCCTGTGCGGGAGCGGGACACCCTCCCTCCGCTCCGGGCCGACGGGAAGGAAACAGTGGTTTTGTCTGATGATGGCAATACCTCTGTATCCAGGGCAACCCTGTGAACCAGCTGAAACAGTCAGCTGGCGAATTTATAGCTGTTTTTCTGCCGTCACCGCTGCAACATGGAAGGAAGGTGTGCCTCACCTTCCATGTCCTTAGCCCCTGGAACGAGGAATGCCCGCCACAGGCCACACACCACGCCAGACCCGCCGTCTCAGGCGGTCCTCGGGGAACCCTGTGCCGAGCACAGTGCTAAACCTAAACGACACGCCATCTGTCCGGCTCCTTAGCTGTGTGAGGTGAGCTCAGACTCGGTTCAGATGGCGAGGACGCTGCTTTATCCTCCTCCATTTGGTTCCTGAGTGTTCAGGAGGGAGTAGCAAAATTTCAGAGAGCATGGAGACTATCAAAAACTTGATCGCTTTCGTTCTTGAGTTTGGAGAGCAAGTGATCCCTGTGTTCGGGTCTCGGTGCTGGTGGAGACCAAGACCATCGGTGGTGTGACACCCTTAACCCCAAAGGGAGAGACGGGTTGCCTCACAGAGGACTTGCAAACCCAAAGATCTGACTCACTGCCCTTGGTCCCTCATTTACTCAGGGGTACACAACACTTAAATTGGAGCAGGCAAGGGAGGAAGCGGAAATCGGAAGACCACTCCCAAGGGCAGAGGTGAGGGTGCTTTCTCCTCACCTCAGGCATAGAGAGAGGGCCTCCAAATAGGCTTTCATGGGACCTTGCCATGTGCCCCCAAAGCCAAAGTCAGGGTGCCATCTGAATCATGTTGCCTGTTACTAGGACTTGAGTTAATAGTGGGCTGTTACTATCAAGTCTTTATAAAACGATACCTAACATTAATCATGGGTCAGCCCTGAGTACTATGACCCAATTTTACAGATGAAGAGAGAGGAATTCAGGGCGCTTAAGTAGCTAACCCACAGGCACACAGCCAGCAGGTAGCAGAGCCATGATTGAACCCAAATGCCTGATTCCAGAAACCTCTTATGCATTTAAACACACTTTACAACTCATCAGCACTCTCCAGTAAGGAGACTCTCACTGTCCCCACAGTAGGTTTCCCTAAATTTCAAGTCCCAGCTCAATGGTCTCCTCCTCTAGGGAGCCTTCCTTGATTTCTCTTCCTTCCGCAGAGCCCCACACGTATCGCCTCTATACAATTAAGAAGGCTGTGGCCTGCTGGTTAAGTGTCAGACCGGTTCAAGTCCTCGCTCTGCCGCTTACTAGCTATGTGACCTTAGACAGTTCTTCACCAGAGCTCAAGCTGAGCTTCAAGTTCCTCATCTGTAAAATGGCATAATCACCACCACAGGGGCGTACTCGGGATTAAATGAGATCATACACGTAAGGCCCTTAGAGTGATACCTTGCATATGGGAAGTGCTAAGTAATCATGAACCAGGTACGTGAGTGACAGACTCGAAGGGTTTTCATGTGTGTTCCCCCAGCCCCCAGCCCCGTCAGCCTGTGCCCTGTCATTGCTATCCTGCCCCAAATGAGTGCATAGGCCCCACCACGCCAGAGGCTGTCTGGTTACCATGTGTTCATGCCCAGAATGGGGTCTGACACCCAAGAAACCCTTGGCACGTGTTCGTCCAGTGAGGGGAGGAAGTATAAGGAGAAATACACGGGGCAAGCAGAGGGGTCCAAACACAACGTGACTGTCACCAAAGGTCCCAGAGGGTCTTTTGCCCATCTCCAGTGGGGAGCAGAGGAAGCACCTGTTGGGGTCCCACGGCCAGGACCCCTGGTGGGGGAGCACCAACCAGGTTGACCCAGGCCAGCGAGGGCACCCCGGTGGCTTCCGCTGCAGCCCAGACATCCCTGATCACCTGGAGGAGTGACCCGGGTGTGAGGTGAGCCCCAGTGCCCACATGGGCCTAGTGCTTCCTTAATGAAGACAGAAGTGGCTTGCCGCATAAAGCTCCCATCCTGCTCCCAGGGCCACTAGTTGGCCATTCAGCCCTCCTCAGGATAAGTGGTCTATTTAGGCTGTTAGGCTCCCGGCCCGCTGCTTAATTACGTCTACCTCTGACAGCTGTGGGTGACGGTAAGCGCTCCTACTCAGTGCGGCCCCGCAGACCCACAGCGGCCCACGGCCCGTGCCCACCCCCACCCCCTGTCGGACCCGGGCTGGGAGAGGACCCGGCGCAGGCCCTCCGGCTGCTGCCGTCCCACCAGGATGGTGGCTTTGCCATCTCTGTGCAAGTCCCTGCACCTTGGGAAGTAATTCATTAGAATGAAATGTGGGGTTGTACTTCCTCGGAGTGTAGCCGGGAAGCTGAAACACACCCAGCCAGCAGAGCCCCGGCTGGGCCCCCGGGGCCACCTCCCTCCCACCTGAGGCCACCTCACGATGGCAAAGGCGACACCCACAGAGGAAGACACAGCATGCCCTCCTGAAACCTGGAGAGCCTGGCCCCTCGAGGACCCCCTCCACCCCTGCCCCGAAGCTGGGCCCTGGCAGAATAGGAGGGCAGGCCTCGGGAGCACAACCACGGAGCACAGAGACCCCAGCTCCCTGACTCAGGTCAGTGCCAGAAATATGAAAGGAAGCAGTACCAGGACTGGATCACGGTGGGAAGATGGGGCATGTTCGCCCTGAAACTGGTGTGAGCTGGAGAGGAGAGCCAACATCTGGGCGCGCGTGCAGGCCTCTTCTCTCCACTGAGGCACAGGGGGTGCAGAGAGCGGTGTCCATTTAAGGAGTAGGCCAGTGGAGCAGAACATTCCAGAGGCGCCTGGCCAGGGCAGGAGGACCACACGTGAGGGGAGGTTCAGAAACAGAGACTGAGAACGGTAGGAGGAGGAAAACATTAGTCAGGAAACAGGCACCGAACACACTCTCCGGCAGGCCATAGGGAGCTTGCACGATGGCAGACAGACAAGCAAATAAACGAAGGAGGAGCTGGGACAGAGAATAACTGGGTGCAGGGCTGGCAGGGGGACCTGCTTTCCACCGAGAGGTCAGGAAGGAAGTATTGAGCTGAGGCCTGATCACGTTGGAGATGACCAGGCAGAGAGTGAGGAGAGAGGCGAAGGTGAGACAGGTGGGCGCAGTGTGCAGTCCCGAAGGGGCACAGGGCTGGGGGTGCCTGAGGAGGCTGCCAGGAGGGGGACAGCTGCCGGGGCGGGGCTGGGAGGGAGCAAGCCCACCTCGCTTGGATCCACGCAGGCCTCTCCCAGCCCACGCCCAGCCTTTCGGGAGTCTGCAGGTGGCCAGCCCAGGCAGGTCCCCCAGGCAGAGCCCCTGTCCCCTTCCAGGCTCCACAGATGATGGTCAGGACAGAACAGCAAGCAGGGCCGCCGCGTAAGGAGCCTCCCCAGTGCCTGAGCTCTGTCCTTCCAGGCCTCTCTTCTCTGAGGAGGACACGAAGGCCGCTGAGGGCATGCTCACCCTCCCTCCGCCCCAGCTGAGCTGCAAAAGCCATTGGCGGCCCCTGGGCTGGGGATGGTGTTCAGTGAGCGCCTCCCCACTGGGGAGCAGGGCTGCTGGAATGGGTACCCCTGTGTACACACAGGGCTCTGGGGTGGGGCCATCCTGCTGTGTGCTGTGGCCACTTCTGCCTCTTGCCCATCTCCATCCTCAGTGGTTTGCTCCGACCAGCTGCACTGTCAGCCTGCAGTTTCCAGCCCTGTCTGGAGCTGAGTCTTCAAGCACTTTCCATTTTTAAAGATCCCAGCTGGAAGCTGTCAATGGCCCCAGTGCAGAGCAATTGAATAGTAGAAAATGAACTAATTACAGGTTGTTACTGAAAATCTATTATATACAAATTGCAAAGAAAACTCATTAAAATAGGATGTTTGGGTGATTTTTTTTTTTTTTTTTTTTTAATCCTCTGCTTGGAGGGAGAGGCAGGGGCAGGATGGCTGGATACCTTGTTCCTCCGTGTCCCGGGGTAAGAATTCCCAGCAGGTCTGCAGATCAGGCTCTGGTCTCCTGTCACAGAGCCCCTCCTGACATTATGCGCTACAGAGAAACTTGAGATTTTGCATGGTACAGAGAGCTCTCTGAATGTTAGTAAATACTCAGAAATGGCTGCAGAGGAAACAAAGAATTTCATTCCAAAGATATAAAATGAGAACGATTTAAATGTCAGCTTCTTACCAGGATAGCACCATATTGTCCTCGTAAATCTCTGTGTTTCTGCAAAGCTTTTGTGAGGACTTCAAAGGACTTCAGCATGCAATTAAACACTGAAGGTCACATCACCGATTTCCAAGCTCGCTCCCTGGCACTGGAGGGTTGAGGAGCCTTAGGATGTGAATGGCCGAGCCGCCCAGAGCTCAGAGGGGCCCCTCGGATGCTGGGGCCACTTCCCCGGCTCCAGGGAAGAGCCCACAACGCAGGGGTGCACCCCAGCCTGCTGCCTCCTGGGCCTGCCAGGGGGTGGCCCGGGTGGCAGGTGTAAGTCCTCGAGCACTGGGGGACCCTCAGTTTTCTGAGGTGTGGAGAAGGCCCACTGGTGTGTTTCTGAGAGGAGAGCCCTCGCCAAGGCCGTATGCTTGGAACACAGGTCACTTGTCCTCTGCCTCTGTCCTCCCCTTCCCTCCAGCCCCCTGTTTTCAGGCTCTGTGGTGGTGCCCCGCTAGACCCTCTCAGCACCACCACCTTGCAGGCCCGGCTCATGGGCTGTGCTGGGGAGTGGAGGGATGCCACAGGGCTCTACTCACGTGGGCGTGGTGACTGGAGTCGGGGAGCAGCCCGGGGGCCACACTGGGGCCTGGGAGTAGTCACAAGCCCCAGCACCAGGGTGGCTCCTGGCAGGACACAGCTGGAGAGCTAGGCCCTGGGGACAGGCAGGACCGAGAGACAGAGAGGGATTTTCTCCTGGGACAGGAGGGTAGGTCAGTGGACACTCACAGTATTGCTGCTGCCTGAGGCTGGCCCTTGGGTGGCACGTGAAGGGCTGGCTGGAGACCTCAGACCACGGCAGTGACCCATCCCGGGTGTCCCCTGCATCAGCAGCACCCACTGGCTCGCTGGTCCTCACCTTATCGTGCCTGTTACTCAGCAAGCCTCCGGCCCCAGACGCCCCGGCCCAGGACCCAGCCCCTCCCAGGCTCTCCCTGCGGGCCGGGGGCTGAGGGCCAGGAAGATGGCAGACAGTTGAAATAGGGGCCGAGGCCACAGGACCAAGAGGGGCTGAACGAAGATTGCAGCAGAAGGGTCAGGACAGCCCAACCCAGGAGGCAGAACAGAGGGGCTCTCTGAGAGAGCCAGGTGGCTGTTTCCTGGGACATTTTGGTCCAGCTGGGGAGCAAGGCAGGAGCCGGAGAGAGAGAAAAGCCTGGAGCTTTCCAGAAGGTGGATGTTCAGCCTGGTTTATAGTAGGTGCTTGATAAACATTTGTTCAAAGAATTTAGGACCATAATGGATTTTTTTTTTTTTTTTTACTGGTAATAAAGAGAAAGGTTTAGAGTAGTTGTAGCATTGAGAATGAAGAACAGCGAGCCAGGGGTGGAGGTCATCCTACTCCCCACCCCTGGTCAGCTCCACAGTGGCCTTAGGTTTGCGGGATCACCGGGTTGGCAGAGAGCTGCCGTGTACTCTGCAGTCACCCCCTCAGCCTGGACGGCCCCCACCCGTCTCCTTTCCACTCCCTGCTCTCCTGATGGAACTTGTTTCTCCCCAAAAGCCAGCCTTCCCCCTGATAGTTCAAAGCCACCCTTACATCCCCTTATAATGCCAGCGTCTGACAAGCCCTCACCAGATGCCTCCCAGAGGCTCCCAGGTTGGACACTGTAAGGAGGCCCAAGGCCAACAGGAGGACTGGGATTTAAATGTTCTTTGCAGTAAACTGGCACTGTGGGAGGTGTTGCCCACCGAGGGAAGAGCACACGTTCCGATCCTGGGTAGGAGGCAAGCCTACTGATGACGCTCTTCTCGAAGCCCTGAGCTCTGTTTTAGCTCCCCCAGGATCTGGTAGGACGCTGGGGCCCGCAGACTTTGGCCTCTGCTTAGGAAGGCTGCTGCCGTCCTTGGACCCGTGGGGTCCAGGTTGGTACTGGGACAAGTAAATACGCGTAACTAGTTTGTTGAACATGGGCTGGACTCAGCAGAGGCCTGTGAAGGAAAATCAGTTTTGTTCTGGTCTGTGAAAGACTCTCCAGTGAATCCCGAGGCTTCTCCTGCCTGGGGGCTGAGGCGGAGGCCGGGCTGAGGACCACCCCCCACACAGTGGCCCACTATCACTCTTCACTCAGCAGCGGTTTCCCGTGTCGG
The DNA here is from genome assembly GCF_054177405.1 of Leptonychotes weddellii. Lineage (NCBI taxonomy): Eukaryota > Metazoa > Chordata > Mammalia > Carnivora > Phocidae > Leptonychotes > Leptonychotes weddellii. The sequence continues at coordinate 116,034,409 of NC_138375.1, forward strand.
GCTTCGGCCGGCGTTCCAGCCCCTCCGGCACTGTCCGCCCCCCGTCCCACTCCACGCGCATGTGCCATCTGCCCTGGGAACATGGGAAGGAGGCTGGTGTGTGAGCCGCCCCCAGCAGCCCGCAAGCAGAGCCCTTGGAGAGCCATCGCCTCCAGGTGGCATGGGCGTTTGGTCTTCAGATAGGTGCTTCGGGCGCAACAACTGTTTGTACACTTGTCGGGATTGCAAATCACATCCAGGTAGGAGTGGAAATGGGGCCCAGAGGACTCTGTCCCCCGCAGAAGGGGTGGTACGAGCTGGCGGTGGCTCTTCTGAGCAGCTACTCTGGGCGCTCTTGTCTTCCCGAAAGCTCTCGGGCCCTCCAGAGAGAGCCACTCCTGAGCTGAGGGCTGGCCACATGCCCGCTGCTGTTCCAGGCCCCTGGCAGGCCTCTCTCCTCATCCCGACTCCTGAAGGTAAGGAAGCTGAGGCCCAGGGAGACGGAGTCCTGCGGACTCCAGGGCACTGGTTACACGTCCTACTCTAAGCAGGACCCTTTGGAGTCTCCATTTCCTCCCCTCGAGACCCGGTTCCAGCGAGACCACCGAGATCTGCGACTGCGGGGTAGGGCAGGCACAGTGTGGGGTCGGTGAGGCCGAGCCCTGTGTGACGGCCTTCCCCTCGGTGGCCGCAGAGGGCATACCCGTGCCTGCATCCTCTGTCCGGTTCCCGCGGCCACACCCGTGCCGCAGGCGTCTCGGACACACGCCCCCACGCCCCTTTCACACGACCATAGCAGGCGTGCCCAGGACCGGGGAGCTTCAGCTCACCCGGGAGACGCCCCCCGTCACGTCGAACAGGCGTCCCCGTGCTTCCCGGGACATCAAGTCCCCCGCGGAGGGCTGTTTTCCTCTTGAACACGGACCCCATCAGATATCCAACCCTTCTCAGCTGCCAGGAGTAAACGCGCTTCCAGAGACTCCTCTTCTCAGCCCCGTCCAGCCCCCGTGTCGGTCCCGGCTTCAAAAGTCCGCCTCTGTGCAACTGTGCTGAGAAGTGTGCTGACGCTGGACTGCGGGTTCAAAGTCAGGGAGAGGACAGCTGGGAAACAGGAGTCGCACGGTGCCTTTCACGCATGTTCAGAGCACCCCTCGCTCGGGGAACCCTGCTGACCCGCCGCTGAAGGCTGACGGCCGGAGAGGCTCCAGCAGGAAGCTCCAGGCACCAGCCTCATGGGGTGGGGGGGAGGTCCTGCCCCCCAGGCGTCCCACCCCCCGGGGGTCGCCGGCACTCAGCGCATAGGGCACAGGGCACAGTGGGGGATGGAGCAGTCCGCAGCGGCCACCCATGGCCAGCTCAGACGTGACAAATGGGAGTGAACTGAGAGCTGGGCCCAAAAGAAGCAGAGGTCAAGCAAGGGCATCAGGAAAGTTCCCAAGCGAACCCCTGACACCTGGAGATGCTGAGGGGACAAGTGGAGCTGGTGTCGTCATGTTCATCATGCCTCCTGGGCCACGTCCCCCCACCCCGGGGGGAAGCAGGGAGATGTGGGCTGGATCGAGCACCCTGCCTTGCCTTGACCGCACCTGCAGCTGTCCTCCCAGGAACCCCGAGGACCGAGGATGTGGGTGGGGGGCGCGTACAGAATCAGTGGCCGGCGGAACAGTGGGCGTTGGGGCTAGCGCTTCCTGATGGAGCTCAGGTGAAAGAAATAGAAAACGGGAATGTTCCGCAGCAGGGAGGTTGACTGCAAGGGAGGTAGGGGTTTGGTGGGGGTTCCACCTGACAGGAGCCTTGGAGGCGCCCAGTATGCCCGAACCTAAATGCCAAGTCTGCTCCATGGACATTCTGATTGTGCCCCACACGGGTCAGAGTTCTGTTCACGTGTCCTGGGACCTCAGCCTCCCAGCCCCACCACGGCGGAGCACCTCCGTCCCCTGGCTGCCGGTCCAGGATGTGCATACACGTTCCCAGCCAGGAGGAGACTCGGGGAGACCATCCAATGCCAGTGGTGTGGCCTTCACAGCCGTGGCAGCTTCTGGTGAACGGAGAAGTGGTCGTCAGCAGCACCTCATTGGAGGGGCATGTCAGTGTGCATCCACTTTGGATGTGTTTCTTGCATTTTCTAGGTTAACGATGAAGGTGTGGGCTGAGCAGGCCTCCCAGTCCCCTGGGGTCAGCGCTCCCTCATCCAGAGCCTGATTGTCCACTTTGGATTAGTCATGCCCAGACTCCCAGCAGCCTCCCAGCCTCCCTGCCTCCCCGCCTGCCAGGCCCCTCCTGGTTGGGGTTCGAAAGCAGCCCTTGAGAAAGGGAAGCAGAGACAGGAGGAAGGAACACTCACAGCAGCTGGATGTGCTGCTGATGAATGGCCCTGGGCAGTGGTGGTTTTGGAGAGGAGCAGGAACCCAGGGTTAAATGCATATGGGAGGGAGGAGGGGGGTCATCTAACCACATGAACCTCGCCCGAGCCTCCGCACTCAAGTGCCTGTTTCCCTTTGAAGTCAGGAGTGGGTACTGGTCTTGGCTGGGATGAAGGGCACAGACCCAGACCCAGGATCTCTGGCCTCCAGAAGGCAGGCCCCAGCCCCTCCGTGGGCAGCCCTGTCTGGGCAGCTGGGCAGATGAAATATTCACAAGCCCAGAGCCTGGGCAGCTCAACTTTGAAAGGCCTGCGTTGGATTAAACTGGCTGCACCAAGCCTGGCCCTTTGAAGAGCAGAGGCTTGTAATGTCTGCAAACAGAATGTCTACCAGGCCACCCAGGGGGCAGGCAGTGGCCTTCCTCCCAGGAGAGCAATGTGGTCCTTGTGACGGCAGAGCCTCAGTCTCACCGAATGTCCAGGGATGGCCTCCTGGACCCCAGCCCCTGTTCCTCACATTCAGACGGGGTTGCTCAGGTGCATGGGCACATCCAGGGTGGGTGGCCCGGCAGGCAGCTGCCCCCGCAGTCTCTGTATAGTGAACCTTCCAGAGTGAACGGGGACAGCCCAGCAGGCATCAGATGGGTCAACACCAGGGCTTAGTTTACTGCAGGAAGCTTTCGGATGTGACAACCATGGTGTTCGAAGTCACAAAACCAACAGATGAGGAAGCTCTTAGTAAACAGAAGTTTAAGGAAATGCCCCAAACTGAAGCAACAGGCGAATGTTGGCTCTCACGTAGTCATTCCTACCTGGTGCCCACTCCAGGCGAGTGCTGGGCTGGACCCTGGGAGCACAGAGGTGACCATGACAGGCCTGGCCCTGTCACCTTGTCTGCAAGTTGCTTACTGAGGAAGCAGTTCAGGCCTCACGAGAGGGATGCCCCGCCGTGACGTGTGGGCGGGATACCCACCACGTGATGCAGAGGCACCAGGGCGTGAAAGCAGAGCATCACAGGGCCCACGACGTGTGGCAGAGCTTGCTTCCAAAGCCACAGAATTAATCTTGGGTAGTAACAGCATTAATAGCCGATACTTACTGAGTCCTGACCACGTGCCATAGTACTGTTCTAAGTGAGCTCATTAATCCTTTAACACTCGATGACGGATGAACTATCATTAGCTCCTTTTTGTAAAAAAGGCCCAAAGGCACCAAGCACCAGAGTAACTTGCCTGCATCTCCGAGCTGGCGAGCTGCAGGCCAGGATCTGGACCCGGGCATCGGGCTTTAGAGCCCCAACTAAGCAAGAGTGCCACTCACGTAACTCTAGCCACTTGTGGTCCCCAGCACATGCCTCAGCAGGACCTGGTGGCGCCTCAAATTAGGCAGGGCCTTGGTGGTTAGAGAAGGGGGTGTATCCAGAGAAGGGGGACACTGCTGGTCCACCCCCACCCACCCCCACCACCCAGCCTCCTGGCCCAGAAAGGTCAGCCCATGAGAAGCACCCTCGCTTTTAGAGTCTGCAGTGGGGCTTCGGGGACCCTAATCCCAGGGCGGTCAGGGGTGACTTAGTAAGCACTTTCTGAGGCTCCGTGTGTCCAGCCCCGGGCTTCTGTGGATCTGAGTTGACAAGGAGCTGGGGCCAGGCACATGGTAGTCACACATAGAAGGCAGGCGGCAGGAGGCTGTGGCCAGTGGCTCTGCTGTGACATTTGTTATTACTAATAACATTGAGTGTTGACCCTTTAATCAGTATCTAGTGACAGTGGTCCTGATGAAAAGAATACCATTCATCCCCATTTTAGAGCTGGGAAAACTGAGGCACAGAAAGGTTAAATCACCCAACTGGGAGCCAGTAGGCTGGGGGTTCAAAACCAGGTCCTCTGGCTACAGGCCCCCCCACCCCCGCCCCAGTGCATCTCTGACAAAGTCCACATGCAGCTGAGTTTAAGCTTTGACTTGAGGACAATCTGAGCACCCAGCCTGGCTCCTGGCACCCTGAGGCTCCCCTGCTCCATCTTTGTGCCAGTTTAATCACAAAAACAGAGTTTTCTTAGATCAGGTGACTGATTCCTCCTCTGCATGGCAGAGATGTTATAAAAATCAATTAATACATTTTGCAAAATGTTTTTGAGATCTGGCACGTGGAATAGGACACATTAGCACAAAGCAGGTTTTCGGTGATGCTGTTTGGCATGAAAACTTGTACTCTTGTCTCTTGCATAGAGCCCTTTTTTCAGAATGTTTTCCATCAAAGGGTACAATTACTGATTGGGGAGGGCAGCCCGCCGTGGTCAAAACAGGCAGGCTCATCCCACCCATTCGGCCTCAGGGGTGCCTCTGCAGAACATACGACTGAGCTTGCATGATACCCCCACCCCCACCCCCAGCCCCCAAGGTTGGTGTGCAGGTGACAAATGCTTAGCCCTGGAAGCAGAGCGCCTTCACACAGTAAATACTCCCTGGTAGATGCTGTGCTAGGCCGTGCAGATGCAGCAGGTTTCAAAATAGACAAAAATCCTCACTCTCTGAAACTCTCATTCCAGGGAAGAGACACAGATAAATCACAACAGTAACGCTGATTAGAACACGAGAAGTGTTTTGAGAACAACAGCTAGAGGAAGAACAAAGGGCAGGTAGGGGGCATACGGGAGTTCAAGGAAGGCTTCGCTGAGAAGGGGCCCGCTGAGCCAGGCGTTGAGGGGGGTAGGGGCACTAGCCCTGAGGTCACCTCTGGAAGACACATCCTGGGCCCTCAACTCAGATCAGGCCTGGCGTCTGGGGTGGCTTAGGAAGGAGGAGCTGAGGTCAGAGATCCTGGGGGACCCTAGAAGCTGACATAAGGACTTGTTTTTACACTGGGTGAAACAGAAAGTCTTTTGGGGGATTTCAAGTTGAGAAGTGACATGATCTGACTTTACATTTTAAAAGAATCACTCTGGCAGCTGTTGTGAGGAAAGACTGCTGTGGGGCAGGGGCAGACGCGAGCAGCCAAGTGAGGGAAGCCGTTGCATCCGTCCAGAGAAGACATACGGTGGCTGGGATGCAGGCGATGGGCAGGACAGTGGGGAGAAGCGGACGGATTGTATAGGTGTATCTTGAAGGGCAGTGCCAAAGAGATTTGCTGGTAGGCTGGATGTGTTATGAGAAAAGAGGGGGCCGGAAGACAAGGATTGCCATTAACTGGGGGTGAAGTAGGTTTAGGCAGGGGAGAGCAGCAGTTAATGTGGGAGCGTACTGAGTTTGAGCTGCCCATCACCATCCAAGTGGCCATGTGGAATAGGGAGCTGGACTGAGTTCAGGGGAGAGGTTCAGGCTGGAGATGGAAACGGGGAAGTCCTCAGCATGTTGACGGTCTTTGAGGCCATGAGGTCGGGTGAGGTCCCTGAGTGGGTGAGGGTAGGTAGAGAAGAATATCCAAGATGAGCATTGGGAGGGAGACCAGGCAAGTGTGAGTCAGGAAGTGGTGCATTGTTCCAGATGCAGCTGAGTGGTCAGTTTCGATGAGGACAAAGAAGAGCTCACTGGACAACAGGTATACCTTGGAGACACTGGGGGCTTGGCTCCAGACGACCCCAGGAAAGCAGTTATCACAATGAAGCCAATCACAGGAAGTGTTCGGTTTCCCAGTCTAGATAAAAGTTACATTCACCCTACACTGGAGTCCGTTGAGTGTGCCATAGCAGTATGTCCGACATCAGCAAGGTGGAGGTGAGTGAGATGTGGCCTCCGCCACAGGGGGTTGGCTCTCCGCTGGGGAATGAATGCATGTGCTAAGACCAGGCCAAAAGGCTGTGAGATGTTTGCCAAAAGAATGCCGTAGAAACTGAGGAGGGCGTAGCACCTCTCATCACAAAGATGCCAGGAGTCTTTGGAGAAGGATGGCTGGGCTGTCCCAGGGAGATATGGGAGTAGGGAAAGATATCACAGTCAGAGATGGCAAAGCCACAGGCCACCTAGCATGGCCCGTGTCTCCGTTGTGTCCTAGACAAGTGAAGGAGAAGCGGAAGATGACGCTGGAGGGAGGCTAGAACCGGAGCTGCAGAAACCTGCGTTCGTAGGGGGGCTAGATGCCGTCACAGACCAGCTCCGAATCTCAGGGCCATAACACCATACAGATCTATCACCCCTCTACGGCACAGTGCAACGCTGGGGTTCAGTCTGCAACCACGTGGGGACACAGGGACCTGGGCATCTTCAGTTTTGTGGGTCTACCATCTCATAGGGCCCCAGGTTCCTTTCCTGGGTGCCCCAGACCTGGCCAGTATAGAGGGCCAGAGAGAGTAGAGGACAAATTGTGTAGGAATTTTTGGGAAGAGCCCAGCACCGATTTGTGTGCCTTCTTTCTGACTTATTCCACGGGCCAGAACTCAGTCACATGGGCACCCCAGACCGCGGGGGCAGCCGGAAGATATCATCTAGCTGCGCGTCTGCAGCAGGGAAAGGAATCAGATTCCGTGAACGCATCTCACTTCCTGCCACGGGCCCCCAGGTCCAGGCCACGGGGTTTGGGCTTGTCATGCAAGTCCTGGGAATTAGGGAAGCAGGGAAGGTCATGATCAAAGCCAGCCGGAGAAGGACTGACCTAGAGACACCTACAGGGTAGACCACGGGCTGGGGGACTCTGGAGGCGACAGAGGTCTCCAGGGAGGCAGGACAGGGAGCAAAAAGGGATACTGCCGAGGGACTCGTGTGACCACTGCCTGCGCTGGGAGTCCGGGGCGCAAAGGGCTGACCAGCCGAAGCTGAGTCCGGGGCATCCCGGCGGGGCCAACACAGCCACCCGCTTCCCCCGTCACTGCCACGGGGACACCAAAAGGCAGGCCCTGGCCTTGGGAAGATGAAGTGGCTGCAGGTGACCAGTGACAGTCCTCCTCAATCCACAGCCTGGCATCAGAGAAGAGGGACAAAAAGACCTATTTTAATTTTCTTCTTGGGCCTCCACATGACAAAGGAGAAATATCACCCAACATTATTATCTCTCAGAAAATACTCTCTGGAACCATAAAAAGGGAACTACAGTAAAGCCAGACCACAGCGGCTGCCCCTTAAATCAGGAGCTTCTAAATTATCATGGTAGCGCTCTCTAATTCCTCTGGATGAAAACATTAAAGATGACAATGTCCCTTTAAATCAAATGCCCTGGGAGTTGCTGTAAAGAGTCAGCAGGCTTTTTTTTTCCCCCTTGTGAGGATTTTTTTGTCTCTTTTCACCTTGCAATAAACTATAAATCATAACTTGTGGGGGCAGGCTCTGCAGAGCAAGCTGTGAACATGGATTCTCTGAAAATGAAGGTGTTTGGTTAATGGGAATCACCTCATCTCGGGAAACGGGAGAGTTTCAATGATGAGTTTGCTATTTAACTTCACACTCGATTTTTCTTTTTTTTTTTTTTCCTTGGTTTTCTTTTTTTGGCTTCACAGGCCGGGCCCCAGGGCCTGGCTGTGACACCACAGTGATGAATCACGATGGCACGTTCTAGGCAGCCGGCGGGCTGCTCGACCCCTCCGGGGACCAGAGACCCCAGAGCCCACCGGCGCGGTGCGGGCAGGCACAGTCTTCAGAGGGTGCGCCTAGACGGGGGGAGCTGGGGTCAGTGCGGCAGGCTGAGCCTTCGGGTCGCACAGAGAACCCAGAGGCCCGCACAGCCAGGGGAGGAAGGGCTGGGAGCCACAGGTCAGAAACGCCTGCATGGCAAAGCCTCGCCTAAGTAGACGTGTTTTTCTTGGCCCTGGCGTGGAAAGGGGGTGAACGGGGTGGGGCAAAGACACAACAAGCTGACCCAAGCCCGTGCCAGACAGCACAATCCTCGAGGTTGGGCCTGGGGTTCTGCGTCTCTCCTCCCTCGCACTCCAGCTCCCATTCCCACGGGCCGGGGTGGAGACGGCAGGCCGGGCAAGGCTGTGTCTGGGACGCTGGGCAGTTGTAACCCAGGTAGGAAAGCAGACTCAGGTACCTCAGAGACGTTTTCAAGGCTGGGGTCCGGGGTGGAAAGGTTTGCTGGCCGCCCCCATACGCCCTCCCACCTGCGGGCCCCCTCTCCTCCCTGAAATAGCCAAGCACCTTGAAGGGGCCTTCTCTTCTCCTCAACACTGTGGCCTCACTGCTGCTGCTCCCTCGGCAGCCTTTGTGCTTCCAGAAGCACCCCCACACACTCGTACTGATGAGCAAACTGAGACCAGCAAAGGTCGCCGTGACCTACAGTTGCCATATCCAGCGATGTGCCTCAGGCCTCAGCACATTTGACCTCTCTGTGCGTCAGGCCCTGCTGACCTCTCCTCGACGCGTTCATCCGCCTCCACCTCTTCAGCCCCTTGTTCCCCGTCTCCCTGAGGAACGCCTCTCCTCTGTCAGCCTCTTAGTGCTGTTCTGTAGAGGGCCAGGCAGCAGGCATGCTGGGCTGTGCGGCCCCCACGGTCTCTGTCCCAGCCACGGATGCTGGCCCTGTGGCATAGAAGCGGCCACAGACAAACGAGCATGGCTGTGTGGCCACAAACCTTGCCAAAAACAGGCAGAGGGCCCACCTGAGACACTGACCCATGCTCCTGTCCTCAGCCACAAGGCCCTGGAGTGGGAAGGCCACCACGGAGGGGTCGCTGGGCCCGGCTGTGGCCCCGGGGCTGCTGTGGACAGCCAACAAGCCACGGTCTTGGCATTTCAGCGGGGTTCCCAGAGTTATGTGGGAGGAAAAGAAGTCCATGCGTGCATATGCCAGGTGCAGAGAAGCCGGGCGAAGGGCAGGTATCCTGGAGCCGTGGGCGCCTCTCGTGGCCTGCCCCTCTCCAGGTGTTCTGATGGTCACTGAGCAGAGGGCAGGCTTGGTTCTCTGAGCCATCTCTGGGTGCTCCGGGCAGGACTTTTGGAAGCCACAGGCCACCCTTCCTGTGGTCTGTGCCTTGCCTCACCCCAGCAAGCCAATGTGACCGAGGCCCAGACATAATGTCTGCAGCTAAAATTCAGGGGCTTCAAACATCCCTGCGAAGATCCTCAGAGCCTGCCAACAGGACAACTCCTGGAGGGCCGTCCTCTCCGAGGGCTGTTGGCTTTCCAGGAAGCGGGGATATTGGACTAAGGGAAGATTCGGGTTCGAGGCTTTCTTCTGGTTCCACACAGAGGAAGCTGGCAGGCTTCCCGATGAGCTCGCAGGAGCTCTGCCCTCCAGCTCCGTGGCCTGGGCTCAGTCTGATGCGGTGCAGGAGGGGTGAAGTGGCAGGCGTGGGTGTTCCGTGTGCCCTGTGATTGATGCAGCTCTAAACATTCGGTTCATTTAGAGCAGCAAAGAGTTTCACCTGCTTCCCACCTGGCACATGCAGAGATAAAATTCTGTCTTATTCATTCGCCCTCCCCCTCGCAATCGTGGGCCGGGGCATGTGATAATTAATCACCGAGCTGCCTGTGCGAGGGGCACAGCCAGCCCGGAGGACGGGTCCCTCCCAGTGCTGAGCTAGCCCTGCTAGCAGTCTGACTGCGAGGGTTTGCTCTGCAGCCTCATTTCTCATCCTGGCTGCTCTCTCTCGGGGCAGGAACACCACCAGCACCCCTAAGTACACAGGCCCCGCTCCTGGCACACTCAGGAAAGCACTGAAATTTATTTTGCCCATCTGAATACAAATGCAATTGAGACAAAATTATTTTTGTTTCAGAAGCCATTGCCCCATTCCTGTTTCTCACCCAGTGAACTGACGGCCAAGGAGGATAGAAATACCCAGGACCGTACCTGGCTGTGTTGGCCAAACTAAGCCCCCACCCCTGACGGCGACACAGGCCAGTCCTGTTGCCTTACCAGCCAAGGGCTGGTGCTGGGCTGTGGGAGGCTCTGGAGACAGAACAGCAGACTATGTCTGTGCCAGGACAGGCTTTTGGATGGCCCAGCAGTTGGGAAAGCCAGGAGATGGGTATCCCCAACTATAGGACACCTGCCCCGCCACCCTGTCGTCTCTCGCTCAAGTCCTGGAGTCTAAAACACAGTCTCAGAGGGCTTTTCCTTCAGCAGAGAGATTCTGGGGAAGGGAGACATGCCCAGTCGTTCATTTGGGAGGGGAGGAAGTGATGACCCAGGGCCCTGCACTCTGGAGCTCCCGACCCCAGCTAGGGAGACGAGGCCCGTGGGCAGGAGAAGTGCGTGAGTATGGAATGCAAAACCACAGGGTCGGAGTGCTAGATATCATGGTCGGCCAACTTCCTGGAAGAAGAGGGCTTGAGCTGAGCTTGATGAATGGGGATGAGGTGGATACAAATAGACAGAGAGAGAAGGAAAGGGCTCTACCTTGAGGTAAGAGAAGGGTTCGGAGGAGGCATCAGGAGAGAGGGTTGAAGAATATACATTGCATGTTAATTACGTGCTTCCTGTGTCCCTGGTCTGTATGAGGCAGGACTGACATTGGACAGCTCAGGGTGGGGACAGCGGAGCTGGGCCTCCAAGGCCAGGCTGGGACATGCCTCCAGCGTTATCCGGCTTTACCCCGGGGGGCTAACGCAGCCTCCAAGGTCCCCACTGTCATCCCAGCCCCCCAGGTCATAGAGGCTGTGCTCGCCCCATGGGCAGGGAGGGACCTGGGTGTCCCATGCCTGATTGCACTGGGATTTCTGAGACTGCTGAATCATTGGCCGTATAGCTGGGAGGCCAGTGCCAC
>NC_138375.1:116045882-116103708 GCF_054177405.1 Leptonychotes weddellii
GGACTCGATCCAGGGACTCCGGGATCATGACCTGAGCCGAAGGCAGTCGCTTAACCAACTGAGCCACCCAGGCGCCCTGCTATTGTCTTGAAAGCACTTCCGTGGGTGGCCAGAGTTTAAGTTAACAGGTTATGGAGTTGAAGACACTTTAATGGATTAGAGGCTCACACCGAGTTGCTAATTTAATTTCCCTTTTTTATTGCCGTTCTCCTAAAAAACAGCACACGTAGCCCTTTTCTGAGAACGAGATATTAATAATCACAGCATTCTGCAAGAACAGGAAAGGGCATTAAGATTTTGTACCATCTCTCTATTTGTCCCTGACTTCTCAAGGCTCCTCAGCTGGCTCCTCTAGGGGACAGACCCAGGGGATTAGCTGCTCAAAGTTCTAGCACGTGGAAATGGCACTTGGCCGCTATCACCAGACTCAAGTAACATCCCGCCTGTCCAGAGCCCGTCTCTGCAAACAACACTCTATCAGCGTCTCTTCACTGCCATGGCCGTGAGGACTCTGCCAGAGGAAAAGGAACACTTAGGCCTCGAAGTGCAGGCATTAATATCCTAAGTGTCATCATCATGGAGGACTTGTTCCCCAAAGAAAGTAAATCTCTCCCTGTGGGACACAGCCAGCTAAGGACAAAGCTTGCTCCCCGAGCTTGGCAATCAGCCCCTGAGGGCTGGTCTCCTGGTGGAGAGGCAGGGGGACCTCCCCTGGCAGTGGGCACCCCTGTGGGCTCCCAGGCTCATGCTTGGCCAGGCCGAGGGGATAAAAAGTGGACGTGGGCCCTTCCCCATCAGCGATCCCCGGGGTGGCTTTCCTCCTCCCACCCACAAACCTGGGTGTCCCTCCGGCCACACAAAGGCCCAGGGACAAGGACATGTGGTCAGGGTCATCTTTGCAGCTATTTGCAGCCTGCTGGGTTCCTGCAGCCTCAGGGTAAGATGCATCTCAGGGGTCATCAGTAGCCACTGTCCCCCATGACAGTATCTTCGCCCCATGGGAGCATCACCAACTTCTGCAGACATACCCCCGCGTGACCCTGACAGAACCCAAGCAGTTCAGGGGGGCCACAGGTGCGGGCAAGCCCCAGCCGGACTGCACAGGGCCCAGGCGTCAGGGCTCTGGAGCTGCTCTGTCTGAGGCAGGAGCCCCTAGCTGTCTGTGGTTGCTGAGCCCCTAAAATGAGAGTAGTGTGCACACTAGATTTGGAAGCCTTATACGGAAAAAGAAGGTAAACTATCTCATTAACTACCTTTTATGTTGATTACATGTTGAAATGATATTTTGGATAGATTGAGTTAAAGCATATTATTAGAATTAGTATCACCTGTTTCTTTTTACTTTATGTGACTGTCAGAACATTTAAATCAGGTATGTGACTTGCTTTGCATTGTATTTTAACTGGACAACACTGCTCCAGAGAGAACAGAGGAAGTAACTCAAAAGTCAACCAGGAAGGTCCAGAATTCTGACGAGGAGAGAGAGGACTGGACTCTCCCCAAGCAGACCCACAGCAGGTGCTTCCCCGAGTATGGGTCCACAGAGGCCCCTAGCCTCTGCTTGAGGCGAGAGGCATGGGGATAGCAACTCCTGCCAAGAGGCCCCCAAAGGGGGAACTCCGAGGCCGTGTTGTTACAAATATTACCAGGATCAGAAAGTCAAACCGGGTTTTGGGGGGCCACCTCAGTACTAACAGATGGCCCAAGTGTTCATATTCTCTCCTAGTCTTAGTACAAAATCTGGGGAAAGGGTCGCAGATCTGCCACCACCCCAGTGCCCACAGATGTTCCCCACTCGCGGTATCGCGTTTAATGCTAACACAGCACGGTCGTTTGCAGACTAATAAATCGGGAGAGTTATTATTCCTTTAAAATGCAGACGTATCTGGGGTATCCGCTTAACGACGCACATGGAATAAATTACTTTTGGATGACACTTTTTAATTGAATTGAACTAACAGCTTAGTAGTATGTTGCAATAAGAAGAATATTAGGATGATTAAAAGATCTGAAAACTCCTGCGAAAATTAAATGATTAAACGTAATGCTGAGTAAATGAACAAGCCTGTGTATATTAATCAGCTGTGGGCCTCAGCAAATGGCCGTATAACTAAATGCACATTACAGCCCTACACACGCCTGACTTCCCGCTCACGCCGCGCCGGCTCTCCATCATGTGCTCCTTACCGCCACGCTGGGCCCGCCGCTCCTTCCGCAGATAAACAGGACGCGGGTAATTTAGTGAGTGCGATGGCTGCAAGAGCTATTGCTTCTTGGCAAGCACTCATTCCTTCGGTCATATGCTTCAAGGTACGGACCTGTAATTAATTTTCAGTGTCTGTTTGTAATTAAAATGAAACTTTAAGGGGCAAAAAGTTGATAGGAATTCCAGCGTCCATTCCGATCCTAGAAATCAACCTTTCTGACGATCTTGCCTATTGGGAGGCGTCTCTCGTTTCTCGTTAACCCAGTCACCCCCGCAGGGTTTCGATGTGGTTTCCCCGGGACCGTGCGTGGGGCATGGTGGTCTTAGGAAGCAGAGGGTAGAAATGTCATGTTGGGAGAAAGTGCTCAGTCCAGAGGCCCTGCAGCCAAAGCTGGATGCTCCCCAGCGTGGAGGGGTGCAGGCAGCTCCAGGAGTGTCCCAGAAGGGTGTCTCCTACTCTGTGATATTCCCTCCATCACTCGGTGACACGACAGACCAGCCAGCCAGCACGGTGCAGGCGCCTTCTGCATGACCTAGAACACTGATTAGCTTACCTCCTCTGCTCAGCCCCCACCCGCCCGGAGATAATGCAGGTAATTTCTTTTCTGATCATATAAATCTTTCATGCCCAAGTCGCACTCATAATCAGTTGAATAAAAATTCAGGTTATGACTCGGGTTGTTATTAGGAAACATGAAAACAGTGAAAAGTTTTGTCTCTCTCTCTCTAATACAAACTCTCAAGGTCTCTGTTTCAGGGAACAGAAGGGACATGGCATCTCATTAAGGGTAAAATTCAATTCAGAGCAGGCTCTCGTTTGCTGGACTTGATGCTGAATATATTAAAACAAAAAAAAACGCACACCACTCTGTGTTCACCCCTACCCTGCCGTGGTGGCCTCCCCCGGGCCCTTTCCCTCAGCAGGGCTGAGTCTGGTGCTTTCTAACACAGTGTTGCAAGAAGCCCAGCAGAAGCATCCTCTCAAATGAAAATATATTCCCCAACCCAAAGTGCTGACCAAACCCGTTTTGCAGCACATCACGTTGGGAAATAATACAGTGGAATTCCATTAAGCCGATGGCTCCTAGAGAACAAGTCAGCTTTCTGAAAAGTTCCAGATAAAGCACTGCAATTGTTTCAGTCGTTTAGTGTAATCGACTATTAGGGGCCCTGGATTCATCTTCCCCAATTTGGCAAATTCAGAGCCATAGAAAGGAATCTCATTCCCATAATGACCCGGGAGACCAGGGGGCTCTTCAAGGCGAATGTTGGCAGGGCTTCCTCCCTCTGCAGCCACTGTCCCTCCATCTGGCCCAGCTCAGGCCTGAAAGTTCATGAAGCAGCACTAAGCGGCCTCCAAGTTAGAATTTAAGACGCCCCTCAGAGTGCTGAGGGTTTGAACTCCAAGGATGGCAATAAATTTGTCCAGCGCTACCTGAAGACCCAGGCCCCTTACGCATTATTAAGCTCATACTTTCCAGATGGCACAGCTGGCCACACCTACTCAATCCTAGATCCAGCAATTCAAGTGGTCTGGGCATTGGGTGATCTGGGGTATTTTATAGGCTGCCAGGCAGGGGAGCTTGGGGTGGTGGCGGCCTGTGCCTCCCAGAATGCCAACCCCACCCCGATGGTCACCTCCAGTGCAAGAGTCAGACCCTTGCCTCAACAGATCTCATTGCCTTACTTTCCTCGAGGGCAGAAATGCTGAAGACATTAGTTTGTCAAAACTCCAAAAGCCACAAGCCTGGGCCAACGAGGAGAGAAGCAGTCAAGACTTTGTCACCAGAGGAGGCAGACGGCCCCAGTGTCCTATCAGATTTAGTCCAGAATGTATTTCGCCATTACCATGACCATGCCCTTCAGCTGCTACACGGTTTCAGGGATGGAGCACTAATACATTCTGGGGCATCGTCTCTTTATGGGGAGGACGGGATCCTGGTGCCCCTTGACAGAGAGAGAATAATAGCATAATGCAACAGAACATTTTTGAAATGCTAATGCACGTTCTCCACAACTTAATTTTATTTTTTTCTTATTGGCTTTTTATATGACATTTCACAGTCCTGTGGCCTCAGTAGCTGGATCTGCATCGTAAAAATGACAACACGGTGATTTAAGGAGGAGAGTCCATCAGAGCGAAATGGATGGTGTGCTTTTAAAGTATCCGTTTAGCACCTCTTACCTGGGGTCAATGTTCGTTTTCAATACATCATTAAAGCATCCTGTTAAATCACTCAGAGAGTGCCCGTGAGCTTCCTCCCCGCGTCCGTGTGGAATCTCAGAGATAATGAAGCAGAACCCTGCGGGAAGAGCCATGATTGGCACGCACGCTCTGTTGAGTTGGGGGCTGCCGAGGAAGGTTGACCTGATTTAAAGACTTGGAGAGGGAAGGAGAGAGAGAAGAAGACCAGGTGCGGGAGCAGTGAGGGTTTCGTGCCTGACTGATGGCATCAAAGGCAGCCTCCTTTCTCCATCCGATTTCCAAGCGCGGTGTTCACCAAACCAGTGTTTATAAAAGTCTAAGCTGCACTCCCCCCTCTGCAGCCAGCAACCCAGCAAGACGGGGGAGGACACACTACCGTATCTTGGAGACCTCTGCAGACCCCGTTCACAGGCAAACGGCATGGGTAGGTCCAGCAGGGCAGAGGCCTGGCCTCGAGGGATGGCTTGGACCAGGGCATCAGCTGATTGCACACACACACACACCCCGCCAGTGTGGTGTGGGAAGGCACGGCTTTGACTGGCTCTGTTTTAAAGCCCAGTTTTCTGCACTGTACCCTGATGATGTCAGAGCTCAGGCCACAGCAGATGAAGCTCCCAGGAGCAGAGAATCCAGCTTCCATTCTTGGTGGACCGGGCTCATTCTAAGGCCCATTGAGCGGATTTTTCCTGGTTTCTCCTTCTGTTCTGATCACCTGATGATCAACCCCAATGTCTCTGGCATCTGTTCCCAAAGTAAAGCCCCCTTTAAAACTTGAGTTATGACCAACTGGATTTTTCAGAAACTGCTGTATATTGGCTGTGATGCGATTGGAATGCGCTGAACTGATTTGGGCCCTTTTTTTTTTTTTTAATGCAAACTTGTTCGCTTTCAACTAGAGGGCTGGCGCGAGTGACAGCAGGTTCCTCCCCACATCGCCGGCAGACACAGCACATCAGCGACGCTGTTCTTTTGTGCTGGGCCCGGGCGCGGTCCAGACTCCTTCTCAACCCACCCGATGCAGTTTGGTCCACACCTTGACCACCGGCCGTTCCTGCCTCCAAGGGCACAAGGGGCTGAAAAATAGGAGGGAGGTGAACGCTGGTGTCCCATGTCACAGCCAACAAATATGGTCCAGGTTTCACAGACCAACTTTTTCAACTTTAAAAAAATTGGTTTTATTCTTAATTTTTTCATTAAAAAGTAATGTAAGAGACCTACTCTAGGGTTGCCACTTTTTCACGTGGCCAAGTAAGGACTGGTAGCTCTTACTGTTACCAAGACATCAAAGGGTGTAAGTTACAAAGGAAGTAATTTCAGACCAAAGGAAGGGCTACTGGCAGCCTTGCAGTAACAGCCAGACCAACACACACACAGACACGCACACACACACACAGACACACACACACACACCACTGCACCTAACATCTCCGCTGGTTTGGTTAGTGGAGGGGCGGGCCTGGCTTCCTGCTGCGAGCGCCTGGCCTCACACGGTGCCCTCGTCAGCGAGCGGGCGGGCAAGCAGGGCACGGCAGCAGGCGCCGCGGAGCGTGCGGGTGGGCTGGCCCCTGGGCTCGGACAGCCCAACGTGACCTTTACAACAGTCAGGAGAGCTCCCGCGACAGACACGGAGGGAGGCAAGCGCTTTCTGGAGGGTTAGAGCTTCGTTTGATTAAATTCCAGCACTTCATCGCGTGGTTTGCGACAGTTAGCGAGCAAAGGTAGCTTTTGGAAATACAGGCAAAGCTTCCAGAGCCCGGGACCTAAGCTAGAAAGGCAAATGCCGGTCACCTCTGACTCTGTTTGGAGCCCCGTTTGGGGGTCCACAGCCTGGGAAGCCCTGGCTCAAAGCGCTCAAAGTACACATTGGCACAAGGGTGGGGTGTTTGCTGCACTCCCCAGGAGCGTTGGTTGCGCGTTCTTTGGCGGAAAGAGCCCCAGGCTTGTGAAATTTGGAGGTTGGGATAGCGCCTCCTGTGTCCAGTGACCTTTTCCTGGAAGCTTCCATTCTGTTCTCTAGACGCCCCCCTCTTCCACCCCCCAACGCCCCACCTAGACACAATCTCGCAGCCTCCTGAGTGTTAATGACTGATAGCCACGGGAGGATTTACTTTCCCAGGCACACTGCAGCTGTGAAGGGGGCCTTCAGTGAGGGCCTCAGACATCTGCTGGCAGGAGAGCCCTTCCCAACCACAGATGCTCACGGCCTTGCTGGGGCCCCCGCCAGCTGATGCATCAGGGAGAGGATCCACTCTAAGACCTTTACCCAGGAGCAACTCGCCCCATTTGGCCCCATTGGTGAGGTGGGCACATGCTCCCCACCCAGCATACCCATGGGGTCGATGTGATTGTGGATGTGTAAATGCTTCGTGATGCAGGGCTGTCCTGTGCCACCGCCTGGGTAACCACAGCCCCAGGACACCCTCTCACCCGGCCTGTGGCCCTCCTGAGCCTGGGCCAGGGAGAGGCCCTGTCGGCCACCTGCAGCCACATAGCTCTTTGATGGATGCTTGCTCTAAGGCCACCTCCTTCCCCCATCCCAAGTCCTGTAGGCTCCAGGGTCCCTGAGCCCATTCTCCTCCCCACCCAACCCAGGCTCTTGTCTTTTACTCCCTTCCTGCCCCTCCCTGGCAAGACGTGTGGAACCAGAATCACCAGGCTTTTTCCTGCTATTACTATCCCTCCTTCCAGGAGAGTGGTCCTGAAATGGGGTCACAGAGACTCCAGGACAAGGGCAACACAAGGCCAGGAACCCACCCTGCCCAGCGGGCAGGTCAGACTCTTCATCTTTGTGACTTGTGGCTACCTCCGCACTCTCCGAGGGCACTGGAGAAAGTGGCATGCCTACCCATTTCTGGTTCCTATGGTGGGAGCAAGGTCATGGGCCTCCTCTGGCCACTACTCTGGAGAGGGTCCTAGGCCTACTCTAGAAGGGGACATGCCTAGCTCCCCGGACACCTGTGCCCCCTGCCTACCAAGCCAGCAGAGGGCAGGGATAGATGGTGTGCTTTGCTTCCCATTGCCAGGGACCCCGTCCCCCACTTCCTAGTCAGTGAGGAGCTAGATGGAGGCAGGTGGTTACCCACTCCCCTTCTCAGGGAAGGACAGAGGAGCCCTGGCCCTCCCGAATTTCCCAGGCTCCGCTGACCCCATGCTTGGCTCCCCATCTTCTCTCCAAGAGGAGCCAGTGTGGAGGGCAGCTCGGGGGGATGGGGGACAAGGTCGGGCTGCTAAGTGGACCGTGTGCAAGCCAGCCAGGGCCCTGGCTCACCAGGCAGCCGCCGCGGCTGCCCTTCAGCCGGGAGAGGGCCAGGCATCCCTGTGAACCCCATACCTGAATGGGCACATTTCACTGGCGATGGCCCCTCGTGTGCAGGAGCGCGGTAGACAGTGCGGTTTCAGGATGGCACAAAGCCCTTCCGCCCACAACTCCCAGCCGATCTGCAGAAGCGCCACAACAGAGGAAACTCATTTTCAGCGCGCACAGTCAGGGCCATGGAAACCACGTTCAGCAGCCACCCTGGCCACCCAGGCTGTGGCTGTGAAACCCACATCGGCACGCAGAAGCCTCCACACCTGGCCACGTGCTCAGAGGGTTCCAGGCAGTGCTGGCTGAGCACACGATGCTGGGTAGCCGCACGCAGCTGGGCATAGCCAGGGTGGGCTTAGCTGGGCTCCAGGACGGGAATTCCACTCTCCTAAAGCACCATGGGTTCAAGAGAAGGAGCCCGTGGCCACCAGTGACTCCCAGTGCTTCTGAAGGACTGCTGTGCTGTCCCCGTGGTCTACAGGGAGACCGTGGCATGCGGTGTGTGGGGAGCTGAGGGCAGGTGGAGGCCTCCTGCTGTCAAGGTCATGTCCCCACCCCCAGCCTTCCCAAGACCCCTGCAGGTGAGGGCTCTGGTACAGAAAGGTGGGGTAAGACCGGAAACAGCTGGGACCAGGGCCTCCTGTCAGCTCCTCGGCAGGAACTAGTTTCTCCAAACCCTCTGCTTCCTGATGGGCCAAAGGGGAAGAAGGAGGCGAGGCTGTGCAGGGCCATCTTGGTGCAGATGAGGTTACCGTGGGCAGGAAGGACCGCCTCACGGGATGTTCCAGGCGGCCCGATGTCAGTAGGAAGCAGGATACCTGGGGAGGTTAAACCGGGGCTTCTGGGGATGGAGAAGTGGGGACAGGGCAGTGCTGGTCCTGGGGTAGCTGTATGGTTTGTTTATGTGTTTGGCATAAGAGCTGTAGTCTCAACTGCCTAGAACCCAGATGATGATTTTATCCCAAACACTTCTGCCGCCTTTGAACCTGATCCTGAGCCTGTTTTCACAATGCACAAAAAAGAAGCTGTGCTCGGCCTTGCACAGCTCTGGCTGCCGGTCCCCGACACGGGCTGCATCCCAGGTGCAGCCTGAACACGTCTCCACAGCAGGCTTGCAGGCCTCCTGATGTGGGAGCCATTTGTCAGCATGCTGACTTCCGCTGCGCACGTTCCCTGCCTCAGCCGGGGGCTCAGGGACCCCTGCGGCGGCTCCAGCCTGCGTGAAACTGTTCAGTTGTAACCGTAAAGTCATTCAGTGCCACAACCATAATCAAAACACACGTGAGATCCAGATCAAGGGGTCCCTCCCCTAGCTAGGAACAGTCGTGCCCAGACCCAGGGGCGTCTCCTGCCCACCTCCCCCCACCTGGCGGGAGGGCCCTGTAGGAGGGTGCAGAGGCACCGTGTTTAACTCTTAAGTTGCCTTTCTCAAACTTGTTATCTGCTTGAGGACGAGATCCGGGTTTGTTTCCCGAGTTTATCTTTGCTCCCGTCTCTCTCCAACCCCAGTGCACTGAAACGGGGTGGCAGGAGGTAAAAGGCAGTGTTCTCAACTGCAGGTGCTGGTCTTGTCACCGTAACTCTCTGGGCCTCTGTTTTCCTGTCCTCCACATGGGGACAGCCCTGCCAGTGGCATCCAATCCAGGATTGCCAGCCGTGCAGAAACACCGGGCAGCTTGCCTGCCGGGCCTCCGCTGCCAGCCTCCGAGTCCCTGGGAAGTCGGGGAACGGCTCCCCCGCATTTGGACTGCAGGCCAGCTCTCCAGTATCAACCCACCAAACGATGCTTGTATCAAGTTATAGAAGGCAATATTTTAAACCTTTTTCAACTAGGTTTCAGTGAAACCTAGTTTCATTGCTCTCCTTGTGATTCCTTGTTGGTACTTCTCTGTTTTTGAGGGTGTATGTGTGCTCCCTCCCAGGTTCTCAGACAGGTCCCTCCTCTGGATCCAGGGCAGTGGCCACACCCATTTCACCCTCAGAGGCCAGAGATGTCATTGAAGCCTAGAATTTTTCACACTGATTTTCCGACAGTTCGAGTTGAGATGTAAGCGGGCATATTTGCCTAAGGCCGAGCTCCCCCAGGAGGGGGTGTTGACATGGCCAGTGAGCGTGGGAAAGCAGGACACACGTGGAGAAGGGGAAGGAGTTCCTTCCTTTTGGCTCGAGCTCAGGGGGAGCTGTGCGAGAGAAGGCTGGGAGGAGGGCGCCGGTGGGGCCTCATGCCAGGCAGGTCGGGGAGAAGGAGGCCTGCACAGGGGCTGCCTGTGGAGACCTCCCCAGGGAAGAAGCTGCTGCTTCCATGAATCATGAAGTCCTGCCCGGAAGCAGTCTCGACGGAGACAAAGAGGAAGTGGGGGATTCCGAGGGGGACAGGGGCAGTTTGGCTGTGATGGTAAAGATGAGGAGAGGTGGATGAGATTTTGGCTCATTCATCCCTAAAAGGGACCGTTCACTCAGGCAGCCTGCAGCCCCCGCATGTGCCTGGCAAGGCAGGACCCGTGTCGGGTGCAGCGAGAAGCAGTTTGCCGAGGGTCAAGATGTGGAGATTTCCAAACTGACAGATGGCGGAGTCGTCTTTGGAGGGGAAACAAGAGGCATTTTTCTTACCAAGATCTGTCCTTGGACAAAGCATATATTACAGGGCTCTGTCTGAAAGATAATTTAAAGAACCTACCCAAGACGAAGAGAGAGATAAATATCCCATACAAGGAAAAGAGATTTCTCACATCCCAATATTTGGAGGCCATGCATCTTGCCTGACACAGGGAAGGTTCCAGCAAAGGCAAATGAGTTGGTGTCTGTGTCACAACAATGATCCTAATAGACCTTCTTTTGAGGTGTCCCCCTCCCCTGTCACATGCCTGCATCAAGACCCCACCACTGCTGAGAACAGCAGGTGGATCCAAGGCTGGTATTGGCAGGAGGGCATGACGGCTGAGGCCCTGGGCAAAGTTTGTCCCTGTCAGGCCAGGGTGAGGGAGGAAGGGCTTCCCCAAACCCCACGGTGTAACCCCCCAGATGGGGGTGAGTCCAGACAGGGCTGCATCCTCATGGGCCCGCAGACCCCACCCTTCTGGGAAAGGCCAGTGGGAGGACGGGCACCATCAACGGTAAGGAGTAAGTGTTTTAGGGCCGTACAAGTCCCCTCAGTACCTCTGATTGTGGTTATTATTACCACAGCTCACGCAGGTACCACTCTCAGCATTTGGGGCCAGATAATTCTTTGGGATGGGGACTACTCTGTGCATTCTAGGATGTTTAGTAGCATCCCTAGCTTGTAGCCACTAGATGCCCCTGCAGAAAAATACCCTATCCCTTAGTCGTTACAACCGAAAATACCTCCAGACGTTACCAAATGTCCTGGGGTGCGGGGAGGGGAGTTGGCAAAATCACCCTAAGGTGAGAACTGCTGACCTTTGTCAAAATGGGCCTTCTCTCATCCTTCTGCCGTGAGGGGCACTCCCCTTCATCTCCATCTGCACCCAGCTTCCGTTCAGAAGCACAAAGCCTCTGCCTTGTCAGAAGCCAGGCCTCCACTTATTCTCTGGGGGCTCCCCGCTCTCACCCACTCAGACTTTACTTCTAAAAGCGCCCCTTCTCTCTTCTGCATCATGAAGTTCTCCCTCTCCCTTTGTTCATTCCCCTGGGCTCGCAAACACGACACCTGGAGAAAAAAATTCTTCCCCTGACCTTCCACCCACCATCCATTTCTCTGCTCCCCTTCATGACAGAACTCTTGTAAAGAACTCCCGTCGACTCAACCTCCTGTTCTCTCTCAGTCCGATCCAAAGATGACTTCATTCCCCAGTGCTCTAATGAAGCGTTAGAGATTCCAAACGTCCAGGTCCCAGAGGCAAAGCCCATGATCAAACCTCAGTCGTGGTCTGACCAGAGCTCCTGGCAGCGTTGGATGCAGGGAACCCTCAGCCTCCCTCGTAGGCTCCTGCTCAGGCTCTGCCTGACCTCTGCTCATCCTCCTTTATTGATTGATTGATTGATTGATTGATTGATCTGAGAGAGCACAGGCCAGAGGAGAGGCAGAGGCAGAGGGAGAAGCAGGCTCTCCGCTGAGCGGGGAGCCCGATGTGAGGCTCAATCCCAGGATCCTAAGATCATGACCTGAGCCGAAGGCAGACGCTCAACCGACTGAGCCACCCAGGCACCCCGCTCCCATGGTTTTAAATATCATTTAGACATTGGTGGATCCCAACGTCTTGTCCCTGGGCGGGACCACTCTTCTGAGCCCCAGGCTCATTTAACCAACCAACCACCCACCCCTCCAGCTGCCATAAAAGAAAACGTGGATTTTACCTAAAATGTCTGCTCTTTCTCCCTCAACCTATCAGCAAATGGAACCAACACCTGCCCAATTTTTCAGGCCAAGATCCCAGTATTTATCCTTGATCTGTCCATTTCCCTCAATCCTCCCCACCCCCCAACCGATCAGAAATCTGGCCCTGCCCCCAACAGGTGTCCCAAATCCATCGGCCTCTCAGCACCTCTGCAGTCACTGCTGTGGCCCAAGCCACCGACCTCCGGGACACAGGCTCCTAGCACATCCCCCGGCTTCCTCTGCTGCCCGTTCTGTCCACCCTCCACCCCTTCCTGAGCCCCAGCTGGCCCATGTGCCCCCCCAGCCCCGTGCCTTCCCGAGCCAGTCAGTGGTTCTTGCCGGTAGTTGCTCTAGGGGTGAGAGCCAGACTCTAATCTGACGGATGGAACCTGAGAGAGGTCAGCGGGGGGCTTCCTTGTTCTCCCAGCTCACACGCCAGGAGGACGCCCTCCCCCACCGTACGATGTAGCGCCTGCCCGCGATGCCCAGAGCTGTCCAGTGTGGCCACACACTGAGGGCGGAGGGCACAAGGAAGAGAGCCTGAGGGCTCGATGACATCCTGGCACCGGGGGATGAACTTGCCCTGGAAACTCCCACCAGGGCCTCCCCTTAGGGAGATGACAGCTTTTCCTTACTAGTCAGCCCCGTTTCCAGTCAGGGTTAACGCAGTGGAAGATGTCTCAACCGATGCAAAGATTGTCTTTAAAAGCATAAGTCGGACCAGTGTAGTCTCCTGCTTAAAATTCCCCAAGGGCTTCTCACGCAATAAAACCCCAAGTCCCCACCATCGCTGTGAGGCCCTGCCCGCCTGGCTCCTGACCACGCGCCTTCAGCCTCACCTCTGACCCCTGTCCCCAGAGGCCCCCTCTCTCCCTGCTCTTCGTGCCCTGCCTGTGCCCATAGTATCACCAGCCACTGAGGGACAGGGCTCCTCCAAATTCCAACCCTGAACCCCTGCTGCCAAGGCCCAAACCAGGCCGCCAGAGGCCAGCTCCCCCCACTGACCTCCTCTCCTTCCAACAGAGGGATTCAGCGGGACTCCCTGCCATGTTAATGCTCAGTGGCCAGAGCAATGGCTGCTTCTCAGGTGGACCCTAAAACCAGAACCCGGGGATTCCCCCGGGGAGGGGGTGCACAGAGTCTGAATATAGCACACCCTGGACCAGGACGTGGTGGGCCCAGGTCCTCAGGAGGCCTGCTGGGCAGGGACAGAGGCTATGAGCAATGTTTCCTTTAAAGACAGAAGCTGCCAGGAGCTCCGTGGGCCCTGGGAGCAGCCGAGCCCTCAGCCAGGCTCAGCGACCCCTCCTCAGGAGGTCATCAGAGCCGTGGCACGCTCAGGAAATTGGAATTGAAACAAAACAAATACACTGATATAAGCTGTTCTCCAAAATGGTTTGCTGATGCCTGTTTACAAAATGCAGGCATGACTTAGCGTTCTCAAGAGACTAGATAATTAAACAGAAAACAAGCTATATTTATAGATGCTCTTGCAAGGCCCATTGGCTCCTCCCCATTGCACGTGTGAAGCTGGGTCCCCGCTCCGAGAGGCCGTGGCCTGCACTGCAGGGTGGAGGCGGGGTGAGGCGTGCATCAGGGATAGGCCCCCCGTCTGGCTTCTGCTGCTCAGGCTGCAGCCCCCAGGGACGTGGGGAGAGCAGCCTGGACAGTGGAGATTTGTGTCTGCCCCTCTTCCTGGGCTAAGGTTTTTTATAACAGCAATGCTATAGTTTAGAAATCCTCTTGAGTCTTATTCACTGAAGAGTCCAAGAATATGGTCATAATCTACTTTCCAGATCAAATGCCTGAGGAAAGTTTAGAGGGTTATCAGTCAGGACAGAGATGGCACATCAAGGCTCCCAGCCCGCCCACCTCAAGAACTGTCACTGTGTTATGCAAGAGGTCAAGCAAGGAGCATAGGAGGGAGTCACTCCTGACACCCCTTTCACGGGGCTCCTCATCCCAACTGCTTGCAAGCCCTGCCCCTTCCTCTTCTCCTTCCCCACCGTCCTGGCCTAGCTCTCCCTGCAAGACAGCCCCAGCCTCCTACAGGGTGTCCCTGCATCCTCTCCTCTCCCCCAGCGGCCCATCATTCACACAGCGGGCCCGAGTGGTCCTTCTAGCATGCAAATCAGATCACATCCCTCCTTGACTTAAAATGCTCCAGTCCTCCAATCCTCCATTGCCTTAAATTAAAATCGGTCTTCCATTAAGAAGCAATGGCCTGTTCTGCCTGGCTGTGTAGCACCTCTCTGACTACGTGTGTGCCCACACACCTGCATCGTTCCCTGTGCTTCAGACACACTAGCCTTCTTCAGTTCTCAGAGCACAGTAAGCCCCCATCCTACCCCAGGGCCTTTGCACGAGCTCTTTCTCTGACGAGAATGCCTTTTCTTCTATTCTTGGCCTACCCGGTTTCTTCTCCTCTTGCGGATCTCCACTGAAATATCTCCTACTCAAAGAGGCTTCCACCACCACCCCAACTTGCATCTTATTAGGCCTCACAGCTCTTCTCTCTCTCAGCATCTTGCTCTTCCCATGCACAGTGTGTATTATCCTGGATCCTTTATTTACACATTCTCTCTCAGCCTACCCTGAAACACCTCCCCGCGCCCCCAGCTGCCCTCCTTTCAGCAGGGAGTTTGGATACTATCTAATGATGAAAGCAGTAGAAATGGCTGTGGGGTAAGAGAGTGAGCTCCCTGGACAGGAAGTGTTTGGAGGATTGGAACAGAAGTCAGAGGATTCTGAAGGTTTCTGACCTGAATGACTTGGCCTCTCAAAGGTCCGTTCCACATCTCATTACACTTTCTTCTGTGGAAATACATTAACTTGAATTTCTTTGTCTCCAAAGGGGTGTATTAGGTAATCAACACCAAATGCTATAGAGACCCAAAATCCCAGCAGCATGATGGAGTAAAGACTAATTTGTTACCCTCATCAGTTCTGATGGGCTTAGGCAGCAAGAAGGAGGCTGTGTTCTTTGCTCCCACAAAATGTACACAGTCTCCACAAGGGGAGAGAAGAGAGTGTGCATGATGACTGCATGCGTCATAGCTCTCCAGAGACCCAGAACCAATAGGATGCATGGATGCATGGATGCATGGATGCATGGATAGAGAGAGTGGGTATTATAAGGAATTGGCTCACATGATTGTGGAGGCTAAGATTCCAGAATCTGCAGTTGGCAAGCTGGAAACCCAAGAGAGCCAACGTTGTGAGTTCCGGTCTGAAAGCCTGCAGGCTTGAGACCCGGGAAGAGATGATGTTTCAGTTCAAGTCCAAAGGCAGGAAAAGACCCGCGTCCCATCCAGAAGGCAGTCAGGGAGAAGGAGCCCAACATACTAAAACTCAGAATACTGAATACAAATACTAGCAATAGTATACTAATACTAAGAATACTCAGCCTTTTTGTTCTACTCAGGTCTTCAGTTGATTGACTGAGGCCCATGGACATGCTCATCTCCACCAGGAGGTTGTCCAGGAGAATCAGATCCAGCCTTTGACATCTGTATGAATTTTTGCAAATTCTGAGCAACTAGTGTTTAATTGTGTAAGATACTACCTTCTTTTCTTCTCCCTAAACCTACCAGGGGAATAGGCAGTAAAAATACTCTCCTTTTGCAAATCCCTTGAGCAGAGGTGTTTCCATCATCTTCAGGAATAGACTTGGCAGGGCACGAGAGGTACACAGCCCGGCCAGCCTGTCCAAGGCCACGCCAGGCACAGACACCAGCCAGGGAGGGAGAGCTGACTAGGAGACCCTGGGCTCTCCACCCCAGACCCCCGTGCTTCCGACTGCCGCCTCTGCTCTGTGCCACACCCGGGGCACCCGAGGGCACCCCAGGACAGTGAAGTCACAACCCTTGGGCACTACGCTCAGCTCTGACTTCCTTCTCCCTCTACCACAGTCTCCTTGTGGGTTAGTTTTCCCAGAGCTAGAAGGGTTTTTTAGGCCAGAGGATGCCAAACAGAGCCATGGAGCTCAGAGGATGCCCAGCTAACATGCCCCTGCACGGGCCCCTCCTGCAAACAAGAAGAAGGCCACATCACACAGGGGCTCCATGGGAGTGAGACGTGGGTCTGTCTACTGCGTCCACCCCTGCAGGGCCCAGCCCCGGGCACCCAGGAAGGACTCGACCAAGAGAGAGCAGTCAGGCTGTGCAGATGCCAAGGGCTCTCCACGGGAGTCCGCGGACAGGCTCCAGGTGCCTCTTCTCCCCACGCCACATCTGACAGTTGGCCTCCCTGCCAAGCCACAAACTCCAGGTCAGCAGGATCCGGGCCTGCTCTGCTTGCCGGCGTACTCCCACTGTATTGTGGCACATAGTAGATGCTCAATAAACAATCGTTGAGTGAGCACTACCCACTGCGTAAAACTGGTTATCAAGTCCCTTCTTTGTGCCAGGAATTGTATAAGGTGCTGAGGATCCAAATGAGATCCTACAGAGAGGGTCTCTGTCTGCAGCTTACAAAGAGCAGAGCAGAGCTTAATAACTAAACTGTAAAAAATGGTTGCAGCAACACCAAGCAACATAAGTCAATTGAAAAAGTAAATGACCCACAGATCTGCAGGTAATTAACAAGTTTATTGCCATCCCCAAAATGAAGCAAGCAAGAGGGAATATGACAATGACAGGAAAATTGAATCAGATCATGCCTAAAGAAACAGGAAATTTTGGATGCATGCAAGGCTGGGTGATCCAGAGACACCTCTGCAGGCCAGACATGCCCCAGTGCTCAAAACACGCGTGTCAGGATGAAAGGGTCCTAAGACAATCTGCTCCTAGCCCCACAGCTGCCAAGTGTCTCTAGATGTGTGCAAAGAGCTCCAAAACACAGGAAGCACGGAGTACCCCCCCCAAACACCTTCCCGCAGGGCATGCCAAAGCAGCCCCACCCTCTAAGGGCCGGGTGAAACTATTGGGTCCAGGAGATGTTGAGATGTCACCTGTCCCCTACATGGTCAGGAGACATGGGGCACACACCCTCCACCTTTGTTTCTGTCCCACTCACCAACTTCATAGTGTGACCCTGGTCTCAGGAATGAGACCAGATCGGTCGAGTTTGTCAAACAGGCACCACGCCTCCTGGGGTGGGGGGGCCTCCCGGGTCATACTAGAAGCACCTGACTTTATGGGAACAGTGTGAGAACAGGCTGCAGCTACAGAATATGTCTAAGCGCCCGGCCTGGGGTCTCTCCAGATTGTCCTAATTCCCAAGCAGGCTCCTGAGCCTGGGTTTACCCTCGGAGGCTCAGTCCAACATACTGATGTGTGGGCAGGTTGATTGAGCTTTTGACAGAGTCTTTCCACCAAGAGCATCATTTGAAAAAATAGCAAATATCCAGGTAGGCATGTGTCCCATTAGTGCATTTCTAACGTAAGAAAACTAACACAAACTTGACAGTAATTGGAGAAATTTAATTTCTATTGCTGTGAAGCACCAGAATCCTGCGTGAGAGGCTGCTGATGGTTTTATGAGTGTCTTATCGAGTTCAAGTCAGTGTGAGAAATAGCGCCTGAGATTAAGGAAAAGCTGTAATAGGAACTAAAACCCAGTTCTCCCGAGACTGAAATGTTATGCCGCCTGCTTTTCGGGAAGGGTGTTAGCCTGCGTCTGGTGGGCACATTAATCCCCTGCGGCCTCCTCTTCTCTGCAGGCTCCCAGGGGCACGGAGAGCGTGGGTGCCGGGAGGGGGCTGAGGTCTGGCGTGTGCAACATCTGTGTCTGGAAAACCAGATATTTTACTGGTCTGGTTGCAAGGGCCTAGAGAGCGAGGCAGGCGTCTCCCAGGAGACTGCTGGCAGCCAGACGTGGCCTGCAGCCCACCTGCTTGCTGTGTGCCGGGCACCGGGGCCCCACACATGGTCGTCAGGCTAGGTGGCACACCAGGGTCTGTCTTGTGCTAGCCCAGCCTTGCCGATGTCGACAACAGTTTCAGTGTATCTGTGCCTCTACGTCCCGGGGGCAACAAGGGGAAGCCCATGGATATCAGAAGGCCTGGCTCACGGGGACACAGATGTCCCCAACTCCCTTGCCCTGCTCTGATCCCGTGCCAGGCGGCCCTCCAGTGCCAGTTCTTATAGCTGGAGCCTCCTCTCTCTGCGGGCACCTCTACGGCTCCTGCAGGGCCCCTGCCTCCCACAGCCCAGCCCTCCCTCCCTGCCCCACACGCTCTGGGCACAGGGCCAACCTTGTCGCGTGGTGCCCGCAAACCTCGACAACCCTCCCGAAGAGCAGCCCGCGGGGCCACAGATGGTGAGACACCATGGGAGCAGCCCAGCCGCAGAAGGACCCCTCGGGGGCCCTGGTGCAGGCGCCGCCCTGGAGAGCTGCACGGTGCCTCCTTCGCTCCCCGCCCCCCGGCACTCCTGGCCCCACAGAGCAGAGCGCAGGTGTGAGTAGACCCGCGTCTCCTGCTCTGCACGCGTGCCCAGGCGGGGGCAGAAGGCCATGTAGGGGCGTCCCCACGCGCTGCAGGCTGCCTGGCCCTCTTCCCGTGCCCCGCCCAGGGTGAGGTGTCCCCCGTGCCGGCCAACCCGGCCCCCAGAGCTCGCAAGAGAAGGGCAGGCCGGGGGCAGCCGCAGGAACCTGAACCAGCTTTCAGTTCTGCTGGTTCTCCCTGTCGTCACAGTATGGCCCCTCTTCCCTTCCCCTGTCACCGTGCACCCTGGCAAGCCTTCCAGGTGGGACTGGGAAGGGGCGGAGGGAAGAGAAAGCCTTCTCTGTGTCTCTGTGGCAGTCATAGGCTGTCAATCCGCCCAACATACCCTCTCTGTCGGGACATTTGTCCCCACCTCCAACCACCTGGCTCCTGGCCCTGTGGTGGCCACAGGGCCCAGGCCTCGAGCACGGGTCAGTCCTGTGGCCCCAGAGATGGCTTCACGGGAGAACACAGGAGGCACGTCTGACAGTCAGAGTTCTCTCCTATGCTTGTTTCCTGGACTCTCAGGAAAGATTTGGTCCCTTTCTCTGGGGTCCCGTGCACAGGGACAGTGTGAGTGTGGGGCCACCCCTGGGCGTCTTGCAGCCAAGTAGAGCGTGCCTTGTGGAGGGCCCCAGACGTCTACAGCCTCCTCCACCCCTGCTAGATTTCCCAGTTACGAGAACTAAGACCACCCTCCTTTTTTTTCTCTTACGGGCGTCCAGCATTTCTGAGAGTTTCTGTTGCTTAAGCCTGAGAAGGTCCTGACAAATTCAGCAGGAAGGTGTCTTTCAATCTTCAACAGATAATCTAAGCATCCCCTTGTGTTAAAACTTCAAGGTCCCAGAAACCCTCCCTGAGCTCATCTCTAGGGGCCGAGAGAGCGAGGGTCTCAGGATAGACGCATAGGCTGGGGGTTGGCGGGCACCGTGGTAAGTAATGTGGGAGGAGAAGGGGGGGCAGGCAGGGACCGTTCTGAGTTCTGTGCGTGATGGGAGCAGTGGGCGGCTTTTGAGCAGGGCTGTGCTCACGGGAACCTGCAGAGGTGAGCACACAGGAGGCTGCTGGTGTCTGGGGTGGAGAGCAGGGATTCAGGGGGTATCCTGAGGGATGCCCCCGCGGGCTTGGCAGCTGTTGGTGCTGCCACCTGAGACGTCACTGGCAGCGCTGTGGGCAAGTGGGCAAAGAGCAGAGGCAGATGGCACTGGGGGGCGAGGGAAGGGGCAGCCAGCCAGCGCCTGGCAGGACTGAAGAGGGTCTGCAGGATTGTCCGCTTAGAACCATGTCCTCAGAGTCCCAGAGCCCAAAGCAAGATGGGTCCCCAGAGCCCTCCTCATCCGATCCCTCATTTTACTGATGTCCGAACCGAGGCCAAGTGGCAGGAAGGGACCTGCCAAAGGCCACTTGGCTTGTCACCAGCAGAGCCAGGCCTGGAGGTCAGCTGTCCAGAGCCACAGTCCAGAATCTTCCCCGCTCACTCGAGCCCCAGCCCATGATGCTGTCTCGTTTCTCACTCGGGGAAATGACCATGGGAGGTCACTTAGCAGGGAGGGGGGCCTGCCTGGGGAAGGCGTGTTGAACAGTAAATAATTGGGAGTAAGGGCAGACGGAGAGCTTTGGTTGCCACCAATCTCTTCAGAATTTTTAAACCAGTCAGGGAATATTGACATGCATTAAATCCAATAAAACATTCATTTAATTAAACTTTAAGTGATCCAAATATTTGCCGTTTGGTTAATATTTGTGTAGCTGACAGGAGCAGAATTATGATGGTTCTGTCAGTATTCACGCATTCTAATTTTGCATGAGCCTTTCCTACGCGAAGTGCACATCTTCAGACATACAGATGATCGGGGAAGCGCTGAGGAAGCAGGCTGGAACCAGCTGTCCCAGCAGCCTTCCCACTCGGGTTTTTGCTTCTTTGTTTGTTTGGTTGTAGCTCTGTGCTAACCTGTGTGAAGTACATGACCTTGGGGCCACGTGGAGGATCCGACATTGCACATAGGTCTTACATTCCAAACGAGACCCCAGCCAGCCAGAATACCTCACCTCCCCATCCTCCCTCCACCGCCCCCCCGCACTCTCCCCTTCCATCTACCCAGACACCCCCCCATCTTTTAAGGCAGTGGTTGTCAGGGCTCAGGGTACCCTGAGATGCTTGCTAAAACCAGGATGCCCACCCTGCCACCAGAGATTTATCAGCCTGGGGTAGAGGGGCAGGAATCTGCATTTCTAACAGTTGCCCCCCTACCCAGGCGAGAGATGCAATGCCGGTGGGGGGGGGGGGGAACCACACCTTGAGAACAGGACTCTGTAGCCCAGGAATGGCCCGTCTCCCCCAGGGACTGCTGCCTGAGGGCTCAGTGGCTCTTTCCCTTGTCGTTGGACTAGAGTTCCAACATGCAGAGAAAATGTCCTTTCCTTTGGTGACCCGCCTGACTTCTTCCCAAGCCCCACCCACCAGCGCTGGGAGGACAATGCACCTGAATGTTCAGGCCATTGTAAAGCTTAGTCGGAGCGGGTCGTTCTACCAAGTCCACATTAAGTAATGCTCTATCTAAGAAAAATGCTTCATGCCTGCAGTTCCCACCCCGCGTCCCCAGCTGCTCCCCAAACTGGCTTCTGAGTGGGGACGGAAGCACACAGCCGTCCTCTGCCACCTTCGGTCCCCCCTGCCGACTCCCAGCTGCCCTGTCTCGGGTCCTCTTGGCAGGGGTCATCCCAGGTTCTGCTCTTGGTCTGGGCTGTCTCAGTGTCTGATGTCCCCCCATAGCTTGGCCTCCAGCAGCCCCCACTGGCACTACGCACCCCTGGAGGTTCCAGGGGCATTCCCTTAGGGCCTTGGTCCTCAGGCATAGAGGTACACAGCACCTCACGGGCCCTCCAGTGTGTGGCCAGGAACCTTTGGACCTCTCCATGCCATTCGGGAGCCCAGGGGCCTCTGGCTCTGTGCCAGGCCTCATGGGCTCACCCCAGGGGGGAGGGTGGGGAGAGAGCTTCACCCCCTTCTAGAGCCCGCCTTGGTTCCCCTCACCTACATGCCAACGGGCACACCCTTCTCACCGGTTCCCTCATTCCCACAACGCCCTGGGAAGAGGAAGGGGTCTGTGTTCTATTTCCACAGAGCCTCGTGGCTCGCCCGATGAGGAAGGAGTACCTCCTCTACACTCGGGGACAATCTGGGTTCTGAGTCCTAAGGGCAGCAGAGCACAGAAGAAGCCAGACCCGTGTAGCACATCCTTCTCCTTCCCTCTCTCTGTCCCCTCTGAATCTCCAAAGCCTGGAGCTCGCTATGGAGGATGAGCGCCTTCTCTCTCCTGCCCTGACCAATAAGCCTCATGACTCAGAGGTGGGAGGGCAGCAAGCAGGACGTGATTTAAGAGGGAACCTGAAATGCATCACTTTAATGTTCGTAAAATATTATGCTGGGTGCGTCGGCATCAATCACTTGGTGCTTATCTTTCCCCCTGCAGCTCTTTCACGGAGAGTCACATTTTTCCTGCGTGTGAGTGTCCCCGCTCCATGGGCCAGTTGGCTCCTTTCCTTCCTTATTTCCATTTTCTCTGTGTTTCATCCATCCATTCAACAAGCACTGATTAAGCATCTAGTGTATATCTTGTTCATCTTCGTGAGCCCAGGGCCGGGCCGCTGACTGTTTGTGGCGGGGATAGGGCTTCACTAACTCAGGATCTGACCTGACTGGACTTGCTGTCACTTCACCTACTTTGCAGGGCGTCACACCTGCTGGGATTTGCGATCCCCCGCCACCTCCCCCCCCCCACCGCCTTCTCCTCCCCACACACGCCGGCAAGAGGGTGCAAGCATAGACAGGCTGCCCAGTCACAATTCAAAGGGGACGCACCGAGTCACGGAGCTCAGTCCCCAACTCTGTGCCTTGCCCCACCCCTGGCAGGACCCCCAAGTCCCAAAAGAGTAATAAGAGTCAGGAGGGCTCCCGGCATTTTTGCTGGCATCCCAGATAAGCGCAGACCCTCAGAGCCAGCCAGCCCGCCTCGCTCAGCTCCTGCCACCGTTGCCTGCTGCCCCAGGCGCTCTGAGCTGTAGATCTGGGGGAGGAGTAGGGAGAAGGCAGTCCTGTCGCTGGGCTGGTGACTCTCCCTCCAAGCCTGATCCCATGTCGGTATATGAACAGCCGGAGTCCAATTAACTTTCGCATAAATCCCGAAAATCTCTAAAAGCCTGTGATTGCAAGCAAATATTTTAGACCCTTCCCATTTGCCTGAAGAATGATCCGTCTTAATGCCAGTTAGCAAGTATAAAGTGGCAGGATTAATAATTTGTACAGCCTGAAGTACGCTTCAATAAATTAAAGGCTACAGCGCATGGTTGCTGAACAGAAATCCAAATCCAAGTTCAAAGAATCCTCAGACAGAAACAAACCTTCAAAGGTCAGCCAGTTCATTCCCCAGACTTCAGACAGTGCAACCTTTAAATTGCCCCCAGACGGATGAGAAACCTGTCAGCTCAGCCAGCAGACCTTGACTGCACTTAGCAAGGCCCAGACTTCATGAGGCCCAGGAGCACAGAGCAGGGCGTCCACCACGCATCTGGCCCCTGGTCCCTGTGTGACAGCCCACATGCTTGGCTCAACTCATAAATCCATAGCCCAGATGGTTTCCCTATGCTTGCTATGGCTCCTGACTTCTCGGACTCTCAGAGCCCTTTGAACATTTCCCATAAGTCGCGGCCCGTCCCCCAAGAAGGAGAGTCCGTCGGTACGTTTAGACAGCAGGCCGTAGCAGTTTCTCGGGAGCCTGCCAGCCTCCTGCCGGGAACCCCTGTGGCCGTTTGCCTGTGAGTGGTACTCCCCATGCTGGGTGTGCACCTGATGACTTTCTCCTTGTCCCCTGCAGAGGTGGTTCAGCTCAGCCTCGCGCCCGAGGAGAGGGTCAGTGTGGCCACCGTGACCGTGGGGCTGAGCACCGTGCTGACCTGCGCTATCCGCGGAGAGCTGCGGCCACCCATCATCTGGAAGCGCAATGGGCTGGCCCTCAACTTCATGGCCTTGGAAGACATCAATGTAAGTGGCTCGGCTCTGACCCTGAACGCAGACCTGCCCCAGGGAAGTGACCTGCAAATCGCCCGTGGCAGTGGCAGGGTGAGAGGGTTTCATTTTAACATCCCACGTTGGATGCCTTTCAAGCCTGTTGTCGGAGAGCAGGAAGTATCAGAAAACCTAAGTCCCACTGTGTGCAGAGAATAGACTGGACGTTCGCTGCAAGCCTGCCAGCCAGACCCACAATAGGGAAAGGGCGTGCAGGCCGGGCAGGCAGGGCAGGCAGGGCGGGAGGCTTCCGTGCAGGCTGCGGCAGCGAAGGCCAAACAGTGGGCATGGGAATGGAAGGTGAGGGGCTCAGACTGCATGACAGAGCCCACCGGGAGGGAGGACCACAAGCCCACAGCAAACGTGGCCAGACGGGAGACAGTGGAGCGGGGAGGGCGTGTGCCTGGAAGAGCCAGGGGAGACTGTGGATCGCACAGCTGGGGAGGATGTAGACAGGGGAAAGAGAGGGAATGGGGGTTCCCTGTGGAGGGCAGGGGTGAACCGCCCAGCTGGGTGGGCGGGTGGGCGGGCACCAGGTGAGGAGGTGAAAGGAAAGGGATCAGGCCAGTGTGGCCTGCCCTGGGGGCCTTGTTGGCTGGACGTGGGAATGTGGATTTGATGAGGGGAGTGGAAGAGAGAGCAGCTGAGCACCTGCAGCCTACCGTGACCAACAGGGATATTTCTGTACTGGGAGGCCCCATGCAGCCTGGACTGGGCTCCCAGTGTCACCCCAAACCAGCCTCATGACTTTGAGCAATGTCTTAAACCACCAACCCGAGCTATCAGAAAGGGAATATTAGCGGTCCCTCCCTTCCATTGGGCTTGAAGAATAAAGCGCATCCTTCAAGTATATGGACTGGCCCAGTTTGGCCCAACGAGCAAGATGGCTTCCCAGAAGTTCATTGAGAAGACAGAGGGATGTCACCGATGTAGGGTCCTACCAGGATAGCTGACAGGTCTTAGCCACAGTAACAGGCATCTCCATTTCAGGCAGAAGAGGAGGCAGTCCTGGTCTCCTTGGCTTAGGACAGGCAAGCTGGCCCTGAATGGGGTGCTTGGCCCCGAGAAGGAAGACCTGTGGGATGCGTGGTCAGTTCCCACGAACATCTCTAAGGTGTTGAGGGAGGGACTAGGGCAGCAGGAGCCTGTCTGGGCTGTGTGACCCCATGAGTTCAGCAAGCACACAGGGCCACGGTGCTCCCACAAAGAAACCAGTTTGGACTGCTGAGATGGAACACCATGACAGCCATCACAGAAGCCCCAAACTGGAGTGAGCCTCCACAGGAAGCAGTGAGCTCCCCATTCCTAGAGGCATGCAAGTTCAAGCAGGACCATGGTCAGCAATGCTACTAGCCACACGAGGGCAGCTAAATCCCATGACCTTGAAGATTCCTTCCAACTGCGAGACTGCTTTGTGGGGAGAGAGCCCAGCATAAAATTCTGTAGAAACCACCAAGTTGGGACTCTGCTACTCACTAGGCCCTTTGTTGCACCCTGCAGATCATGGGGGAAGCAGATAGGAAGAGGCGGGCCAATGTGGGGATGCTATCTTGGGCACACCCGGGCGAGGAGTCCCCTTCTCCCACCCCTGTCACGTGGGGCAGGATTATTTCCTTGCAGTTTCCCCACGGTACTGAGCATAGCCTGAATCCTACCCATCTCCAAATGTCAGTGCCAGCACAACCTTGGTGGGTGCTTGATGGGCAGATGCCGAGTGGGCAGAGTCCTTTGTCTTCTGAGCCTGAGATGCCCAGGGCTTGTCTGGGATCTTAGCAAGGAGAGGTGGTGTCCTATTTGCCAAGACTGGAGTGGGGGAGGTGTTGGGATGCACAGATTTGTGTGTGCAAAAGCTCTAGGGGTGGGGCATCAGCTTTAAACTGTGTTTGGCCAGTGGTGATTAATTCAAAACTAGGACAGGTCCGCCCATGTCTGTCTGAACATCCATGTGCGTTTCTTGATGCTCTATTTAAAGACACCAGAAACAAAGGCGGAAGCAGAACTCCTCTTAATGCACTTGCCATCGGTTAATTAAATTACTTTGAGTGTTTTTCCCCTCCCTTGAACGTGCCTCCAGCATCAACTCAATTGCATTTCTACTTTTCACAGCGAGGTTAGCAATTTGGGTTAATTGTGGGTGCAACTAGAGATTAATGGCCTCTTATTACCTCCCTGGAAACACTTGCTGCTCATGGTCAAGTCAGCAGCCTGCGAACAGGCAGGGCCCTGTGCTGCCCAGAAACCCCCACGTGAGGGCGCAGGGCAACACGGGCCCCACCAGGGATGCTCACGGGATGCATGCAGGTACGCGCCCCCCCACACACACACACCCCTCCCTCTGCCTCAGGCCCAGAGGGAGGCGGCACGGCACAGACTCTGAGGGCAAAGGGACCTGGGCTGAAGCCTCGGCTCTGGCACTTCCTAGTTGAGTGAGCGTGGAAAGGGCGCTTGACTTCTCGAAGCTTCGGGGTCCTCCTCTGTGAATCGGGGATAAATAATAGCTCCTGCCTCATAGGGTCAGAGTGAGGGCTGAATGAGAAGACACATGGGATGCTCTTAGCACACTGTCCCGTGCTAACTACGATCACTGTCCTCCTCATTGCTGCTATTACTTATCTTACTATCCTCATTGTTATTACTGCCACTGCTGCTAAACTACATTCTCGGCACCTTGCAGCCCGAGTCCCCAACAAGCAGCCCCGGGAGACTCCCCAGGCAGGGAGGTACGACCCTGGGGTGTCCACATCATCCTGGGACGCACTGACCAGCCACCTCCAGCAAGTCCAGAGCAGCCCTGGGGAAGCCGCTGAACTTCTGTGAGCCTGTGGGGGACTGGGGATGATGCTGTCCTCCTTACGCGGGCATTTCCAGGCTGACCGTGTGTGTGAAGCGCCTAGCCCCGTGCCTAGCACACAGCAGGTGTTCCTAAGTGGCAGCCCCACTCTGGGGACAGGGATGACAGCAGGCCCAGGAGGAAATCAGGCAAGAGACGAGGAGGGCCTGGGGATTGGGGGGGCATGGTGGGGAGTGGGGGGCGGCCCCGATGGAACGAAGATCGGGGATTGCTGAGTCCTAGAGCCCCCCTCGGCGTGCGGCGTGCCCACACCCGCCCCCGCCCACCGCGGCCCCAGACGGAACGCCGCCGGCCACTGTCCTTGGCGCCTGGTACAGGAACACCGCACCTACAAAGCCCCAAGGCAGGCAGATGAGAGAGCGCCGCGAGGTGTGGGCCTCCTTTCTTTGTCATTTGTACAAGACATCTTGATTGGCAACAAAATATTAATCACTTTTTCACTACTCTCTTAATGAGAAGCTTTCATGGGCAACAAAATATTAATTTGTCTTGTCTTATCTGTTAAGAATTCTGTTAATGAATTCAGTCACAGAGCTATTACAGAATGCCATCCTAATGACACATGTAATTAAACTTTTCTGACTTGCAAACATCAAGGATGCCTCGAGCATCAGGATTATATTTGATCAGAAAGTAAATGTAGCCCGGAGCCAAGGGAGGAGGAGCCTCTCGGATTCCCCACTGAGCGGTGTCACTGTTAGGAGGGCTCCGGAGTCACCCGATGTGTGCATGGCTGTCCAGATGGTGTACACGGGGAATCAGCCCCTGGATCCACTAAGTGCCGGGGACTCGCAGGCCCTGAGCCAGAGGGTAGAGCAAAGACACTCTCCCCAGCCCCGAGGGGGACCACGTATCCCCAAGCACAGAATTACAACACAGTATAGCATGTTCTCTATTTAGAAGGAGGAAGCTGGTTTGGGGGGCCAGAGGAAGGAGAAGTTCTGGCTTCAGGGGACAGGGATAAGCAAGAAAGAGGTCTAGAGTGACAGGGTGGGGCCAGAACCTGACAGGTTTTGAATGTTAACCTGAAGGATCTTGGCCACTCCCTGTGGGCAGTGGGAACCATAGATTTTTAACTGGGGAGTGACACGGTCAGAAGTTTGTCCTGCAAGAGTCCGGAGCCCCTTCTAGCCTAAGACTGCATCTGCAACCAAGGAGAACCCCAGATACATCAGACCCAGAAGCGAAAGGAGCCTGCGGGGTGGGGGAGGGGTCTGCCTCCTCGGTAACTTCCCTAATGGCCGGAGATCATACTGGAGCAGCCGCCCAGGCTGTCTGAGCAGGGGCTGCCAGGGGGTTTAGCGTGGACCTGGTGGGCCCCTTGAGGATGCCTGAGCCACCCCTTTGCAGGAGGCCTGAGCCTCACTGCAGCCCAGGGCCTGAGGGACGGGGCCTCAGCTGCAGCTGGGAAACCCGCCCCCCCCCCCGCCCCCCAGGAGAGGACAGGGCTGGGAACAAGAGCACAGAGTCCCCAGAGATGGGCAACAGCACCAGGAATTCCTGCCGCACCTCTAGGCAAGGGGGCCTTGGATTAGGCCTCCTCCCACGGCCCCCTCCCAAGGCCCACTGCAGACAGGGGACCAACGAGGTTACCCTTTGAAGACTCTCCAGGCCGTGAGGTCATACAGTCCTGTGATAGGACAGGGACCTCTGGGACACGGGAATCCCCCAGAGAAGCGAGGAACACCCCTGACCCCACCGGGCCGCTGGTTTTTTCACCTGGGCCACAGAGCCTCGGCCTTTCCCCAGCGAGCAGCCCCTGCCGGCCCTGTCTCCTGAGGGCTCACAGGCAGGCTTTGGGGGCCCATCTCAGAGGCAGATCCACGCACCCCTCCCTGTACCCTGACCGCCATACTAAGTATTCTGGGGGTTGAAAGGGAAGGCTGACTTACTTTCTGCAGGAACTGAATGTGCAAACCCCTTCCGGGCCTCAGCCTTCTGCCCAGACCGCGCAGCGACCTCTCAGGGTGAAGTGAAGTGGCATCCCCAAAGCTAGTCCGCACGTCCTTCCTCCACAGTTATCACCTGCCCTCCCCTCATGACTGTCTTCCTCCCTGTCCCTTATTACGCCAGGGACCAGGGACCTGCCCGTGAGGGGAGCAGAAGCAGGGAGGGGACATCCCTGGAGTCACAGAACAGAGCTGAGCTGCCAGATCCTTGCTAGGGTTGACGCGGGAGTTCTAACCCGTGTCTGGGGGCCAGGCATCATGCCGGTCCCTTCACGAGCAGCATGTCATCTGCCTCTTGTCACAGCTCCATGAAGCAAATGGGGTAGAGTAACTCAGAGGCTCAGAACTTGCCAGGGCTGCAGGCGGCCTTGCTCTGGGACACAATACCCAGCAGCCAGCCTTTCCAAGGCTTCCCTGCG
Source organism: Leptonychotes weddellii (assembly GCF_054177405.1). Classification (NCBI taxonomy): domain Eukaryota; kingdom Metazoa; phylum Chordata; class Mammalia; order Carnivora; family Phocidae; genus Leptonychotes; species Leptonychotes weddellii. The sequence goes on from NC_138375.1 coordinate 116,074,649, forward strand.
GGGCCGGCTGGCCCTGCCTCCCCACTATGGTGCCCCGGCCCCTGCGGGATGTGCCCACGCTTGATGTGGCCCCACGGGGACGGGGCTGCAGGGTTTCATGAGCCCACTGGCCTCTACCCCAGCAGGGGCAGGGGAGGGAAGGCTCTGAGCACAGCCCATGGAACTGCTTGGCCAGGAGAGTCTCAGGGAGAGGAAACATTTTTCTATTGTATTCATCTTTTTCAAAAGGGGGTGGGGGGGTCCTATAACAAACCCAGTATCTCTGAAATGACTTGAAAGAGTCACTCTTTTCTTTTGGGTTTTTTCCTTCGCCAAATCTCACTCTTTGGGGCTTTCAGATGTTGGTAGGCGGAGTACAGTGATAAAAGCAGAAAAACAAAACCCATTAGAAGAAAGAATTTGTGGCAGGGTTTGAAGGATGTGTTAAAAGGTGCACTTTTTTCCCATGCCTAAACGGTGTAAAACCAGGAACAAATAACTCTAATGAAGCATATGCTCTCAGCCGGCTCCACTTTGGAAGGGAGTTATTAGAAAGACCAGAAGAGAATGATTTAGGAGCTCATGACTCATTTAATTTTTATTGTCTTTATATGAACCAGTCATGAATCCATTGTAAAAAGATGAGAGGAGTTTGATTAGCATGGAGAGCTGTTTGCAACACGAGAGACAGTGGTTGTAGGTTCTGCATTAAAATAATCTCATTAAATGCTCGGGTACATTTTGTTTTAAAATCTTGGAAAACACTATACTTGAAGCACTCAAAGGCTTTGGCCAGTTCTTTCTGGCTTGTGTCGGAAACCCTGGCTGCAGATGGACGTCCGGCCCTTTTGAGCTTTAGATGAGCTCAAGCCACTAGGAGGATTGGCCAGAACTCCGTCCACAAGAGACTGGCCCGGACCCAGGACCCAGCAGCCTGTAGAACTCACTGAGGGCTCCGCCCTGCCAGGGGCCTCTACTGGGCCTTTGCTTTCTCAGTGGTCTCTTCGGGGTCACCTCTCTTCCCTTGTAGTACTAACTTCAAAGCTTCACTTGTGCTCAGTGACCACTTCCGGCCCCATGTCAAAGGTCCAGGGTCCCTCAGGGAGGTTCTGATCTAGCTTCTAGACCCTGGATGCAGAGCCCCAAGCACCTGCCCTGTCTCAGCTCTCCTCCCCAGCCCCGCTCAAGGGAGCTCGCATTCAGCCTGTTGGCAGGCTTTATTAACTGCAGGTAATAGTGCAATAACCAGCCTCAAACACGCCTCTTAGCACACTTGTGTAAGTAGGTCTGTAAGATAAGTTCTCGGAAGAAGAATGGACTACATCCGAGGGTGAGCACGATTTCAGTGTGGTGGATATCACCAAATCTCCCTCCAAAAAAGCTATACTGGTTTATACTCCATCCAGCAGTATCCAGGCACACCTCAAAGATACTGCGGGTTCGGTTCCAACCACTGCAATAATGTGAATATCCAATAAAGCAAATACTGCAATCAAGGGAGTCAAATGAAGATTTTTGTCTCTGGTACATATAAAAGCTATGTTTATGCTATACTGGAGTCTCTTAAGTATGTGCTAATATATGTCTAAAAAAAGTACATAATTAAAAAATACTTTCTTGCTGGAAAAACGCAAACCATCCTCTGAGCTTTTGATGAGCAGCAATCACTGATCACAGATCACCATAACAAATATAATAATGGAAAAGTTTGAAATATTGCAAGAATTACCAGATGTGACACAGAGACATGAAATGAGCAAATGCTGTTGGGAAAATGGTGCCAACTGACTTGTTCTACACAGAGCTGCCACAAACCTTCAATAGGTAAAAAAAAAAAAAAAAAAAAATCTGAGAAGGGTAATGAAATGAGGTATGTCTGTATAAGGATTTAAAACACTGTATCAGGAGAAAATTCCTGATTGCAGGCCTTCTCGGTCCCTAAAATGAGCCATGGAAGGAAATTTTTTTTAAAGATTTATTTATTTATTTGAGAGAGGGAGAGAGTACAAGCAGGGGGGTCGGGGGGCAGAGGGAGAGGGAGAAGCAGGCTTCCCGCTGAGCAGGGAGCCCGATGTGGGGCTCGATCCCAGGACCCTGGGATCATGACCTGAGCCGAAGGCAGATGCTTAACAACTGAGCTCCACCCTGCCCCAGGGGGGCACGCCAGGCTGATCAGCTAAGGATCCAAGGCCTACAACTCACGAGAGGGCCTCATGAGCTGCCACTCATCCACATGATACCGTGGAGTCTTAGAGTCAAGAGGTGCCTGTCCTCTGGCCTCTGAGGGTGGACACTGAGTGCTCAGAGCCGTGACTCTGACATGAGCTTTCTGGAGAAGTGCCTAGCCACCTGTGTGCACTTGGACATTCAATTTTGCCCTCAGGCGACATGCGCAGCATCCACACAACTGGGTCAGAATCCCCCTGATTGAATTGTGGAGCCAACTACAAAGTTAGAGATGGCAGTCCACCCAAGACCTCCCTCATTCTGGCATCAAGATCAAGTTTGGGGAGTACACAAAAGTACCTTCAGGTTGAATAATTTGCCAGAAGGACTCAACTCACTGAGAGCTCTTAGACTGACATTGATGGTTTATTACAGGGGATAAGTGTAGGTTAAAATCAGCCAAGGGAATACCCAGGATGTTCGCCAAGGTCTCTCCATTCTGGACGGTCAGAACCCCAACAGCTCTCAACAGTATGCAATCTCTGGAACCTCCACTCAGCTCACAGACTCCAGGATATGTGCTCTGTGAGGCCTTGAATCTCAGCCTGAGCATCTGTACGTTAGTGTCCGGCCAGTGACTCAACGGTGACCCTGTGAAATTCCTGGTGCTCTTCAAAGCCTTCAAAGCCCCGTCCTCTCTGCTATACTAGCTTTCAAATTCCAGCTACCTCCAGGGCCCTGTATCCTGACCTCTTTTCTCATTGCTGTGGTTCTCTGGGTGCTGGTTCTCTGTGCCGTGGTCTGGAAGATGCCCTCTAACAGAGAGCTGGAGTAAGTGTGGACCTCATCTCATGTATTCCTCTCCTCAAAGATCAGAGACTGGGCTTAAAAATGTTGCATCCTACATTTAATCTATTTTTAGAGTTAGGTTGGTGTAAGTCTGATACGTGTTTCTGTGTTTTACCCAAAATGTGAACTCCTTTATTCTCTGTACATTATTGCTTGTGTGGAAGCAACCATCTGTACCATAGACTGAATGTTTGTATCCCAGCAAAATTCGTATGTTTACACCTGGTCCCCATTGGAAGGGTATCGGGTGGTGGGACGTTGGGGAGGTGATTAGGTCGTGAAGGTAGAACTCCTGAGTGGGATTAGTGCCCTTATAAAAAGGGAGAGTCCTGGCCTCTTCCACCATGTGGGGCTATAGCAAAAAGACAGACAGCCTTCCAAGAACCAAGAAGCAGGCTCTCACCAGACACCGAACCTGCCAACACCTTGGTCTTGGACTTGTAGCCTCCAGAACTGGGAGAAATTTCTGTGGTTTATAAGCAAAAAAAAAAAGAAAGAAAGAAAAAAGAAAAGAAAAGATCAGCCAAGGGAAGAAGAAGCTCCATGGGGCAGAATCCAGGGGATTCCAAATGCAGAGCCTCCATTGTCCTCTCCTGGTGCAGTCATGCACATCTGCTGTTCCCCGCACTGACGTGTAAGCACGTGCACAGCGCATTGCCTGACAGCGAAGCTCACCCCAGCCTGGTGTGCTGAGCTGCTGGTGGAGCTTGATCATGCCCTGCTCACGTGGATGACGCCTAGCCCCCAGCCCCTGGGGGGACCCAACTGGCACAGCATGGCTCAGAGCCCCCATCATAAATCGTATGTTTCATAGTCTAGTGGCCAAAGCCCCCAGGAAAACAAAGCCCAGACCTCTCTGGATGACGTTACTTCTTCACTACCCTTCCCTTCAGGGCTCCCCGAGAGCCAGCACACTCAGCTAACATACCTCCATTTGTCCAGCAGACACCAACTGAGCCACGCATCGGGGACAATATGGTGGTCAGCAGAGGGATGAGGTGCTTCCTCTTTGGCCTTCACAGGCATGGGGGAGACTGATCATATAAACCCACGTCAGCCAGTGATAGTCCCTGCAGTCCTGGGGAAGCCAGGAGCCCTCCCCACAGTGACTTCTCTCATGCCTGTGGCTCCCTGGCCCGGGCCTGGGACTGAGCAAGAGAACTGACCAACTTTGGGGGGCTCATAATGCATGTGACCATCCGTAGCAGCCCCACCCCACCCTAGACACTCAGCAGCTTCTTAGGGATGACTTCAGGCTGCAGGGACTTCTCAAGAGGACTCTGAGCAGGTACATGCAGAGTGGCAAGTATGTCTTTAAGGGTCTTAAAGGAAGTGACCAGCACGGGAACCCCAGTGTGGGTCAGGGTAGTCAGCTGGAGAGCCATGAGGTGGGGGCTGGGGGCACCGTGAGTGTTCACATTCACGCTCACGTGTACTGTGTGTCTTCCCGTGGATGTTTGTGTGTGCCCACCCGGGGTGCATCTGGTCCTTGCTTGGTCTGGATGTGGGACATGTGAGTGCAGACTTCTCTGAGGCCAGCCATCACCAAGGGCTGCATATTGTTCAGTGTTTGGGTCCATCCTGTTAAAATGTTTGTGCAGCAGGAATGCTAGGGATAGTGAATTCTAGGGGCCAGAATTAAACTGGCATGGAGAAAAACCCTCTCCTTGACTCCATCCTCCCCAAAGAGAGCCAGGGCAGAGGGCTCCTGAGAACACGGCTTCTGAGAAGGGCAGAGTCAGAAAAGCTTGGAATAAATGAGTCTAAACTGAATCTTAACTTGTAGCTTTGACAGTATCATTAACCTAAACTCTGAAATCACCCTGGAGTCCTTGTGTTTAACATTTAGTCACTAAATATTCCGCGTTGATGGCTCATTTTCATATTACTCAGACCCGAGTCACATGTATCACTATGACAACATGCCCCATCTCGCCTCTGCTTAAGTATTGTTTAATACTTAAGTCTCATTTAATTACTTTCTTTATTAAGGGCAGATACTTACAAAATAGCTTTTTAAAAGACAAAAACTATACCTTTTAGTAAAATTGTCTCTTTCCCAAAGACAGATGTGTATCAGTACAAAGAATGGTCTAATCTGGCATCTGTTTTATTTCTGGAAGGAATCTTGATTTTGCTAATACATTTTTATGCATCAGAACCAAAAAAAAACAAAAACCCATCCATAAAAAGACAATTACAGAGATGCAATCAAACATTGATAGCAGTATTCAGACACATCTCAAAGAACATTCAGGAGAGGAAGGATTACAGGTTTAGTTTTATGTAGCTTCTTTTTTTTTTTTTTTAAAGATTTTATTTATTTATTTGACAGAGAGAGAGCGAGAGCAGGAACACAAGCAGGGGGAGTGGGAGACAGAGAAGCAGGTTTCCCGCTGAGCAGGGAGCCCGATGCGGGACTCGATCCCAGGACCCTGGGATCATGACCTGAGCCGAAGGCAGACGCTTAACGACTGAGCCACCCAGGCGCCCAGTTTTATGTAGCTTCTTATAAACCAATTTTTAAAGTAATTTCCTCAATTCCAATGAGGGAAATTTGATTTCAGTTGCCAGTATTCATGTTCCAGAAAACAATACGCACTTTGTTCTATAATTATATGATGCCTATTGTTTTAGCCCAGAGGCATTATTTTATTTATTCCACAGTCAGCTTCTCCCCATAGCCTAAGTCACAGGCTGGTAATGAGTTGGGTGCTCAGAGGAGAACCGCCATGTATCCAGCATCCCCTTGTAACCTTGAAGAGCTGAGGCACACCCCTCAGCCCCTGAGCGATCACCCAGAAGTTATGCCTCGGCTACCGGCAGCAATGAGGAAAAACAGACAGAGGTTAAATGACTTTGGTAGTGGCTCACCAAAAGTCACCACGAGTCTGAGATGGCACGCATGGGCTTTTCCATCTCTGCCTGCTGCCCTGCCTGGAGCCTTCTCTTTGGCCAATGCCCGCATGCCCTGGCCTGAGGAATGCAGCGTGGAGAAGGAGACGGGGTGGGGAAGCGGGGGCACCATGCTTGCGAGCAGTTCTCTGCCTTCCTGCCAGTCACCTCATTTTGATGCCCCATCACTGGCAACGTTCAGGTGGGTGGGAAGCAGGAGGTGGGTGCCTCTGTTGTCAAATCCAAAGAACCAGAACACAGTCCCTGGGGAAAGCCTAGCTCGGCATCTCGTGCGATCCATTCACTGAGTATCTGCTGAGGGCCCACTAGGTGCTAGGCCCTGTGCCAGGCCCTGGGGATGCAGGGGAGCTCACGTCCTAGTCGGGGGAGACAGATACAAACGGTATGCTAAGTGGTAGTAAGTGACAGATGGGGTGGGGGTTATAGACAGGGTGGGCAGATAACATTTGAGCAGACTTGAAAGAGGGGATGCAAGCCAGACTGACAGCCTGGAGGAGGGGGCAGGATGCCTGGCATGTAGGCAACAGCCAGGGGCTGCAGCACTGGAGTGGAATGAGCAAGGGAGAGTGGAGGAGGTGGGGATGGCAGGTCATCCCTGCAGACCCTCTAGGGCTGTGACTCAGGGCGAGGGGGTAGGGTCCGACTGCGGCGTAGAGGAAGAGCAGAGGGGCAAAGGTGGAGGTCCCCGCTGTCCCCCAGATGAGAAGATGGTGTTTTGGCCCACTGGTCACAGGGGAGGGACTAAGAGAAGGTCAGACTCTGAATACATGGTGAAGGAGAGCTCTGCTTCCTCACCCTGTGAGGACTGGGCTTTGTTCCGTTTTCTGGCTTGGGTTTTTTTCCTGAGGATCACACATGGCCTGAGGGATGTGTGGTCCCCGTGACCACATCACCAAGGGGGCAGCAACAGGAGGGGGCTCCAGAACCCGAGCCCGGTCGAGGCCGTCCATCCAGGAGGATGGGCTGTGGGCATGAAGGCTCAGGGAGGCAGACGAGGGAAAGTGCCAGGGGGCCCCCAGCGCCAGACCCCCTGCGAGCAGCTCTGGGATTGCCCTTTGGGATGGAGTCCCCCCTGGAACCAAGCAGGTGAGGCATTGAGGGGTCCCCGCGGTGGGAGCTGCACCCAGCTGCCCTGCCCTATTTTCAAGCTGCCACCTCGCCATGGAGCCTCCAAGCAAAATATATTTTCCTCCAGACTTAGGTTTTGACACACAAACGGCTTAGACCAGAAATATGTCAGCCCAGAATTGACTAACCATTAACTTTTCATAAGCAACTCAGGTATGAACCTTTATGACTCTGTTATGACACAGGACCAATCAGCTATCTGGTGTTTTATTTTTATTATCGAAGCTTCCACAGAGTGATAGGAATGGGGCTTTTCTAAGCAGAGCAATGCTTCAGAGAAAACTCACTGGGCCCTAGCCGCCCTCTGCAATATTTTACTCCATTGGGAGTGCTGGTGTGTATTTTTTTCCTGATCATGAAAGCGGGCTGCATGCATCCACGATCCACCTTCCCCCCTGGGCCCTCCCCCAAGCTTCTCTCTGAGCCCGCACTCCCTCACCGAGCTAATTAGCCAAAAATCGTCCTTACGGGACTCAAGATGGTGGCAGTGAGGCCCTCTGGAGTGTGAGCGAGGCAGAGGGTCAGCATGTCAGGGAGCTGCTCTGTGGCTGCCTTGGATAACCCTTGTGACACAGTGACTGGTGGCCTTCCTTCCCACCTGCCACCAGAGTGCTTCTGGGGAAAGGGGCACAGGGAACGGCAAGAGGGATGGTTTGGTGTTGGCTCCAGGGGGCCAAGAGGAGTTTTGCATGTCCTGTTAAGAATAACAGGAAAACTGGGGTGCCTGGGTGGCTCAGTCGGGTTAAGCGTCTGCCTTCGGCTCAGGTCATGATGCCAGGGTCCTGGGATCGAGCCCCCTGCTTAGCGGGGAGTCTGCTTCTCCTTCTGCCTCTGCCCCTCCCCCGACTTGTGTGTGCTCTCTCTTGTGCTCACTCTGCTCTCTCTCTCAAATAAATAACATCTTTTTTAAAAATAATAATAATAATAATAATAATAGGAGCAAGGTTGTCGAGGCTGTTCTTACAGAACCCCTGGCATCCGCCCCTCCTGGCTCCCTTTTATGTCCCTTCTCTTGCTTTTTGTTTGCCTTCATTTTCCTCAGAGTTCTGTTTCCCTTCTTGGGTTAGCCAGGTCTCAGCAAGGCACCTAGAATTATTTTGGGACAAAGTGGATCTGAACCAGTGGTAGGCCATCTATCCCTGCAGGCCAAACCTGTCCCACCACCTATTTTTTTTTTAAATAAAATTTCACTGGGGGCGCCTGGGTGGCTCAGTCGGTTAAGCGTCTGACTCCTGATTTTGGCTCAGGTCATGATCTCAGAGTCGTGAGATCGAGCCCCGCCTCCAGCTCTGCGCTCAGCACGGAGTCCGCTTGGGTTTCTCTCTCCCTCTCCCTCTGCCCTCCTCCCGACCCCATTCAGTCGCTCATTCTCTCTAATTAACAAATCTTAAAAATAAATAAATAAAATTTCTTTGGAACTTAGTGATGCTCATTAATTTATGTATTGTTACATTATCTTGGTGCTACAAGGCAGAATTAAATAGTTCACAGAAACCCTATGGCCCACAAAGCCAAAAATATTTGCTATCTGTCCCTTTAAGAAAAACTTTGTTTTTAATTCCAGTTAGTTAACATACAGTGTTATATTAGTTTCAGGTGTACAATATAGTAAGTCAACACCTTCTCACACCACCCGGTGCTCATCAAGTACACTCCTTAATCCCCGTGGCCTATTTCACCCATCCCCCCCACCACCCTCCCGTCTGGTAGCCATCAGTTCTCTAGAGTTGAGTTCTTGGTTTGCCTCTCTCTTATTTTTTTTCTTTGCTTTTTCATTTTGTTTCTTAAATTCCACCTATGAGTGAAATCATATAGTATTTCTTTCTCTGACCAACTTATTTCACTTAGCATAATACTCTCTACCTCCATCCATGTTGTTGCAAATGGGAAGATTTCATTCTTTTTGATGGCTGAGTAATATTCCCTGGTATATGTACCACATCTTTATCCATTCATCAATCAATGGATACTTGGGCCGCTTCCATATCTTGGCTATAGTAAATAATGCTGCAATAAACAGGGGTGCGTGTATCCCTTTGAATTAGTGTTGTTGTGTTCTTTGGGTAAATACCCAGCAGTGTGATTACTTGATCCCCATCACCTGTTTCACTCACCCCTGGCCCCCCCCCCCCCGTAACCATCAGTTTGCTCTATAGAGTTAAGAGTCTGTTTCTTGGTTTGCCTTTCTCTTTTTTTTTCCCTGTTAATTTGTTGTGTTTCTTAAATTCCACACATGAATGATAATAATATGCTATTGGTCTTGCTCGGACTTATTTCACTTATCATTATACTCTCTAGCTCTGTCCATAGTGTTGCAAGCAAATGGCAAATTTCATTCTTTCCGATGGCTGGATATTCCTATATATATATTGGAATATACATACACAATATCCAATATTATATATATGTATATATATATATATACACCACATCTTCTTTATCCATGTATCTATTGATGGACACTTGGGCTGTTTCCATAGTTTGGCTATTATAGATAATGCTGCTATAAACATTGGGGTGCATGTACCCCTTTCGATTAGTATTTTTGTATTCTTTGGGTAAAAACCTAGTGGTGCGATTGCTGGATCATAGGGTAGCTCTAGTTTTAACTTTTTGAGGAAGCTCCATACTGTTTTCCACAGTGGCTGCATCAGTTTGCATTCCCACCAATAGTGCAAGAGGGGTCCTTTTTCTCCACATCCTCACCAACACCTGTTGTTTCTTGAGTTGTTGCTTTTAGCCATTCTGACAGGTGTGAGGTGATAGCTCATTGTGGCTTTGATTTGCATTTCCCTGATAAGTGATGATGAGCTTCTTTTCATGTGTCTGTTAGCCATCTGTGTATCTTCTTTGGAGAAATGTCTGTTCATGTCTTCTGCCCACTTTTAATTGGATTATTTGTTTTTTGGGTGTTGAGTTTTATAAGAAAAACTTGCCAGCCCTAAACAAGGCCACCCTGCAGAGCTGCTCAGCAGGTGGACAAAAGCCCCAAGCAGGATGAGGATTAGTAAGAGGGGCAGGTGAGCCCAGTTCTTAGAAAGCGAGAGGAATGAGCGGGAAGGTGTTCCAGCCCGTCCTCCCAGGGAGGGCGATTCAGGCCTTAAGTGGATGTACAAGGTTCAGGTTCCAACAACATGGAAGAGAGATGCAGTTCCTGCGGCCTAGGCCGGCCCGGCCCCGCGGGCAGCTCTGGCCAAGCAAAGGGGCTCAGCTGTAGTGTTTCTGTTTTCCGGGAAAAGCGGGAGACCGGGCTCTCCTTCCCAGCCTCCTCATCAGAGAGGCCAACCTCATTGTCTTCCTCGCCCTGTGCAGGACTTCGGAGAGGACAACTCCCTCTACATCACTAAGGTGACCACCGTCCACGTGGGCAACTACACGTGCCACGCCTCCGGCCATGAGGAGCTCTTCCAGACCCACGTCCTGCAGGTGAATGGTTAGTAAATGGCTCCATGCATGTCGTCCCCTCGAAGCGCTCCCAAAATGCTGCTCACGGCAACCCTCCCTGCTCCTGTATTCTCTCTTAAAGATGTGTCCGAGCCCAAGATAGCCTCGTAAGTAAGTTTACTTACTTCCGTAAGTTTACTCTCTCGCAAGTAAAGGGGAGCAGTGGAGAAAGGGCGAAGTCGGCCGACCAGTTTGTCTGGCTTCACCGGGAAGCCTCCTCTGATGAGGTGGTGGTGGTGCCAGGGGGTGAGTCGCTCGGGCTAGTCACGCTGGGCCACCGAGGCTCCCGCAGACCCCGTAGAACATGCCCTGCCCTCCCATGGCAAAGGCCAGTGGCGCTGCTCTGGGATCCCCGAGTAGCAGAAGCTGTCTAAAACACACCACTGTCCTTCCAGTGACATGCACACATATCACTTGTCCACCGGAAGGCGCTCCTTCCTCCAACGGGGGCTGGGTCCCATCTCCCCACCGGAGAGGCTCACCAAGCGTGGGCCCGGCTAAGACAGAACCTGAGCAAGCTCGGGAGGTTTTCATTGCTTCTCACGGACCCCCGTGTTGCCGGGACTCCTGGACACTGGGAATGTGAAACCCCTCCTGAGGACACCACCACCAACTAAAACAGCCAGGGTTTTCTGAGCACAGAGAGGGTGAATCACTGGCCAATCCCTGTGCTAACACATCACCTAGACTTTCCCGGTCATATGTTCTTACCCACGTTATGAGCCCAGCCTGGCCACTCCAGCCATCAGAACAAACAAGGCATCACGGTGTCTTGGCAGATCAGCACCCCACAGAAGTTAGATGTGTCCAGCCAGGCCTAGCTGGGCATCACTCCTAGCACTGAGCAGGGTGTTCATGTGTCAGTGTGGAAACTTCTAGTCAGCCCTAGATCTTTCACACCAGCTGGTGCTCAGGGCTTCTGCTCTGAGATAAAGTGAGCAAGGTGTTAAGAATGATTACATAATGAGGCTCAATTTCACTTAACTCTGGAACCAGGGTAACAAGCCATTTAAGGACAACGGGGTGGTGCGCTCAGCTGGCGTCTACATTTACCCTACAGGATGTTTGAGGGATTTTTATAGCCATACCTGCCTAACCCATATCTTAGTATTTCCCTTGACCGGGGACATACTTAATTGTTTGGGGTTTTGTAGCTGTGCTTGCTGGCTTGAATCCAGGCCTATGATGAAGTCACGGGATTTCTCCAGAAATAACCCAGGTGTTCTGGTTACAACAGCCCCTGGGGGAGTTAACCCAGACTGGATTCCAAGGTCAGTCCTAAGTGCAGCCAGCAGCTGGTGTCTAGGGCTCTCCCTCAGGGGGTGCTGCTCGGGGAGCAGAGCATGAGCTCTGTAGTGGCAGGAAGTGGGTTTTTCCATCTAAAACTGGCAAGTGGTGCCCAGCATGGGACAATGTGGGGGACTGTTCGGTTGGGAAACAGCTCCCCACGGTTTGCCCCAGGTCCGTCGGATCCTTAGATGAGCTTAGAGAAGGGAAATGAGCCCGTATTCACAGACTCTTCATTCTGCCCTTTGCATCCTGCCCCCACTTCCCAAGAATGGGGGGGCACAGGGAGATAGCTTGAGCCTTGTCCCCTTTATTTCCTCCAAACAACTCCCCTGAGGAGGGGAAGGGAGCCACCTGCCGAGGAACCGTAGTACCTCTCAGGTGAGCGTCTGTACTCGCCCCAGCCCTCTAGAAGAAGCTCTGGGGTCTCAGAGGCCTTCATACGCTAAGTGGCAAGTCCGTGGTTCGAGGGGCGCCCTCTGCCCCGTGTTCCCCCAGAATTCTGCGACTGAGGTTATGATGGGGAGTGTGTCACTCCCAGAGCTGAATCCAAGAGCAAGGCCCAAACCCAGGAGCACCATGAGGGGTCGCTAGGCTGCAAGGAGAGAACAGGCCCCTCCCGCCAGGTGGGAAGTGGGCTGCAAAACTGGCATTGGAGAGCCCCGTTCACACCCTCCCCAGCCACCTCCCACCCCCACCCGCGGCCCCCACCATTACCTAGTCTCCACTGGAGAGGGTGCTTTTGGCCCAGGGGAGTCTACACACAGCAAAACCTCCCGCTGAGAACCAAAAGAGGCCACTTGAAATCCATTTCCTAACTGCTAACAGATTTAAGGCCTCTCTTCTAGCAGAAGCACTATCAGCAGTCAGACGAAGCATGCTGGGACCTCTGTACTTCGTGATCAGTTTCCTATGTCATTAAATTGGCCCCTGGTGCTTGGCTCCCATGACAGCCAGGTGAGGCCACTTGGGTGGCCCTAGCTCCAGTAGCCCATGAGGTTCCTGAGCTGGGCTGGGCTGACTCCCAGGCACTTGGGGGTGATGTGTAGGTCCACTAACCAGCTCCTTCATGGGAGCGCAGCATGCTAACGTCGGCCCTGAGTTGCCTCCCAATGACATAAGTCCATTGCCTGTTGACCTGGGAATAAGATGCAAGGCTCTCTGAGTATTCCAGAAGTTAAGCTTACTCTGTTGGACAGAATGGGGAAAATGTCCTATCTGTATGGGAAGATGCTGAAAATAGAATGATATGAAAGAGACAATTAGGATAGCATCTATGGAATACATACTGTGTGCCATCCCTGTTTGACAGATGAGATCACCAGGGATCGGAGAGATTCAGTGATCTCAGGATCCCAGGACCCAGCCCTGCAGTTAGTAACTGCAAAGCAGATCTTGACTCCAAAGCCCAGACTCCTAAACCTGGCCTGCCCTACCTGTCCTTACCAAGGCATCGTGTTACTGCTATTGGTGAATCCGGATGTCGGATGCGAGTGTGGTCAGTCAGCAGCTGTGTTGGGCTGCTGTGGGCTCTACACTATAGAGGACAGGTCCCAGGAGGGCCGGGGTGCTGTGGAAGGCTCACGGTGGCAGTAGGCGCGGGGAGCTTTGCAGGCTGCAGCCTGGTGTCAGAGGCTCTCAGGCAGAGCTGCTGGGATGGCCGAGAAGGCCCTGCTGGTGCTCCGGACAAAAGGAACGCTGCCTGGCTGAGGAGTCCCCTGAGGAAGGGCGAGAGAAAGCAGCAGCAGATTCATCTGGGGGATTTGTTCCCTTTTGCCATTCATGCCAAGCATGACTGAAAACCATGAAAGATGTCCCTGAGCTGCCTGGGTAGTATCCGGTGCGGTGGCCCAGCAGTGTGTTGGGGGTCTGGTTTGGTCCCCACTTGGCCTAGCAGATGGCCTGTGGCTTACTGAGCTGAGGCACCCAGTCAGGGAGCGATGTTCTGTGTCTGTTCCTCCCCATAGCTTCTCCTCAACCAGAGGGAAGGGGGCAGGGGATGAGGACGGGCAGAAGGAGGGCCCTGCCCAGTTGCCTGCTTCTCAGAAGGCTCCAAGCGAACAGCAGATGTGCCGGGGAGCTTACGTGCAGCCTGTGGGCCCAAGACACCGAGATCCCACTCTGGGGAGCAGGAGCTGGGTGGGACTTCTCCACTCTAGGCCCAGTGCAGACCCCAGCTAGCAACACCTGTCCCACAGAATCTAAGACATGAAGCCTGAGCCAGAGACACCTGGGTTCCAGGGCTTGTACTGGTGTTTCCTTGACGTACAAGGAAGGCAAGTAAACTCACCTGTAAAGTGGGAATAACAGTAATACCTCCTGCCTTACAGGCCTGATGAGATCTGATAGGTCTACAATGCTTGGAAAATGCCTGACGCAGATAGAGTTCACAGTTCAGGGTGGGACGGATACAGGAGAGATTTTTGGTTGTCTCAAGCCCCATGTTACTGTAGTTGGTGGACACAGATGCTCTGAGCTGGTGGCCCCTCGGAGAGCATGCAACCCATTATACAGATGGGGAAATCAAGACCCAGAGAAACTGGCCAAGCCAGGAATAAAATACTTCTTCCTGGAGCTGCCCCCACTGCCTGGTGGCATGGGCCAGACACCATATACAGGCAGGACGCCCATCTTCTGGGACTTCTCCATCCCCAACCCTGCCTTGACCGGGTTGGCTAAAGGGAGCCCTTCTAGGCAACCACTTCTCTCAAATTATTAGTATAACTTCCTCACAGACCAGGCCTCCCAGAGATGAGGCCCAAAGGCTGACATGATTTATAAATTCATGCAAACCTCCCGCATTGTCCTCCTAGGAAAGAGCAAGAACTTCAGACATAAATGATTAATCCATTAAAATAAAAACACCCTCCACCTCCCCACAGTTCAGACAAGTAACGATTCATTCCCAAAACACAATAATCATCTCCCAAATCTGTTGATGACTCCAGCTTGGTCCTTTTGTGAATGCACCTCTTACTTAGGACATATTTATGCTGCCTTTCACCTTGGAAATGATCCATGTTTCCCAAAGAAAACAGGCCTTTGTGTTACATATTCAAATGTTTTCACTGGAGGGTTTTGCAAATTTAAAAGAAAATGAATGTGTTTACCCAGAATATATTAATTTCAAATGATTTTTAGTGTGTGAATTAATACAAAAGGAGAGGGGAGATGCGGGCCAAAGGAAAACAGGTGGGTCTTTGTTGCCAGCAGGAAGCTCTGTCTGCACCCCACCCCCTCAGTCTCTCACAGTGAGAATGCAGGGCTTTTCCTGACTGGGCCCCATCCCAGTGGGGACCCGGGCTACTGGGGTCTTTGACACCTCCATGCCCCCCGTTCTTCTCGGGCTCACCTGTCCCCCCGGGAGGCTACATCCAGATCTCTGGCTCTGGTAGGAGTGACAGCTTCTGCCCAAAGTGAGCAGGTGTTCCCTCTGAGCCTGGGGCCTGGTCCACACCCGCTGCAGGATGGGGGGATGTGTCATCACGCATGATGAGGACAGTTCGGTTCTCAGGCCAATGAGTGAGCTCCCACCCCACTGATGGGATGATGCTTTTGTTTGGCTTTTTTTAAGCATCCTTGTGTCCATTTTCCAGGTAGCAAGTGGTCAGGTCAGGGCACGATGGGCTTCTAGGTGGAGCTCCTTGGCTCCTCGAGGTTGCCTTCCATGTCACAGGCTCCCTTTGTCCAGGGCATGGAGCCAAGAACACCCAGGGGGCTAGGACTGGGTGCAGGGTCCCTTCGATTGCTGCTGGCCTGGCGGGGCCCCTGTAGTCTCCTCCACGCCAGTCTCTCAGGACAGACAGGATGGGAGGCCTGAGCCACTGGTTCACAGCGGGGCGGAGGCAGCTGCCTGGCCCCGTGAGCCCATAGTCCATATTCACGGACACATACATGCAGGCTCATCGCTGCGATCTGGGTCCTGCCACCCGCCAGCCTCGTGTCTTGGCCCCCACCTGTCCCCAAATACTCCAGCCAATGAATTTGCACTGATGGTTCCCTAGGCTGAGAATTCTCTCCCCTCCCTTGCTGCCCATGTCATCCGTCAGGTGTCCCTGCAACCCACACTCAACAGACAGGTACTGAGTTCCTCCTGCGGGCCGCTCCTGGGCCATGCGCTGGAAACACAGCAGTGAGTAGACCAAAACCTCTGTCCTCACGGAGCAAGCCTAATGGTGATAAGTACTGAGGAGGAAAATTCAAAAACGGACCAGGAAAGTCAGATAAAAGGTAGCAAGTGAAGGTCTTACTGAAAAGTTGACATTTATTTCAACTTGGTGGGAGAGTCACCAGTCCTCCGGAAGGATCTTGGCCTGAGCATCCGGAGGACAGAGTGGCCATTTTTTGAGACAAGAGGAGGGTGGGGGAGCAGGTTCGGGGAAGAAATCTCCGAAGCTCGTGCAGACATGGTAAATGCCAGGTGTTATGCAGCCAATTGGGCTTCCGAGCGTGAAGCTGAAGGGACAGGTTGGACCGAGGAGGAGTGGTCAGCTGTGCCCAGTGCTGCAGACAGCTCAGGGGGATGGGGTCAGAGAACCGGGCATTGGGTCAGGTGTGATGTGGGGCAGTTGCTAGAGAAGAGCCATTTCCATGGGGTGGGGGGGAAACATCTGCTTGGAACTGACTCAGGAGGCAATAGGGGAGAGAAATTAGAGCCCCCAAATATGGGCAACTCTTCAGGGTGCTTCCGTGGAGAAAAATGGGGCAGCACTGGGGAGACAGTTTGAGGGAAAGAGAGGCTTGGGGTTTTTTCCCCAAGATGGAAATTAAAAGCTTTCTCTGGGCTAATGAGAATGCTCATTAGGAAGGGGAAAGGGGCGCAGGAGTAGGAGGGAGGTGCTGGGCATGTCCTAGAGAAGGTGGGAGGGGATGGGACCTGGGAATGAGGCTGGGGGTGACAGAAGATTCAGAACCAGAGGCAGGAAGAAGGGTCTGGCAATGGTGGTGAGAACCAAGGAGGACACCTGCCCCACCTCCCAGCCCACTCCAGAAGGAGGTGAGGGACAGAGCCACAGGCCCTGAAGAGGCTGGAGGAGTGTCACCAGGTTTCCCTCTGGGCGAGAAGGTGAAGAAACGTTCATACAAGAGTTTGAGGATACAGGACATTTCGCTCATAGCTGAACATGAGTTCCAGAAGATGACAACCGAAGGGTTGGGGGATGAGGGATGCCCCAAAGGCACAGACATCTTGCGAAGACTGATGTGACCCTGAATTGAGGGCACGAGGAAAAGTGTTCTGACGATCCCCATTTGTGGAGTCGGAGGAAGAGTGGGAAGAGGGGTCCGTGGCAGATGGAGTGTGCAGAGGCCTGAGGCCCCCTCTGTAGTCCTGCAGATGGAGGGATGGAGGTCAGAGGAGGAGCAGTCTCAGCCCCCAGGATGACAGTGGCTCATGGAGACCTCATGGCCAGCAGAGAGTGCCTCTCACTAGAGCACCCCTGCCAGGGGAGGTGTCTTTGCCCAGGAGACAGTCCTATATTTTTAAGTGAATGACTCACTGCACACCCTTGACTTTCAGTCCAGTTTCATTGCGTTCTAGAATAGGGCCATGCATTTCAGTTCAAAGTTAGCCCTGAATTGGTCTTTGAGAGCTTCCTAGTCAGAACTGACTCCAGCTCTCACCCGGAAGCTGATAGGTAGGAGCAGATCCTTCAGCCCCATCCCAGACCTCCGGGATCCGGCTCTCTGGGGTGGGCACCAGTGTTGTTTTAACAAGCCTCCTGGGGTTTGCAGATACTCCAGTTTGAAAACTTCATGGGTCCACAGATTCTATCAAAGGTCGGGGCTGAGGCAAAGGACAGTCTTCAAGGCTGGTGCTCACTGGCCATCTCACTGAAGAGGCCAGTCCACAAACCACCAGTTGAGATTCCCCAGTTTGATAGACAAAGCTACCATCAGTAAAGGGACAAGCCCCATGGGCGTAAGGTAGCTCAGTGTTTCTCTTGTGAGGTGGACAGTGGATCTTGCTCTCTTCTGGCAAATCTTCCCCCACCCCTGTCGCCATGCGCCAAAAGCTCCCCTCTGGTAATGCTCATCACACTTGAAGTTCATTGTTGAACCACCTTGCCCCTGGACAGCAAGCTCTGTGGGGATAAGGGCTGGTCCACTCGTATTCCCTGTTCTGTCCATAACACCTGGCACTTGGAAGGTATTTAATAGATGCTGGCTGTACATAAGAATTGACAGAGCTTTGTAAAACCAGTCCAGACCATTAGTGTGGTGCCTGACTCAGAGTGGGGGGATTCCTTCAGCCCACCCCTGCTTGGCAGCATTTGCTACTCTCATACTTTGTAATATCTGGTAGGAAAAAATGCCCATCATCACCCTTGCCTTTCAAAATTTCCTCAGCTGTTCTGGCACATTTTTTTCTTCTGGGTAAGTTTTAGAATTGTTTTGTCAAGACCCTACCAACTGATATTCATTGCAATTAGATTAAATGTATGTTTTAACTTGGGGTATCTCATTTCTTTTTTTTTAAGATTTTATTTTTTTATTTGTGAGAGAGAGAGAGAGAGAGAGAGCATCAGAGTGGGGAGGGTCAGAGGGAGAAGCAGACTCCCCACTGAGCAGGTAGCCCGATGGCGGACTCGATCCCAGGACTCCAGGATCATGACCTGAGCCAAAGGCAGACGCTTGACTGACTGAGCCACCCAGGCACCCTGGGGTATCTCATTACTTAACCAGAGTTAATCTTCCACTCCCAGAGCGTATCTCTCCAATTAGTCAAGGCTTTTTTTTTTTTTTTTCCCTGTCTTCTGTGAGGTTTTAGAGTTTTTTCATTTAGGTCCACAGTGATTTCTGTCCGATCACTGCCAGTAAGTAAATAAGCTATTAGTTTTGTACGTTTTGGTGCTGGCCCCCTTTCTGCACTCACTTATTAAACCTTACTACTTTGAGTTTCATTATCTGGAGCATATCCAGGTAAAATATCATTTTTCTCCATCCTTTTAATACTTCTCATTTCTTGCCTTCAATTGACGATCACTCCCTGCATTGTGTTGAGAGTCTGATATTGCCTTCTTTCCTTTTTACTTTTTTTTTCCTAACTTAATGTTTCACCATTCTGAAGAGAATGGTGCTATTTCTTCTTTTTATGGAGATATTCTTCATTGTAGGAAATATCATTCTGTTCCTATTTTATTGAGGTTTTTTCCTCTAAGAAATTGATTCTGAATTTTTTTCAAAAGCCCTTTCAGTGTCTAGCAAGAGAATCAAATGATTTCTCTTTTTTGACTGCTTTTGATTTTGGAGGTGATTAATTACAGATTTCCTGATAGTTAGGCATTGAAACGTATTACGCTTGGTCACGGTGTGTTCTTTGAATACCAGGCTAGCCTTGATTTACTAATATGTCGCTTGGGATTTTGGTATCTCTAGTCCTAAGTGAGTTAGGTCTGTAGTCTTTTGTGCTCTCTTTGACAGGTTGTGGTGCCCAGGTTACACAATTTGCAACATCTTCTCTGTGGTATTGCAACACGATATAACGTGCAACATCTTCTCTGTCCCGCACTCTAGGAATTATCCATTCCTTAAATGTACAAAATAGCCTGCCTATGAAACTACTCAGGGTGCTTTGGGTTAGTAGCACTTTTTTTAACAGTTTTATTGAGGTGTGATTGATTTACGAAAAAAAACACACAGGGGCTCCTGGGTGGCTCAGTCGTTAAGCGTCTGCCTTCGGCTCAGGTCATGATCCCAGGGTCCTGGGATCGAGCCCCGCATCGGGCTCTGCTCCACGGGAAGCCTGCTTCTCCCTCTCCCACTTCCCTGCTTCTGTTCCTTCTCTAGCTGTGTCTCTCTCTCTCTGTCAAATAAATAAAATCTAAAAAAAAACAAAACCTCACATCCTTAGTGCATGCAGTTTGTATACTGGGTCTCATATACACGGGACGTACTCCTGATACCATCACCACAGTCCAGGTAATACACATATCCATCACCTCCAAAAGTTTCCTTGGGTCCCTTTGTCTGTTTATTTTTTGTTGTTTGTGGTAAAAACATGTCACATGAGATCTCCCCTCTTAATAGATTTTTAAATGTACAGTACAATATTGTTGACTAGGCCTCATGCTACGCAGACGATCTCTAGGACTCACTCATCTCGCATAACTACTGCAAGTAAAGTAGCACTTAAAAATTTTTTAAATATTCTCTTCTTTATTAATTCTTCTCCATACTTTTAAGTTTCCTTTTCTTTTCTTGTTGACGTGTAATCAACATACAGTATCCTATTAGTTTCAGGTGTACATCATAGTAATTCAGTATTTTTATACATTATGAAATGATGCTGATGATAAATCTAGTTACCATCTCTCACCAGGCACGGTTGTTATAATATTATTGATTATATCCCCTACACTATATATTATATCCCTTTGACTTACTTATTTTATAACTGGAAGTTTCTACCTCTTCATCCCCTTCACCTCTTCTGCCCACTCCACAACCCCTCCACCCTCTGGTAACCAGCAATGTTTTTCCTGGATCTATGAGTCTGTTTCTGCTTTGTTTTGTTTATTTGTTTTGTTTTTTATATTCCATGTATAAGTGAAATCATATGGTGTCTTTTCTGTCGGATTTCACTCTTATTTTACTTAGCATAATACCCTTTAAGTCCTGTGATGATGTCACAAATGATAATATTTCGTTCTTTTTTATGGCTGAGTAATATTCTGTGTGTGTGTGTGTGTGTGTGTGTGAGAGAGATCTTTATCCATTCCTGTATGGATGGACACTTAGATTGCTTCCATATGTTGGCTATTGAAACTAATGCTGTAGTGAACATCAGTGTGCATTTATCTCTTCAGATTGGGGTTTTTGTTTTCTTCAGATAAATATCCAGAAGTGAAATTGCTGGATCATACAGTAACTTTCAACTTTTTGACGAACCTCCACACTGTTCTTCATAGTGGCTGCATCAATATATATTCATACCAACAGTGCACAAGGGTCCTCTTTCCTCCACATTCTCACCAACCCTTGTTATTGTCTTTTTGGTACTAGCCAATCTGACAGGTGTGAAGTGATCTCACTGTGGTTCTGATTTGCCTTTCCCTGATGATGAGGGATGATGAGCATCTTTTCATATCCCTGTTGGATCTCTATGTTGTCTTTGTAAAAATGTCTATTCAAGTCCTCTGCCCATTTTTTAATTGGGTTATTTGTGCATTTTTTATGTTAGGTTGTGTGGGTGCTTTAAACTTATTTTGGATACTACTTAGCAGATAAAGGATTTGCAAATACCTTCTTCCATTCAGTAGGTTGCCTTTTCATTTGTTGATCATTTCCTTTGCTGTGCAAAAGCTTTGTAGTTTGGGCACCTGGGTGGCTCAGTCAGTTGAGAGTCTGCCTTCAGCTTGGGTCATGATCCCAGGGTCCCGGGATCAAGTCCCGCATTGGGCTTCCTGCTCAGTGGGGAGTCTGCTCCTCCCTGTCTCTCTGCCTCCCCCAGCTTGTGCTCTCTCTCCCTCACTCTCTCAAATAAAACAATAAAATCTTTAAAAAAAAAAAAAAAAAAAAGCTTTCTAGTTTGATGTAGTCCCATTTGTTTATTTTAGCTTTTGTTGCCCTTGTCTGAAGAGATGGGTCCAAAAACAGATTGCTAAGCCTGATGTCAGAGAGCTTACCACCTATGTTTTCTCCTAGGAGTTTTTTGGTTTTAGGTCTTATATTCAAGTCTTTAATCCAATTTTAACTTATTTTTGTGTATGGTGTAAGAGAGTAGTCCAGTTTGGGTTTTTTGCATGTAGCTGTCCAGTTTTCCCAACACTATTTATTGAAGAGACCATCTTTTCTCCCATTGTATACTCATGCTTTCTTTGTCATAGATATATTACCCATTATATACGTGGGGTTTTTTCTGGGCTCTCTGTTCTATTCCATTGATCTGTGTCTTTTTTGTGCTAGTACCAGACTATTTTGATTACTATAATTTTATAGTATAGTTCAAAACCAGGGAGTGTGGAACCTTCAGTTTCCTTCTTCTTTTGCAAGATGGCTTTGTCTGTTTGGGTCTTTTGTGGTCCATACAGATTTTAGGATTCTTTGTTCTAATTCTGTGAAAAATGCCTTTGGCATTTTAATGGGGATTGCAGTGAATCTATAGATTGCTTACCGTAGTATAGACATTTTAACAATACTAATTCTCCCAGTCCATGAGCACAGAATATCTTTGTATTTATTTGTATCTCCTTCAGTTTCTTTCATCAAATTCTTAGAGTTTTCAGAGTACAAGTCTCTCACCTCCTTGGTCAAGTTTATTCCTAGGTATTTTATTCTTTTTTGATGCAATCATACATGGGATTATTTTCTTAATTTCTCTTTCTGATAGCTTGTTATTAGTGTATGGAAATGCAACCAATTTCTGTTTGTTGATTTTGTATCCTTTGAGTTTACTGCAAGCGTTTATCAGTTCTAGTAGTTTCTTGGTGCGGTCTAGAGTTTTCCATATATAGTATCATGACATTTGCAAATAGTGACAGTTTTACTTCTTTCTTTCCAATTTGGCTGCATTCTATTTCTTTTTCTTGCCCAATTGCTGTGGCTAGAACTTCCAGTACTATGTTGCATAAAAGTGGCAAGGGTGGGCGTCCTTGTCTTATTACTGATCTTAGAGGAAAAGCTCTCAGTTTTTCACCATTGAGTATGATGTTTGCTATGGGTTTGTCATAGATGGTCTTTACCATGTTGTGGTACATTCCCTCTAGACCCACTTTGTTGGGAGTTTTTATCATTAAGATTTCCTTTTAAGTGGGATGCCTGGGTGGCTCAGTCGTTAAGCGTCTGCCTTCGGTTCAGGTCATGATCCCAGGGTCCTGGGATTGAGCCCCACATCGGGCTCCCTGCTCAGCGGGGAAGCCTGCTTCTCCCTCTCCCACTCCCCTGCTTGTGTTCCCTCTCTCACTGTCTCTCTCTCTGTCAAATAAATAAGTAAAATTTAAAAAAAAAAAAAAAAAAGATTTCCTTTTAAGTGATCCATTTCATTGGGATTTTCATATTTATTCCCTATAATTGAATACAGTATTTTCATAATTTTTAATTCCCTGTTCTTTCTCTATTTTTTTATTGATCAAACTTGCTAGAGATTTGTCTATCTTATTGATATATATAAACAACCAGCCTTAGATTTATCCGTCATTTCCATTCTTTTTTGACTAATCAATTCATTCACTTCTGCTTCTCTCTCTATTGATTCTTCCCTCACCTTCTTTAGATCTACTTTATGTGTACTAGGCAGGTTTGTATAAATAAATGGTGATCTAGCAAGAGCCCAAGTTTATTAACTTCCAGGTCATGACCACCCACATTGTAGAACTCTGGATGTTCTACCACCTTCTCCAACTCCCCGCCAGTCCAGTGCTCCTCAACCCCCCAGTTCTAGCTCTGTGCTCTTGAATTACACCCTCCTGACCAAAACTCTACTATCTATTCAACTTGAACCCTGTTCCTCCCTCTTCCAAATTCACAGTGTAGGGAAGTTGTCTATATAAGTTATTATTCCTTTCCTCTTTGAACCAAATGGAGTCAGAGAAGGGAGATTCGCTTCCCTGTTCTAAGCAGCCCTCTAGATACTCCTTAGCTAGAGCCCCATTTACTTCCTCCATCCCAGTGACCTGATCTGCGACAAGACTATTCTGTCACACCTTGGAACTCTTCTCCAAAACTGCCAACAGAGAAACTGGGAAATGACTCACATTGTGTTATTGTTGGGTCTCTGTGTGGTTTGTCACACGGTGCCTCTGAGTTTCTGTTACAGAAACAGCTCTGGGATATTTTCAAGGTGGGTTCATGCCCTTTGCTGATTGTCCATTTGGCTTTCTCCTCAGCCCCCCAGCTTTGCCCCGTAGGTGAACCAGAGGAAAGATTTGAAACTCAGACTGAGTTAATCAGACTACTAGCAGCCTCCTAAGGAGTTTTGAGAGGAGTTGCACAGTCCATTTCTCACAACGAGGCAATGGATTTTTCCCTTTGTCCTCATCCTTCCCAAGAACAGATCACTAGAAATCTTGCTCACATTCCGGGATTAACAGTATTACCTCCTTCTACATAAGCATCAATGTGTTCTATCTCTGCTCCCAAGAAAAACCTCTCTCCTAAAGTACGGGGACACTTTCTTTTATCAGACAATAGGAGCTTCCAGATACCTTTGGGGAAACGTAGTGGCCTGCTTCAAGAGGAATCCATCTTCCACCTTCCCAAAAGGTGTGTGTTGAGTAATATCCAGGTGTCTTTACATCAGCCAATTGGAAGCCGTTTTGGAAGTATGTAGAGTAAAATATATGGATAGGTAAGATCCCTCAATTCCACTGAAAATGGTAATTATTTTATTTCCTGGGCAGAGCTAGGGGTAAGAGGAAAGATCCTCCAGACAATCTTCACTTCCTCCAGGAACCTCCCCCCACAGACAGCCCACTTAAGAAAGGCCAGAGATCTGTGGCGAGTGCTGACACCTTGCCCACCCGTGTTCTTCTGATGAGTGGGAGGACACATCCTCAGCCCTGAACTTGACTACCAGGGCTCATGGCTGAGCCAAGGAGGGCACACTTGCCTCTCACCCATGGTGGGGGTGAGAAGTGGAGAAATAACAGTGATCCACTGGAAAATCAATGGACTTCCCCAGAGTGCTGATGTAATTAGTAGCCCTGCCGTCAGTGACCATAAGTGCTTTGTGAAGCACCTCCTGCAAAAAATTAAGCCCTTGTCCAGTGGCTTTCCGATAACAGAAATAATACACCTGAATTTTATCCATTCAGAAATAAATGTGCAGGGGCGCCTGGGTGGCTCAGTTGGTTAAGCGACTGCCTTCGGCTCAGGTCATGATCCTGGAGTCCCAGGATCGAGTCCCGCATCGGGCTCCCCACTCGGCAGGGAGTCTGCTTCTCCCTCTCCCACTCCCCATTTGTGTTCCCTCTCTCGCTGTGTCTTTCTCTGTCAAATAATAAATAACTAAAATCTTTAAAAAAATAAATAAATGTGCAGTGGCTCTTGCTCTTCACGTGTAGCAACTGAACGGCATTCAATATCTGGATGTCTTTCTGATCAGATTTAGAATAATGGTGAAAGCCATGAATTACAGGGCACAAAGCCTGACATGTTTATTGCTTACAGTTCATTTTATAGCCCTTTCTTTGAGGGCTTGAGCTGCTGAACAGGGGCTGATTGTGAGCTAGTAACAAAGAGAACTCCAGAGTTGTGTCTCGGTTCACCCCTCTGGAACAGGTGTCAAGGCCAGAGCATGGGCCTGAGGCCAGGTGAGGGCCCTCTCTGACCAGTACCAACTTCATCCGCAGTGCCACCAGTCATCCGCGTGTATCCAGAGACCCAGGCACAGGAGCCCGGCATGGCAGCCAGTCTGAGATGCCACGCAGAGGGCATTCCTATGCCCAGAATCACTTGGCTGAAAAATGGCATGGATGTCTCCACCCAGATGTCAAAACAGCTTTCCCTATTAGGTAAGAACCGCCCTCGGTGCCTCTCTGCTCTTTCCATCAAGTTCAAGCTGACACTTCACCCAGCAGTGGAAATGAGAGACATGATTTGTTTCTAAGTCAGATGTGTCGGGAGTGAACAAACGTCTCCCCAAATTCTCCTGCTATCTGGGCTCACATAGGTCTGGCAGTCCTTTTGAGCGCAATGATGATAACCTGTCAATCAGATCCCAGGTCAGCATCAGTTTAGTTCAGCTGTTCGAGCTCTTTCTGGGCATGTATCATGGATGTTGGCTGCCCTCAGCCCTGCTAAGGGCTTGTGTTTGTAATGTCACCACTCTGAATAGAAGGAAGACAGGAGACAGGAGGGAGGAGGGGGGTCCCAGCTGAGCAGGCCATCCTGAGCACTGTCCTTCCTCCAGCCAATGGGAGCGAACTCCACATCGGCAATGTTCGGTATGAAGACACAGGGGCGTATACCTGCATCGCCAAAAACGAAGTGGGCGTGGATGAGGATATCTCCTCACTTTTCATCGAAGACTCGGCTAGAAAGACCCGTGAGTCCGCTCTTGCCTCTGAGGTCCTCGTTGTGCTGATTGGGGGATGTTGGGTGCAAGGGGACCAACTGACCAAGGCCACACCCATCATCCATGAGCCCCTGAAGACAGGGGTAAACTCCCATATTCTGTGCTCAAAGCTGGGGACAGAGGGTGCCCAGAGGTGAGCAGACCTTCCCTGGCAACCTCGACAACATACAGACAGAGAAGGTCCCTGGACAGCAGAGTGCCCAGGACCACAAGGAAGCTTGTATATCCCAGCCCCACTTCTGTCTCCTCCTTGCTGTATAGACTGGAACCTCTGCCCCTCACCCACAAAATTCCTCCTACTTTCCACCCAGCAGTCCGTGTTGCAGATTCCATATATGATAGACTAGATATCAGTTCATGATCTATATCACGTGCTGCCATCCCACCATGGCCCAGGAAGTGGCCCGGCCACAATTGCACACATAACCTTGACTCCAGGGATTATAGCCCACCTGGTGGCCAAGTGTGCCTTCCCTGGTAGCCACCACTCCCCAAAAGGCATGATTCTGTGGACACGGGTGATAGATAGGATCTCTTGCCCTTATTCAAAGACTCCAAGCTGAGTCTTCATCATCAAAGGAGATCATTAGAAGTGTTTCAGATGGTCTTCCTAGGAGAATCCTAGCTGAAAATCAGTATGGCTTCTGGAAGTAATCAGGAACTCTAGGAGAGCGGTTGCTTGCTCCTTGTCAACCATGGCAATGGAGGATCCCATTAGTTTCCGTGATCCTGGGGACCTGATTTCAAAGACTATTTATAAATTGAAAGGGTCCCGAGACCTGGAAACATGTGTCCACATCCAGAGTCCCGTCAGAGTGCTGTTGCTGGGGCAGTGAGTCGGGGCAGACTCCACACACGATGGATTAGGTAGCCGTTCGTCCCTGAAAGGAATCACTATGGTAAAGTTGTTGACATTGCTTTGTTCTCTTTTCCTTCCCTCAATCACGTTCCCGCGCTCCTGATTCTCTGACGCTGTAGTTGCAAACATTCTGTGGCGAGAGGAAGGTACCAAGCTCACTTCTTCTGTGTTGTGCTTGTGATCGCCTGTGTTCATGCCTCCATTGTGGGGCCATATCTCCATGGGCCACCATCAGCTTGTCCAGACACCACGCAGTCCCAAGTGGGGCCCACCTGCCGGATCGGATGGGAGAGGGGAGGTCAATGTCAAACTCAAGCGTCACACACTGAGAAGCAGATTTAAAACCTACTAGTGTCTTTAATGGACACCAGTCCAATAGAACTTAAAAATAGGAAGTTGCCGTCTAAAGCTGTTTGAAACTGTCACTGAAGCAGATTACTTGGCAGGGGTTCCTAGTTGGATGAGGCCTTCAGCTTTTTTCCAGAAGCTGATATTGGTGTTGGGGTTTAGTGTATACTTTGAGGAAGTGCCAAAGAAAAAAGCCACCATGATTTCTGTAAATGTATATTTACATGTATATTTTTAAATGAATAGACTTTTTTTTTTTTAAGATTTTATTTATTTATTTGACAGAGAGAGACAAAGCAAGAGAAGGAACACAAGCAGGGGGAGTGAGAGAGGGAGAAGCAGGCTTCCCACTGAGCAAGGAGCTGGATGCGGGGCTCGATCCCAGGACCCTGGAATCATGACCTGAGCCAAAGGCAGACACTTAACGACTGAGCCACCCAGGCGCCCCTGAATAGACTTTTTTAAATTTGTATTTATCAAACCATCTTTAGATATTAGGTTGGGCCCTAAAAAAAAAAAATGGCCATTCTTATACATAAAAATGGTCGAATATTGACAATTTCATGTGGTTCAAAAAATAGCAGGCCCGTGTGGGAACTGGGTTATAGAGCCTGAGTCACTGCTTGGGGTGCATGTGCCTTGTGGACCCCCGCCCAGGGCAGCCTCTCCACCAGAGCAGAGTTCACATCACCTGGAGATAACTTATTCTCCAGGTTAGTGGATGGGGGTGTCAGGGAGGAGTATGAGAAGGAGCAGAATGCACCCTGTGATTTCAGGGTTAAGCACAAAATCTACCTCTTTAAAAGCTGGCCTGGGGGGCACCTGGGTGGCTCAGTCGATTAAGCGTCTGCCTTCAGCTCAGGTCGTGATCCTGGGGTCCTGGGATTGAGTCCTGCATCAGACTCCTTGTTCAGTGGGGAGCCTGCTTCTCCCTCTGTCTGCTGCTCCCCCTGCTTGTGCTCGCTCTCTGACAAATAAATTTAAAAATCTTAAAAAAAAAAAAACAAATAAATGAAAGCCGGCCTAGTTCCTGTCTCATTTTTCCCTCGTGAACATCTCATGGCATTTCCTAGAGCCTAGCATATGCATGCCTGCGCGGACTCAGAGCAATTTCCCGAGCGTCAGGCACTGCTGCTCACAGTCCGTCTCCGCAAAACGAAAGCAGAGCCTGAGAAATGGGAATGGATGCCGGTAGGCTTTAGGGTTCCTTGGCAGGACAGGTTGTAGCAATGGCCGCTCATCACGGACAGCTGTCCCTCGGTGGTGCGTGACCCAGCTCCTAGGCCACGGTGCACGCAGAGCGCTTTCCCTCTGTGTCCTTGAGAGGTGGTAATTTTCTAAGGTGAGTTTACTACCAAGAGGCTCAAGTTTCAAAAGTGGAGCCCAGCAAAGAATGCAGCTGTCGAGGCCCCACCTTGAGGCCAACTGAAGACCCCCAGCCGCTTTCGGGCCCCGGGCTGGCAGGTGCTGCCCTCAGTGTGGACAATGCAGCAGCAAACAAATCCCACCCTGCCCAGATGGCCAGCTGCCTGTACCCTTCGCAGCTGGAACCCAGGGCTGGGGGTTAGGAAACACTGGAGTGTAACCCAACAGGCCAGCAGGCCGGCAGGGAACCGTCCCCTCTCAACAAGAGACGATCGGGGCACACCACAGCAAAGAAAGCTCCTTCGTGCCCCCTTAGGAGAAGCTACACTCAAACAGAACCTTCCAGGGGCCGGATCATGAGGCTGGCTCTCCTGCGAAGTCAGTAGTTTGTCGAGGCCCGCGTTCTGTTGCTGACGTTGAGCAAGGCTGTGCTTCGCCTGCCATGTGGCCGCAGCCGCAACCCGACGTGGGGTCCCCCGAGCTTTCAGTCTTGCCTTGGTCCTTGCAGCTGTCGATTTCCCAAGAGGCCCCTGGAGGCCGAGGGACCCCAGGGACAGGGACTTTGACTCATAGGTCTGAGCAAAAGAAGTTTGCCAGGTGAGAGTGGACAGAGAGAAGGCCCCACGGGGGCAAGATAAATGGGGACAGAAGCTGGGGTGCCCTGGGTGCCGAGACAGGGCCCTCGTGGGTGGCCCCTTCGTGCAG
>NC_138375.1:116104208-116159176 GCF_054177405.1 Leptonychotes weddellii
GATCTGATCCATCTGATTTGACTAGCTGACAAAAATGACCAAGGGAGACTCTTGCAGAACAGGGAAGGCCAAATGTAGGTCAGAACCAAGGCTAGCATTCATTTGAAACCTTGCGTCGGTGGCCCGCCCGGGGCACCCTAGGGCAGAAGCGCGTGTCCGGGAGGATAGCCTTGGGATCGCAGAGCCCTCGTCCGCTGTAGTGGTTCACAGCCCTCTGGCACTTTCTCCCCATGCTGCCCACACGCCACCTGCTCATCTCACGTCACCTTGACCGGTGCCTGCACCCCACGCAGCCAAACCGCAGCTGTCGAGCATGCCCCGTGTGGCACGTGACCCTACTTGGGAGCTAGCCGCTGGGGACAGTGGAGCATAACCATGGCCGTGTTTGCTCCTCGCAGGCCTCAGTGTGGGGAACATGTTCTACGTCTTCTCTGACGGTGGCATTATCATCCTGCACCCCGTGGACTGTGAAATCCAGAGGCACCTCAGACCCACGGAGAAGATCTTCATGAGCTACGTAAGTGTCCGTGCCTGCAAGTCGGCCTTCCATGACGGCCCCCTTGACTTCCGAGACTCCATTTGCTGCATGTGGTATAGTTCCACATGCGTTCCAAGGCTCCAGAAAGTCCACGGGAGGCTAAGAGTTGAAGGTCTCGTTCCTTGATTGGGCCTTCAGTACACAGAGCCCTCGGTGAGGCCTAAGGCTTACAGGTGGGTTTCTCTTCCCTACAAGTTCATAGAGAAAGGATGGTGACAGCGGTGTGAACAGATAGCCCAACAGGTGCTGCTAGAAGGAGGTGCAAGGTGCACTGGGACACTGAGGGGCGAGGCCTCTCCAGACCCAGGGAGGACAAAGTCAGAGAAGGCTCCTGAGCAGGGGACCCCTGGGCTCAGGTGTGAAGAAGATGTAGGAACTGGGGATGGGTTTCTAAAGGGACTGTCATGAACATGGCAAAAAGTGGCATAAAATGTCTTGTCACATCCGGGGAATCGCAAATACTTGGTCTGAATGAGATTAGGATGACTGTAGGTCAGGGTCAAAGCTAAGGAGTTTTAATGGCAGATCTTAAAAGTTCCGGGGACCCCTGGAGGACTTCAAGTGAAGCAAGGCCCTGGTGGGGCAGCTTTAGAATACATGCGGGGCCCCAGTGAGGGTAATGATGAGCAGGACCGGATTGGAAGCCCAGAAGCAGGTGCAGAGGCTGTTGTGAGCATCCAGGTGAGAAAGGGTAGTGACCTAGCCAAGCCAGGGGCAGTGACAATGGGAAAAATTGAGTAGATTGTACTGTTATTCACAGGTAAGATCAACAGGCACCACAAGGGTCATCCAGGGTCTTGCTAGGAGGAGCAGAGTACCCTTCACTCAGGAGGAGGAGAGGCAGGTTAGGGGGACACAGTTCATTCTCTTTCACTCTATGAGGCCCTCTACAGAGGCCACATTCTCCATCTCGTGCTGGGGATCCCAAAAGCAGAGCAGATAGGCTCCTCACCAAGGAGACGAGGGTGGCCTATGATGTAGTGAGTTTGAGATGCCCATGGGACACAAGCATAGAAACATCCAGAAGATGGGGACGGGGAGGGGATGGGCCGTAGTGGGCTGGAGAGTCGTCGGCTCTCTGGCAGGCAAAAGAAGTAGCTTTAAGGAAGCCTGGAGAACATGGGTCACAGAACCTGAGGATAGCCAAGTTTACAAAAGGAAGGGCTCCTCAACAAGTCAATAGAGGAGGTGAGCTGCGAGGTTCTCAGGGGCCCCCGAGGAACAAGGGGAGAGAGCGTGAAACACAAGAACGCCCCAAGCATCAGAGGTGCGACGAAGCATGAGGCCCAATGCAGAGCTGCCATGCTACATGGACAGAGGCCGCAGAGATGACTGCTGGTGGCAGGTCCAGGAAAGCCTTTCTAGCCCTCCAGACCCAGCTGTCCACAGGCGTCCCCTAGACGGTGCTTCCTCACCCGACCCCACCCCAGGGCTCTGTCCCTCCCGTTGGTTTCTCTCTGGGCCTTGTGTTGGTGGTTGCCTGCATAAGGTAGACCCTTAGCTACTTGCCGGTAGAATTACATTAACCCAAAAGAGTCCTCTGCAGGCCCTGCTGGGCCTCTCCTCGAGGACACGCAGTGAAGGAACTGGTGAGCAGCGACAGGCCTGGAGCTCGTGGTGGAAGTAGGCCATGCCCAGGCGGGTTCCTGCAGCCAGCTTGTTGCATTGCTGTGCGGGCTCTTGGTAGGTCTCAGGCTCTTGCGTCTCTCACATTTGTAGCTCTGGAACAGCTGTTTTCTGGGCTGTTTCATTTGAATTAATCATTTTTTAGATGTGCTACCCTTGATGAATTTTCCTTCCACGTAGTAGCCATGAAACCATCTAGAAAGAGTGGTCCTAGTTAATTTCTAGCAGTTAGGTTTAAATAATTGCACCCTGTCACATGGGCACTAATTTCTCATAGATTTGCAATAACCTGTAGCTCAAGGGAAATCTCTGAAAACGTAACCACGACTCACATTTCCTAAAAAGCCAGAACAAGTCACAGTAGGGGAGGCCCCACAGGCCTATCAGACAGCGCAAGACCATGGTGAACTAAGCAACAGTCCCAAACAACCGTGTTCTCCTCTAGAAAATGCCCCACCATCTCCCAAGAGGATTACCGTGAAGCGAGCCTCTGGTCAAAGCACTGAGCGAGTAGGAGATTGGTGCATCTTCTCTCGGGTGTCTCTGCTGGATGAGGGGTCCACTCTGGGCAGTGGGAAACAGCACATGTAGGCAGGGGCACAGGTACCCCTGGGTTCACATCCCACCTCTGTCACTCAGCAGGACTGAGTGGCTTTAGACAAGTGACCTAACCCCTCCAAGCCTCTGTTTTCTCACATGTGAATGGGGGTGGTTGTGAGGATTGAATGTGATGCCAGGCAGTGACCAGGGTAGAAGGTGACAGTTCTGCCCCAAAGCTATTGCAGTCATTTAGGAAAGACCTGGAAAATAGATGAACTCAGGGAATGAGGAGGCCATCTCCGAGGTCCTTGGTGACTCATTTGTGGCAGACTGTAGGGGAGAAGGAAACAGCAAGGGTGATGGCCATGCTCAGTCCTGGCTGACCAGCTGCTGCTGAAGACCCGGCGGGAGGGGCAAGTGTGGAAGAGAGGAACAGCTCGGGGGTGGCTGGCTGAGTATGAGGGGGCTGTGGGAGAACCAAGCGGGCACTGGAGAAGGTGGTTCTGAGCTAAAGACACAGGTCTGGGATCCATCTGCATCTGGGCTTTGGCTAAAGTCAGGGCAGTAGACGAGACCGCCAATGGTGTGTGTGAGTGGTTTGAGTTGGGTACCTGAACAGAACCCTGAGGGTCAGTAGTTACAGGACAGGCAGACCAAGAGGGACCACAAGGAGACAGGGACAGAGCTGGGCCAGAGTCATGATGAAACACATGAGACTGTATCACAGAAGATAAGGGAAAAGATGGTCCCCATTTTCAGTCATTTATTCATTCAACAAACATATTTGAGGCACCCATTCTATGTCAGGCACTTTACTAGGTACTAAGGATATAGCAGTAAAGTAGATAGACAAAGAGCCCGCTGTCACAGAACATTCTAGTAACAGAAGAGAGCCTAAACAGAGGTAGACAAATCAGTGCACAAAGTTAAGTGGAAATGACAAACGCAGCCAGGTACAGGGGTGAGGCATGCTGGCAGTGCTAGGCCAATGAAGAGAGGCAGGAGGGTGGCACAGGGGAAGGAAAGCAAGCACGCCATGTGCATGGAGCACAGTGGGTAAGGGAGAGAAAGGCCGAAGGTCCGAGGGATAGCAGGAGCCAGAGGGGAGAGGACCTTACAGACTTCCAGAAAGACTTGGATCCTCTTCTGAGCAAGAAGGAATGTTAATGGAGTGGAGGGTGTTGAGAAGAGGAGGGAGGTGGGCAGACTTACAGTGATGCCCATGGATTCTGTGTTGAGAACAGGTTGGCGGGGGTGGCCAGGGTCGAATCAAGGAGTACAACCTGAGTGCTACCCCAGTGCCCGAGCAACAGTGTGGCCTCAGCCCAGGTGATGGAGGTGGGAGCAGTGAGGCAAAGACAGATTCTGAACGTATTTTGAAGGCAAAGCTGAAATGATTTTTGATGCACCGGATGAGGGCTGAGGGGATGAGGAGAAGAGGACTCAAAGATGGCCGCAAGGGTCTTGGTCTAAGGAAGTAAAACAGTGGAGCTGCCATTTTGTT
The DNA here is from genome assembly GCF_054177405.1 of Leptonychotes weddellii. Classification (NCBI taxonomy): domain Eukaryota; kingdom Metazoa; phylum Chordata; class Mammalia; order Carnivora; family Phocidae; genus Leptonychotes; species Leptonychotes weddellii. The sequence goes on from NC_138375.1 coordinate 116,108,417, forward strand.
AAGGGAATGAGCAGGATTGGGAGGTAAAATTGGGCGTTGATTTTGGACTCACAAGTTTGAGGTGTACAGCAAACAGCCAAGTAGAATTAGGTGCTTGGCTGCTTACGTCTGGAGTTTGGAGAAGAGGCTCTAACTAAAGGTACAAATTTGGGAGTCGTAAGCATGTCGATGGTATTTGATGGCATAGGTTGGGAAGAGATTAGCAAAGGGAGTGGATTTTGGAAAGGAAAAGTCTTTGGGTGACCCCTGTGTGTTCCAACCCACAAAGATGGCAAACTGAGCAGGATCAAGCAACAGAGAAGGCCCAGCCCCTGGGGCGGGGTGGGTGGGAGAAGCAAGGAGTAGTCAGCAGAGTCAGCAGACACCCCAAGTTCGAATAAAAAGGTGACACAGGTTTAATTTAATAAATGAGAAGTACAGAATATTGAGCTCGGGTGGGAGGATGGGTTAGCCTGGTGGTGGGTATTGAGGAGGGCACATTCTGCATGGAGCACTGGGTGTTATGCACAAACAATGAATCATGGAACACTACATCTAAAACTAATGATGTAATGTATGGGGATTAACATAAGAATAAAAAAAAAAACAGAAAAAAAAAAAAAGAATATTGAGCTCAGTGGGAACGCTGCCGGCTCTGTGGTGAAGAAGCAGAGAGGGTAGGTCACTCTTTTGGAAGTCTGGCCATGGACGGAAGTTTTCTATATGATGGGGGTGCAGAGAGGGGGAAGTTCGCACACAAGGGGGGAAGAAGGCAGGCCTGGCGGCTGCTGATAAAATAAAAAAAAAAACCACAAAGGGAAGTTCCAGCCTCATAAGTGGGAGGAGGTGGAAGGTGGAGGTGGGAACAGAGGGACAGGGGAGGGTGAGGGGAGAGGAACCCACACAGGGCAGGGGGGCCGGGGGGCCGGGGGATGAAGAAGATATATGGCAGCCTATCTCCTTTACAGGAAGAAATCTGTCCCCAAGGGGAAGGAAATGCCACCCAGCCGTGCCAGTGGGCCTCGGCCGTGAACGTCCGGCACCAGTATATCTACGTGGCCCAGCCAGCACTGAACAGAGTCCTTGTGGTCGACGTGCAAGCCCAGAAAGTTCTACAGGTACATCTCTCTAAGGGAGTGAGGGGGGCTTCCGGTTCTGGGGCACAGCCTGCCCCAGTCCTCTTGGCTTTCTGCGCCCTGCCCAGCTCCTTGGAGAGGCGGTCAGACTGGGGACCAGGGGTGGAGAGCAAAGAAGGTTTCCGTGCAGCTACTCAGCAGTATTGATGGCCTACTATGTGCCGAGCACTGTTCTAGGGTCTTGGAAAACAGCCATGAATGAGCAGTCAAGTCCTAGAGCTTATATTCTGGTCTGGGAGACAGACCGTAAATCAGAATGTTAGAGAACTCTAAATTCTAAGTGCTATTTACAGGTCAGATGTGACAGAGGAATTGGATGACTGTTTCAAATCGGCCCTCGCTCTGGAGGTGAACAGATTCTGAGATCCAAATGCCAAGTGGGATTCCCATTCTGGGAGCAGAGGGCGGGCCAGGGCGGGCTGGAGGACAGTGAGGAGTGGGGAGAACAGGGAATGGTGAAGGGGGAGGTAAAGCACAGCCCAAGCCACGAAGGGTTTTCATCCGGGGAGTGACCTCATCTGACTTAGATTATGAAACAGTCAGGCTCTGTTAAGAACCAATGGCAAAGCACAGCAGCATCGTGGCTACTGAAATAATTCAAGCATGAACTGCAGACGGCCGTGGAGGTGGCGAGAACTGATCAGATTCTGGATAGATTTTAAATGTGGAAAGATTTTCTGCTGTGTTGAATGTAAGTTTGAGAGAGGGGAAATCAGGTTGTTGGGAGTTTTCTTTACCTTGAGGAACGGTAGAATAGTGATGCCATTTACTGTGTGTGGTGGATTGAATAATGGCCCCAAGATGCCCAGAACCTATGACTGTCACCTTCTTGGGCACAGGGGACTCTGCAGAGGTGATTAAGGATGTGTAAATGGACCATTACCGGGGATGACCTGGATGAGCCCTACCTCCTACCTCAATGCAAGTGCAAGTACCTGTAACAGAGGGAGGTAGGGAGAAATGTGCCTGTGTAGGGGTGGGAGTATCTGCATCACTGAAGTAGGCAGAAGTCCGTGGAATCTAGGGCAGAGAAGTAGAGATGCCACTGGGAGGACTGAACCACACCGGTGCTCTGCTGGCTTTGAAGATGGGGGAAGGGGCCGTGAGCCAAGAACTGCAGTGCTAGAGGCTGGCAAAGTCAAGGAAACACACTCTTCCCTAGAGCCTCTAGAGCGGGCACTGCCCTGCAGCCGTCCCTGTTCAGCCCAAGGAAATTAATTTTGGACTTTGAGCCTCCAGAACTGTAAGAGAATTAAATCTGTGTGGTTTTAAGCCACTCAGTTTGTGGTACTAGGTTATCATAGCAACAGGAAAGTGATGCACTCTATAGAGACTTCGGGAAAGGCAGGGGTGCAGGCCATGGAGCAGGAAGACGAGAAAATTAGGAATTTGGGTTTAGACCTGCCAAGTGTAAACTGCTATTATAAATGTTAGTTGGGGCGCCTTGGTGATTTCTTCAGTTGAGTGTACGACTCTTGATTTCGGCTCAGGTCATGATCTCAGGGCTATGGGATTGAGCCCCATGTCAGGCTCTGCACTTAGCAGTGAGTCTGCTGCTCCCTCTCCCTCTGCCCCTCCTCCCCACTCATGCTCTCACGTTCTCTCCCTAAAATAAATCTTAAAAAAATAAAAATGTAAGTAGAGATGTCAAATAAGCAATTGGATAAACAGGTCTGGAGGCCGACGAGAGATCTAGGCCAGAGACGTCAGTGTGGGGTATCATCACCATACCAACTGTTAAATCCAGAGAAGTGGATGAAATCACTGAAGGTAATACAGGTAGAGAAGAGGTCAAGGTTGGAGCCCTGAGGCACTCCAACACTTAAAGATCAGGAAGGAGAGAAGAAGCCAACAAGGAGACCAAGCAGGAGGAGGCTGAAAGGTAGGAGGAAAATTGGGGCTGGAGGAGGAGAGTTGAGGGTTCCAGAAACCAAAAACAAGAGTGTTTTAAGGAAGAGTTTGCAGTTAGTGGTGTCTGATACAGCTGAGCATTTGCAGATCATGGATCCTAAGAATCAACCATTGGATTTGGTATCCCATGGATCACCTTGGCAGGAGCAGATAACATGATCGTAGAATACAAGCTTGAGGTCATAGAGATGGTGAATACAGACAAGCATTTTGAGGGGGTTTGCTATAAATATGAGTAAAAGGAGTCAAATGAGGCAATAGGTAAAAGAGCATACTGAAGAAGCTTCTTTAGAATAGGTGACATTACAGCATTTGTATGCATGTATGTATGTAATGCTGGGGGGGGCGGGGAAACTCCCACACATCTTCCCTTTCTTCTGCACCACTGAAGTAGGCAGGAGTCAGTGGAATCCAGGGCAGAGAAGTAGAGATGCCAGCTTTGGATAAAAGCACATTCTTTCATATAACAGAAGGAAATTGAAAATATTCAAGTACACTTACAAAGAGGTGACAGTTAACAATTGGTGGCAGGTGGATGAACATTTCTTGTGGTTGCTTTTATTTTCTCAGTGAAATAAGAAAGAAAATTATCACCCAGCCTGGAGGTTTGAAGAGAGAGGTGAAGGGTGCATTTGAGATTGAACTGACCAGGGCACTGTGCTAGGACTGCTGGGTGAAAGCAAAGGCCCACTGAGGGCTTGTGGATGTAAAGAGAAAGTGAGGCCAGTGAGCAGGGTTGTGGTTTTTCTTCCCAGCAATGCCCCAGTGCACGCTCATTGTAGGGGGGAAAATGTGGATGTAACCAGGGTTTTGGTTTCTCCAGGCCAGTTGGGCAGAAGGCTTTCTGTTAGTGATTTTTCTGGCCAGTGAACATACTCTGAGTAATTTCAATCCTTTGAAATTTCTTGAAGCTTGCTTTATGACCCAGCTTAGAATCAATGTGGATAAAAATGTTTCATTTGCACTTTAAAAGAATGTGTGTTCTTATGGTAGGTACGGTATTCTGTATACATGTCAATTATGTCAAGATTGTTCATTGCATTGTTCAGATCTTCTAAGTCATTTTTTTAAAAAGATTTTATTTATTTGACAAAGACACAGCGAGAGAGGGAACACAAGCAGGGGGAGTGGGAGAGGGAGAAGCAGGCTTCCCGTGGAGCAGGGAGCCCGGTGTAGGGCTCGATCCCAGGACCCTGGGAACCCGAGCCGAAGGCAGATGCCTAATGACTGAGCCACCCAGGTGCCCCATAAGTTATTTTTTTTCTTTGTCCACTTAGTCTATCAGCTGCTGAGCGGTGTGTTGGAGTCTCACACCGTGATTGTAGGTTTATCTAAATTCCATCCATTTTTGCTTTAAAACTGTAGTAACTTCCTGGGGCAAAGACTTCTTCATTCTTACAAATTCTATTTCTGGCTATGCTTCTTGCCTGAAAGTCTGTTTTTGTCTAACACTAGTACAGACAGATCAGATTTCTTTTGATTAGTGTTAGCTGTATTTTTTCTGTCCTTTCACTTTCAACCTTTCTATGTCCATATATTTAAAGTGGCCTTTTTTAAAGCCACATGTGTTTGGGTTAGCCTCTATCTAGGATAATAATCTCAGTCTTTTACTTGGATCATTTGATCCATTTATATTTAATGCAGTTAATTATATAGTTAAATCTACCATCTTACTGGTTTCTTATTTGACCTACCTGTTTGTTCTGCTTTTTACTCTTTGGATTAGTCAATTATTATTATTCTGTTATTGTTAGGACTGCCACAGAGATTATAACATGCATCCTTGCCTCAATATAGTCACATGTAATTTATGACTTCACTTCTCTAATAACGATAGAACCATGTAACAGTAACTCCTCTCCTGCCTTTTGCATGATTGTGGGAATAAATTTTATCTCTATATATATAGACCTGACTTAATATTATTTTGTATACTTGGTAGTCATTTATATTCGCCCACATATTTACTTTTCTCACTGCTCCTTATTCCTTCCTGAAGTACACAGTTTTGTCTGGGATCATTTTCATTGTGACAAAAGACTTTTTTAGTGAAGATCTGCTGGCAACACAATTTTTGTTTGTTTGAAAAGACCCTTATTTGCCCTTAATTTTTAAAGACTACTCACTGGACATAGAATTCTACCCTGACAATTCTACTTGCTCAGCATTTTAAGATGCTGGTCTACTGTCTTCCGTTGTTTTGTTGATAGGTCATGTATCTTATTTTTTTCTGACTACTTTTCAGATATTCTCTTTGATCTTTAGCAGTTTTACTTTGATGTGCCCAGGGATGATGTTCTTTGTATGTATTCCAATTTGGAAGTTTTAGTGGTTCTTGAATGTGTGGATTGATACCTTTCATCAGACTGGAATTGTCTCTTACCTCTTCTTTGGAAACTTAAAAAAAAAGAAAAAGTTAGACATTTCCACTGTGTCCCACATATCTTTCACTCTTTTTTTCCCATCCTTTTTTGATCTCTTCATGCTTCAATTTTAGTATGTTCTATCAACTTGTCTTTCAGTTCACTAGTCCAGTCTTCTGCTATGCCTAATATGGATTTAACAGAACCTATTTATTGAGTCTTAATTTCAGGTATTGCATTTCTACTAATTTTACTTCTGTATATAAATTTGTAATTATCTTTTCATGAATCGCTCATGGGTCTGTTTCTCTTGTATTTTTTAGTAGTCTTTAGTCATATAGTCTGTATCTTGTAATGCCTAGTAATTTTTTAAATCCCCAACATTCCCTATATAAAAAAGATAGACTTGAGAGGGCTCTCACCCACCAAAGAGGCTTTACCCTTTCCTCTGCTAGGCAGAGACAGTCGAGAATCACTTTAATCAAGTACTTAGTTGAATCAAGGCTGAATTGAAGTTTTTTAAGGCTTATTCTGTCTCTGATTCATTCCTAGAAGTTAGACCTTCAGGGTTTTTAACTGAGAGCCTAGTATATTCTTCAGTATCTTTTTCTTTTCCCCTCCATATCTTTGCTCCTCAGCATATTGAGACTGCAGAACACTGTTCTGAGTTTAAGAGATTATTGGTTTAGCTCTTCAGCCTCCAAACTCCACCACACCTCAGAATGAGAATATGAATTTTGATAGGAGACATGTAAATAGAAAGGAGAGAGAAGGCTACAGTCTAAACACTAGGGAAGTTTTGCTGTGAAGAGGGCAGCTGGAAGAGAATGAGTAATCAAGAGAGTTTTGAAAAGAGAGAAACCAAGAAACTAGAGACAATGTCAAGATGGTATTATTGCTGGTGGGTTATGAAGCTCTGGGTACAGGAAGACTGTGCCAGATCCTGAAGCCTTTAGCAAATGAAGGGAAGCAACCAGGAAGCTGGCAGATGCTGGGATCTTCAGGGGCTTTTTAATGCAAGAAAGGGAAGGGGACTTCAAAGATTGTAATGAAGGGCGAGGAAATATATGTGAGCAGGGAGGGGCAAAATTAAGAGTCCAGTTTTGTGTTTGTTGAGGTCATCCACAGAGGAATGAGTTCTAAAGTCCTCAGAGTACAGCAGGTTATCTGCAGCCATGCAATTGGATGAACTCACCCACAGAAAGGATTTAGAAGAAGGTCAACGATGGAGACCTGAGACATGCCGGTATTTACAGTCGGAATGAGGGGGGAGAGGGGAGGCTGAGAGACTAGAACGTTTCTGGAAGGGAATAGTTAACCACGTGGAGTCGTGAATTGTCAAACAAGAGGAGGATCACCAAGTGATTTCTGAGTCTGACATAAAGTTCTGGAAGAGGTCAGTGGAGCGATGAAGATAGACACTTGGTGGGAATGTTAAAGAAAAGCAGATTTGGGAACTCCACAGACAGTTCTTCAGAGACGTTTTGACCAATGGGAGTAGAGATGGGCAGCCAGTGACAAGAAGGGCAGGGGTCACCATCCAGTGGTATGAGTCTAATGGAAGAGAGTTTGGGAACGTATAAAGCTACATTATAAAAAAGCAGAGAAGTAGAAAACCGTCTCCATTGGAGAGGGCCACAGGAGAGCCTCTGTTCTAGAGGGGTAGTGGAGTTGCAGTTATAGCAGTAAAAAAGAAAAAAGTGTGTCTGCCTGATCCTACAGTGTGGGTCCCAGAGACTCCAGTGCAAGGATGTACAGAGAGAAGCTGTGCCAAGCTAAGAGACCGGGGATAAGCGATGATCTCAAAGTCAGTCTCAGATGGCACAGGAGGAAGGGCCAACTCACCAGAATCTCAGCCTCAGAACCACCTGGAGAAGGACACTGAGAGTTCTAGGGGCCCAAAATTCCGGGAGCAGGGACCAGAGTGCCCTGCAGCTGATTCTTGAGTGGAAAATGTAAACCCTCTGGGTTTGGGCTTTTGCCAAGATGGTCTGGGTCCCCTCTAAGTAAAATCATGCAAGAAGTTTTTAAAAGGGATTCAACTGCTGGCCTCTAAAGAAAACCCAGAAGGGAGGCTTGGGCCCTGGCTTCCCGAGCAGGCTCACTGCCAAGGCTGCGAGGTTGGCTTCCCACTCACCTACGCATTACAGTCATGTACACAAAGGCCAGAAGTGACCACCGTGTCAGCTTATAATAATGATGACCCACTTGTACGTATTTTTTTCAAGTCCATAGGTGTGGACCCTCTGCCAGCTAAGCTGTCCTATGACAAGTCTCATGACCAAGTGTGGGTCCTGAGCTGGGGAGACGTGCACAAGTCCCAACCGAGCCTCCAGGTATGTTGAACACATGGAGACCCACACTCACCCCACAGGAACAAAAGATGCTGTTCCTGTCTCATAAATGTCTCTTGCTTCCCTAGGTAGCTAATCACATTTACCCAAAAATCCAGGCTTGAGGACAGAGTGGCAAACAGCCTTGAGCCAAAGCCCCTCACAGACCATTTCCAAGGTAGCTTCAGCCAGGCCTACCTTTAAGGACAATAATCCTGATGATGGGTAAGATTGTGATGTCAGGACAACCAGACTGTGGCTCCCAGGCCCCACCTCTCCTGAGCAAGGGCATTCTGCACCTCGGGCTGGGCAGGCTCGAGAACAGTGTCCAAGCAAGTACTCAGGGGGTCCCTTAAGGAAGGAAAAGTAGCGGTAATTATGTCCATAATGGAAGCACATTTATTGAGTGCCTATAGTACTTGAGGGCACAGGAAAGTTCAGTGATGTGCCCATGGTCCAAGCCAGGCAGCGTGGCTCCAGGGCCCGATATTCAGCCACGGCCCTGTATTGCCTCTTGGAAACAGTTTGGGCCCAAGAGCTCTGTGGGATTGCCCCGTCCACCAATGGGAGAAGGTACCACCACCCCTGTGTGGAGTGTTTCATCAGGGATACATTCGAGGATTGAGCCCTAAGAAAAGTGATGTGAATGCCTGAATTCTCCCAGCAATCTACACAGAACCATTCTAGATGCACAGAAAAGAAGTTAATTCGTTTCCCACATTGGATGCCTCAGGACAGTAGGGCTTCATTCTCTCTCAGAACCCCAGCTGAGAAGAACTGCAGATGGATCCCAGTTCACCATGTTCTCAAGACTGGGAAGAGACACCCGGGTCTTCTACAGAAGCTTCGTCCAGGGGACTGACTGCCCGCTTGCCTCTTCCCTCCTGGGCCAGGGGGGGACGATCCTGCTTCACCACCTCTAAATGGAGACTATTGTCATTTAATGGATACCATCACCCTGGGGCCAAGTGAGCTGACCAAAAATCCCCCTTAGAGGGTCTAGGAACCTGAATAAAGCTCATTCAGAGCATAAGCCCATGGAAATCATAACTTTTATTGGTCCCTCTGGCAGCTCCAGGAAAGCCTCTAATGTAATTCAAGGGGAGGGGCCACAAAAAATTTTTTTTCTGAAACCAAAAATGATTTCCTAATTTAACAGCAATGAGTTGAGAAACGGAAAGAAAAAGCATCAGATGGGCACTGGATTTCTCACCTGCTGCAGGACCATGGAATCTACAGGACTCTATTCCCAGCCCAGATATCCTCTACTGGGCAGGACCGAGGAAAATGTGTGTGTAAGAATTCAGAGACAGCATCACTCATCACCTCCTCTGAGGAACAGATCTGAGGAAAGATCCCAGACAAACACCAGATGAATCAGATCAGAGACCTCAAGAGGAAGAAAGATAAAGAGGAGACAGTTGCAAACAATGAACCCAGAGAGGAAGTAAGATGGATGAGGACAGACTCCCTGGAAATAGTAATCAGTGCTAAATAAGGATGTCTGAATGAGAAATCCTGATACCAGTCTGTAATGGAGGATAAATTATTTCAGTAAAAATAAGCATAGGGAGTGGAGGAAAGAGGAAGGAGTAAAAATAATTAGAAATACCTTACTGGGATAAGAGAAGGTTTGGAGAATGCTGTTGGAAAGTAGCAGCTGGGAAGCGATGGTCTCATTATTCCACGTATGACAAACTGATTTCTCTTGAAAGCAGAGGTGATCAGACTGGGTTAGGAAGGAAGGAAGGAAACTAGAACTTCTTGATGAGAAACACACATGCCGCAGAAAGAAGAAAAGGTTGCATTTAAAGGGGCGGGCATGGTGAGGACAGGTGAACAAGAATGTATTCAGAGTGCCACTCATATGAGTAAGGCACTAAAAACAGCAGAGAGATACTATGGGATGAACACCCGAGAGACATCAAGCACCATTATTAACAACTAAATGTCTCAAGAGTGATTTAAAATAAAGGAAAACGATTAAAAATGCACTTACATTGTACAAAGAAGATGAAAGAAGGATGTGGGAAAACTGAATGACACAACTTGGTTTAATATAAACCTTGCGGGCGCCTGGGTGGCTCAGTTGGTTGGGCGACTGCCTTCGGCTCAGGTCATGATCCTGGAGTCCCGGGATCGAGTCCCGCATCAGGCTCCGTGCTCAGCAGGGAATCTGCTTCCCCCTCTGACCCTCCCCCCTCTCATGTGCTCTCTCTCTCATTCTCTCTCTCAAATAAATAAATAAATAAAATCTTTAAAAATATATATATATAGGGGCGCCTGGGTGGCTCAGTCGGTTAAGCGACTGCCTTCGGCTCAGGTCATGATCCCAGGGTCCTGGGATCGAGCCCCGCATCGGGCTCCCTGCTCGGCGGGAAGCCTGCTTCTCCCTCTGCCCCTCACCCTGCTTGTGTTCCCTCTCTCGCTGTGTCTGTCAAATAAATAAATAAAATCTTAAAAAAAAAAAAAATATATATATATATAAACCTTGCATCAGCAAAACCGTTTTTTCACACGTCCACATCCACACAAGTGTATCAGTAACTATAAAGGAAACAACTCCTGTAAAGGTAGATGTGAGCGGCAACAGTATCTGATAACTAGAAATAATTAATATATGACCTAATAAGAAAACACTCCTTTATAACGGTGGATCAAAAGGGAAATTACAAGGGAAATTACAAACTGTCTCAAAGGCAATGATAAAGCGATTGTTCCACATCAAGATCAACGGGAGACTGAGAAGTCTGTGCACATGGGTATCTGTGTCTTAAAAGCCTGAAGAAGAAGTACTTTTGTTAAGAAATGAGCACAAGACCAGAGTGGTAAGAAGGAGTAAGAAGACTGAAATTAATAGAAACAAAAGAACAAAGAGAGAAACAGAAATACTCCACAAGCCTGATAAAGGTAGACAAAACGAGGAAGGAGGAAAGGAATACTACCGTAAATACAGGAGGATAAAAATTATTGGGAAATAATACATCACTACTCTGGAGGAGAAGTGAATGATTGCTTGCAAAACGTAGGAAAAAAACTGAACTGACCTGGAGCACCTGGCTGGCTCTGTCAGTAGAGGTGTGACTCTTGATCTCGGGGTGGTGAGTTTGAGCCCCATGTTGGGTGTAAAGTCAACCTAAGGAAACAGAAGCCTGAAATAGAACAATAATTATAGGGTTTTTGTGTTAAGAGCTACCACAGAAAAGTGTGCGGCTGAATTTTATCAAACCTTCCAACTATAATTTTAATAATATTTGAACTATCTTGGACCACAGGGAGGAAAATGTACAGTTTGTTTTAAATAGCCACCATCGGGCGCCTGGGTGGCTCAGTTGGTTAAGCGACTGCCTTCGGCTCAGGTCATGATCCTGGAGTCCCTTGATCGAGTCCCACATCGGGCTCCCTGCTCAGCAGGGAGTCTGCTTCTCCCTCTGACCCTCCTCCCTCTCATGTTCTCTGTCTCTCATTCTCTCTCTCGCAAATAAATAAAATCTTAAAAAAAAATAAAAATAAAAAATAAATAGCCACCATCATTTTAATTATAAAAGCTGACTGAAACTTGTATAAAAAAGTAAAGCTGAGGTACCTGGGTGGCTCAGTCGTTAAGCGTCTGCCTTCGGCTCAGGTCACGATCCCAGGGTCCTGGGATCGAGCCCCACATTGGGCTCCCTGCTCAGCGGGAAGCCTGCTTCTCCCTCTCCCACTCCCCCTGCTTGTGTTCCCTCCCCCGCTGTCTCTCTGTCAATGAATAAATAAAATCTTTAAAAAAATAAAAATAAAATAAAGCTATAGACTAACCTCACTTACAAATACAGAAGCAAAATTCTCAACGTGGTATTAAAAACGGAGTCCAGCAGTGCACCTAAATGCAGAAAACCAAGTCCCAGGATACAATGATGGTTCACTCTCAGGAAATCAGTCAATCTTGTCTTAACACAAACAAATGAAAACAGAAGAAAAAAAAAAAGTAATATTTTCAATAAATGCTGAAAAGGCATTTAATTAAATACAGCAGATATTCTTAATAAAAATACCTAAAAACATGCAGAGAAAGGAAATTTCTTAATGAATACTATTTCCCAAAAACCAAGAGCAATTTTGCCTCAAAGGCCAAACCCAAAAAGCATGTTGCTTACTATCAGGAATTAGACCATGATGTCTACCATCAAGTGCAAAGCCTAGGAACCTCGCTTTGACAAATGCACAGATTGAATAAGCCTGCCTCCTTCACTATGGGCTCGGGTTAAAGAAACCACGACTTGCAAACACTCCTGGAAATGTCACTAGCACAACCTGTGTGATACACAATCTAGAAATAACCGAAAGCCTCAGAGCAGTGCTTCTGTATCCAGCAACTTGACTTCTCAGAACCTACCCAAAGGCCGTGATCATGGAATGGACAAAAATTTAGCCACAACATTATGTGTTTCTGCATTGTTTACATGGGCAAAGCAAAAAATAATATCCTAGTGTTTCTCAATATCCAACACTGAAGAGCTGGCTAGACACAACTTTGCTGGGACGACTTGAAGGTGTTTCTAGAAACGAAGCCATTCCCTCTGCAGCCAGTTTTGGAAGCCAACGTCTTCTGGAGTCCCCCAGATCACTCCTTTGCCCGCCAGTCCCCAGCCCAACGAGGGCTCCCATCTCCACTGGTTCTATCTACCCGCTGAGGGAGATGCTCAGCCTTCAGGACCCCACACTGACGACCAAGTGACATTTCCTGGTATCTCGCCACCGATGTACAGCTCCTGAACCAAGCCCATAGAGCCAACAGAATTGAGGGGTTCAGCGATTCTCTTTTGGGCACGAACGTGCCCAGGCACACTGCAGGACGCAAGGCCAAGAAGGAACTCAAGACGCATCGGAGAAAGTGCGTTCTGATGAAGTCACCTCTGAATACAGGGTGTCAGCGTGCTGAGGCGTGAATGACACTGACCGCTGACAGCCTGTAATCTTCCATCTCTATGAGAAGCTAAAATGACAGGCCTGGTATCAAGCGGTGATTGTATGACTTCTTGGAATTCTCCGGCACTTTCCCTTAGACACTCCCAAGATCCAGTTTCCTCAGGCTGCTATTTTCTTAATGCCCAGTTCTAAGAGTTTTTTTCCCCCATGCACTTGCCATGGAAGTGTCATTTGGCCATTTTAAAAACCCACAGAAAAATAAGCTAATGCCATGTTACAATTTTGGAGCTGCCCCAAGGCTACAAATAAAAATCACAAGCCTCATCCTTCCAATCCGGCATTCTGCCTACGTGGCCCTCCCAAGGGAACCATGATCCAGAAAAGCCTCAAACCTCAACCCTGCCCGAGGAGGCAGGCCAGGTGGTGTTCATTTTCCCATAAAAGAAAGAGCCAGAAGGCAGGCCTATTCTTCGAAGGTAAAAAGCATCCAGAACTCCAAGCCTTGTGAATCACAAAACCCCAAGAGACCCTGTCCTCAGCCTCAGGCCGCACAAGTCTGGACCCTTCTTTCTGTAGACACAGCCACAATATCCAGATCAGGAAAAGTGTCTCAGCTCTGTGTTCAGGCTTGAGCCCCTGCTCTCCTGCTCAGAGGGTCTGGGCTTGACCTTGTGGACCTTCCTCCAAAATGGCCAAGCCCCTCATCTGGCTGCAGGTCGGCCACCCTTCAGGGCACTGGCCTAGACACTGGGGGCTGATGAGCTCGTTCAGAAGACAAGGGGACACAGGCTGGCTGGCACGATGTCTCTGGCCTGGCCATGCCCAAGTCTAGGGTAGCTGCTGGACGGAAGCTCAGCCTGACCGCAGGGGGCTTCCTGGCAGGACCTCTAAGCCACGCTCTCATCCCACCCAATCTCTGATAGCACTTGGCTCTCTTCTGCATCGCCGGCACCCACCAAGGATTTCCACACCGGACAACGGCTGCAGCTGCCTCCTGCCGACTCCACAGGAGCTTGGGTGTTACCTCCAGGGAAACAGAGGTAGCTATGCTCGGTCGCTCCCAGTGTGGACAAAACCCAGTGCCTGATTCTTGATTTCTCACAGCAAGGCCTTTCTGCAGCCAGACCCGATCCCCAGCATTCTAATTGCAAGCCATCTAAATGGCCTGAGCAGCATCTTGGAATGGCGTTTCTGCAGAATTCCTGCCTTCTCCAATAAATTATGGAGTCACAGTTCCCAGAGAACACCTCTGTGAGCAGTACAGGACAGAGATTCCCAACAAACGGGCCCAGGCACCTGGCATCAAAGGAAAACAGGGAACCAGTAAATCTTTCCAGCATTTAACATTTTTGTGATTTAAAAGCTCTCTCTTTTCCCAGGGTGACCTGGATGCTGAGATGGTGGGATTCTCTGTTGTGGGGGAGGTGGTCTCTGAGCAGAGTGACCGTTCTGTTCTGGGGACCTCTCTGGGATGCTGTGCCTTCAGAGGGCTGACAATGTCCCGTGGGTTAGGATCAGGCCTGCCTGAGCAGGAGGGCATGATTCGGGCATTCATATCTGTGCCACCACGTCCTCTCTCCAGGAGGACGAGTCCCTGCCTCTGACATTCCCAAGTAGCTCCCACTCTGCTCCTGCCCACCCCCCTCTCTGAAGCAGCCCGTCTGCTGAGGGTCCCTACCAGCACATGCAAAGTTTTCCAGGTTGCCCACCCCTACTGGAGTGGGCCCTCACCAGGACTCCTGCTCTGTGTTGTAGGTGATCACAGAAGCCAGCACTGGCCAGGGCCAGCACCTTATCCGCACGCCCTTTGCAGGAGTGGACGATTTCTTCATCCCCCCAACAAACCTCATCATCAACCATATCAGGTGAGACGGGCCCACAGTGCCCTTAAGTACCCCCATAATCCAGCTCAGCCATGCATTTGCCCACCGTGAGACCTGCTCCTTCTCTGTCTCTCCCACTCGTGCTGAGTGGCCTTGGGCTCCCTCACGAGGGGACAGAGAAATGCACCCATCCTGAGTCTTTAATGGTCATAGTTAAGGTGCCTTCCTGCCACCCTCAGACGCCCAATGAGGACAGGAAGTCTCATCCTCAAGGTGAGGACAATAGAGGAAAGGAATCAACAGTGGTTAATGGATCACACTCTACTTACTAGACACATACAAAAAAAACTAGTCAAAGTGGTCTTGACCCCTTCTTACAGATGAGGAAACAGAGGCTCGGAGAAGCTAAGACCCTGGCCAAGTTCACACAGCCAGGAGCCCCCCGAGCAGCCATGCAGACGCCCAGCCGGGAAATGAGCCCTCCCAGTTGTCTGGTTTGTCAGCATCCAGAACAGCCTAATAAAGGGAGCCATGGTCCCAACTGCAAACCTCATCCCAGCCTGGCCCCTCCCCCTGCCTATTCACGTCAGAGAACCCCCACCCCTGACTGGAAAGTCAGCACTGCCGAAGACTAAGCCTGCCCTCTTATCAAGGCACTCAGACCCAAAGGTCTTGGGGGCACTGTTTATGCCTACCTTTTTGTCTGACATCAAACACCTTTCTCCAAGAAGAAATGCCTCATTTTTGTACACTGAAACTGGACTTCTAAAACTAGGCCCAGCCATTTATCCAAGCCCAAGGAAGAAAACACCCCTTAATGAACCCCTCCCTGTAGACAGCACCTGGGGAGAGCTTCTAAGATGGTCCTAAAGGGTAAAACCCCCCAAAGAAGCTGAATTCAGCCAGGAGTCTAGCAAACTTACAGGCTCTGCACTGTCTGTGTGTGGCTTTAATATGTGTGGCTGTAAGAGTGGGCTTCTCTTTCCTGTTCTTTCGTGCTCTGGCTTGTTAAGAATGCTTTCAAGAAGCTTTAAACTGGGCATCTCAGGCTGACGTGCTCCATTAGTTACTCAGGAGAAAAGCGTGGGGGAGATTTTTCTCTTATTCCTATAGGTGTCCCCAGGCACCAAAAGGCCTCCCTGAGCCAGGGATTTAGACAGAGGCCCCCAAGTCAAAGCCAAGTCCTGCCTGGGGTCGGGTCTCCTTGCAGCTCCCAACTCGCCTCCAAAGCAGACTTGCGCCAAGTCCAGACGGGAGCAGCAACCACCTACCGAGCCCTTCCCCTCCAGCTCTCTCTTTGATCCAGTCCTCCCGACAACCCTCTGGGAAGGAACTGCCCTCTTTAGCGTCTCAGAGGCTCTGAAAGGCGAGCCACGTGCCCGGCTATGCAGGGGGCAGGCTATGCCGAGACGCCGTGGCCGTCAGACTGCAAAGGTAAATGCTGTCCCCAGCCCTCCTGCCCAAGCTTGCTCCCAGGGCCCCAGGAGAGACTGCCCCTCTACGGTCCTCTCGCAGGGAAGGAGCGCTGGGAGCAAGTGTGTCCTGTTCGCTCGCGCTGGCCGCTCAGATTCGGAGTCTCTGTTTAGCCCAGGGAACCGCAGCAGAAAGCTCGCCTCCACCGCCCTCCCCACAGGCAGTCAGAGCTCCTGGCCTTTCTCCGCAGACACGGGCGCCCACCTGCCAGCTGGCGCAAGGCCCCAGGGGAGCTGATCAGAAGGCATCCCACAGGGAGAAGCGGCCGAGGGCACCATGACGGCCCTTCTTCCCCATGGCTAGAAAGGAGTGTGCATGTTAGGAGAGCATAAATCCAGGAGCATTTGTAACTCGACTGCCTTTGGTTTGACATCATAGATGAATCACGGAAGAAGCCGTGCCCTGCATGATAGTACATCTAATTAAGAAGCTACTAGATGCCTAAAGGATTCTGATAGAGGGAAGAGAAAAGATGCGATCCTTTAGACGAATGACAGCCCCCCTCCCGCCCCGACCTCTGACCTCGGTTCTTCCCTCCGCAGGTTTGGCTTCATCTTCAACAAGTCTGACCCTGCCGTTCACAAAATTGATCTGGAAACACTGGTGCTGCTCAAGACCATCAGCCTGCAGAGCCACGGCTGCGTGCCCCAGGCCATGGCCCACACGCACCTGGGCGGCTACTTCTTCATCCAGTGCCGAGAGGACAGCCCGGCGCCTGCCGCACCCCAGCTGCTGCTCGACAGCGTCACGGACTCCGTGGTCGGCCCCAACGGGGACGTGAGCGGCGCCCCACACCTGTCCCCCGACGGGCGCTTCGTCGTCAGCGCGGCCCCCAGCAGCCCCCAGCTGCACGTGCAGGAGATCACGCTGCAGGGGCGGATCCGGACCCTCTACAGCTTGACAATCAGCGCGGGCGTCTCGGACGTGGCCTTCCAGCCCTCCTTCACCCAGGCCAACCAGTACCACGTGTTCGCGGCCGCAGAGACGGAGCCGGCCCTGCTCTTCCTGGAGCTGTCCACGGGCAAGACGGGCGTGCTGGAGGACCTAAAGGAGCCGCCCGCGGCGCCGGCCTGGCCTTGGGGAGGGCCCCGCAGGATCGTGAGGGACAGCGGGCTCTTCGGACGGTACCTGCTCACGCCAGCGCAGGAGTCGCTGTTTCTCGTCGACGGGAGGCAAAAGGCACTGCGCTGTGAGGTGGCGGGCGTCAAGCGGGGGACCACGGCCGTGTGGGTGGGCGAGGTATGAAGCCCCTCCCCGCGCAGAGCCCCGGGCCACCGAGCTCCGCCTGGTCCTCACTCCGCAGCCCCCAGCAGGCGCATGTACATTTTTACAGACAAAAGCCAAACCTGTCTTCGCTTTGTGGTTCGACCCTGGTCTCCTTGCAAGTTTCCTAGTCTAAGGTAGGCGCTGCTAACCAGATTGGGGTTTTTCGTTGGGAAGTATGATTTACGCCTTGAGCTACGGTGCGAACACATGCTGCTGTGTCAAGGAATCGTTTCTGTGCCCAGCTCCACACCATGGTACCTGGGGACGCTGTGGAGCCAAGAGTTCCTGCTTTCCAGGCTGACCTTTCTGTCGGTTGCCTTCATGTACTCATTGTCCCTCACCGCCGGGTCCGGCCAGGCTTCACCCCGACGGAGTGGCCTGAAGCCCGGCCTGGAAACAGGCTCGTCGGGAGCAGGGCTTGCTCTCCAGGCCTGAGAGCCACGTCCGCCTGCCTCCTGGACCTTCTTTTCTCCTGTGCAGCTGCTTCGTGATTTTCTTTCCGTGTGACTTGGTGTAAGCCTGAGGGAGAGCCGACAGGACTTCTTGCATCTTGGGGGATGGGGAAATCACTTACTTTATTTTGGAAATTTTGATTAAAAGATAATTTTTTATAATCTCAAATGCTAGTAAGCAGAAAGATGCTCTCTGACGTCCAGCTCTGTTCCTCCCTGCCTCGGGCCAAGTCTCTGCGAGTCACCACCCCACGCCCCACAGACAGAAGGAACAATGGTCATCCAAGAATAACGGCCCTCCACACCACGGACACCCCAAGTGCAGCTCTGGCCACCATCTTGGCCAAGACTCTGTTCTGGGTTGGGACGCAAAGAGACCAGGACAAAGCCTGCGTGCCTGCTTTTTACCACTGAAGGGGGAGGTTTTATTAGCCAGGCCCAGTACCCCAGATTCAGGGCAGACTGGGCTTGCCAGGCAAAGTGGGGGTGGCCTACAGAACAGTGACCTCCAGGTGCCACACAGGAACCCCAAAGACCCGTGCAGGGTCCAGGTGCGTTCTGTAGGCTATCCGTTTTAAAAATCCCTTTCTTTTCTGCCTGTGGCCCTCGAACTTCAGTCCCTCCTTCAACACAGCACACAAAGCACATTTCAGGCCTTTCTTACATACGGCCCCTTCTCGTCCCAGTAACACACACTGCAAAACCCATAATCCCAAGGATGTGGGGTTAGGGGGAGGATACAGGCGGGCAATGCTGCATGATCCCCAATGTCTCAGACTCTGCCGGGCTGGGTGGGGGAAGGGGGGCGCATCAAGGAAGACACCCTGTGTGGGAGAATGTCCGCAATGAAGAAGCTTCCCCGGGCCCCCAGAGCCCCCCTTTCTGTCTCCCTCACATCAGTAGTCACAACATACTCGTATGCTTTCTGGCTTGAATGACTGTTTTTCAAGCCACCTGAAGTTGGAAAAGGTGGTCCCCTCACATACACCTCAGCTAGCGTAGCCCCCTTCACCCGGCCACGTGGCCGTGCTTTTCCTGTGCTGCTGATCGCCAGCCCCGTTCAGAAGGAAGACACACACCCTGCCTTGCTCTACTTACACACTGCTCCCCTTCACGCTCACCTGACTGCCCACCCCACCTGAACCACGGCCCCCCGCCCCAATTTCCTGAAATCAGCCAATCCCCTGGCATCTCCCATGTGTCTTGGTTCACCAAACACTCATCCCCTCCAACTCCCAAGAGTGTGGCCAGATGTGCCCAAGCAGACTTGAGATTCTGTTCCAGGTAAAATACAGAGCTACAGGCAGAAGGAATGGACTTCAAAGGCGGCCTACTCACTTTCACCAGAGCTGGGACGGACGGGCAACACCTCCCACCCTTTCTTTTTTATTCCTGTCTCTGTCTCTTGACACCTTCACTTCCAAACTCCCACTTTTATCACTGAAATTCTCCAACATTCATGAACTTCTCCCTTTGGGAAAATCTTCTACACGGTGGCAGCCCCTGACAGAAAAAAAAAAAAAGTTGGGATGAGCACTGGGTGTTATATGCAACTAATGCATCGTTGAACACTACATCAAAAACTAATGATGTACTACGTGTCAGCTAACTGAACATAATAAAAAATAAATCAAGTCTCCGAGCCTACCTGAGGAAGAGCCTACCAGCAGCCAGGCCAGAGCGTCGGCCCCTTGGGTCATGGGGTTCCTAAGTCAAAGACCATCCGATCCCAACTGGCCCTTTTGCACTGTGAGTGACTCTGCAGCCCCAATCCTTCCGTTTCGAGGTGTATCTGCGAAGTGTCCCTGCCCGGCACTGACTCACTAAGAGTTTACCGGAGAGGCCGGCCCAGGCCTCACCAGCACTCCGCACACTACCGAGGTGGAGCGGGGAGCCGCCCGCCTAGAAACTGCGAGATCTGCACCATCACAAAGACAGCTTAGTAACTGCTTTCTCAGCAGAGCGACCAACAAAACTGCTGGGGGGCGGCTAGGCAGGGGAAAGGCGGGCCAGGTCATCCCCCACCCCTTCAAGCCCCAGAAGAGCCTCCCTGGGACGCAGTTTGAAAGTCAGAGCAGTTAAGCCTTGCAGCCAACCGAGCCAGTGATCCTCCTACTAAACATACAAGATCAGCCAACGAGAACTCTCTCACACTAAAGAAGCATTCATCTTACATTAAAAAGCTACTTTCGTAATGAACTACTTCAGAATTACTCAATTTTGAAATAAAATTGATTTCACAAAAATTCAACTTAGTATTTTTTTTTTTTCATAACAACTCACAAATAATCTACACCTTTGCTGATATTAAAGACTTGAAACGGAGGTGTGTGTGCTCCTTCTGCCCACGTGAGCAGAACCCTGCGTGGAGGCTCTGGGTCCAGAAAGCCCACCCAGCCTTGCACGGATGGTTGGTAGTAAGAGGGATTCGTCGGCTTCCAGGCAACTGCGTGGACTCTCTGCCCAGGAAGCCTGGGTGTGGAGGACACGCCTTGTAAACGCCACCCTCCCTGCCCCTGCAACCTGCCTGGGGCTGGCCCAGGCTTCCTCCCACGGTCTCCCAGGCATTTGAGGGCCCTGCTACCTTCCCCGAGCCCCGGAAGCAGCTGGAAGAGCCCCATGAAGTCGGGCTGGGGCCAACTGCTAATACCAAGCTACAGGAACTTGGATCTAGAGGCGTCATGAGCAGAGACAGAAGCTCAGCCCCTACAATCCCCACCCAACCCCACCTTGGCATCTCCTTTCCTCCCTGCTCCTCTGTGCAGGAAGGGGCTGCCAGCTCCAGGTAGGGCCTGGAGGACAGCTCTCAACCCCAAATAAAGCAGAGAGCCACCTGCTACCCTAAGCAATCTAACTGCTGAGACTTCATTGAGAATAGAGAGCAGCCCGAAGTTGGCTTTGTGCGGCCACAACTTCTTTTCTGTCGACCAATAACCTGTGAACTAAAGGAGAATCCAGAACGGAGACGCGAAACAGATCCACTCTGGATATATTTTTCTACCAGGGGCTTACGACGTCATCCATTCATTTCTCACTGTGTGTTTCACTCACATACCGCAGACGCTGAACCGTCCTCATCACCACATCCCACAACCCTGTCTTGGGTCCTCCTCTCCAGAAGGAAGCCTCCGGATCACTGATGCCACTCCCACTCCCTCCCACACACCTACCAGTCTACCTCACCTTCTCCTCCCTGCACCCAGCTCCTCTGAAAGCTGCCCCCCACCCCAGGAAGCCCGACTGTGACACAGGCTGACAACCATGCTGACATGCAGTCTTGTGTTGTCCTCCCCCACCCAGAACCCCAGATCCCTCTCCAAGTGCGGTCAGAACCCACTGGGACACCGCCCTCTGCTGCCCAGAATCACGACCCCCATGCCCTGGCTCGCAGCTCTTCCAAGCGAGGTGACCGAGACCAGAGCAAACTCACAATTGTCAGGGAAGTGGACTATAGTCAAACAGAAACTGTCAGACAGGAATACAGGCGGTGATGACTCACCCAAGCCTCATCCCTTCGAGGGCCTGAAGTACACCTCCCTCGTTTCCAGTTTATTCTCTGTTTTGCTGCACCCCCCGCCCATGCCTCAGGCCTCCTGCGCATGAGCCATGCCACAGCTCCTACAATTTGAGGGGCAGCTGACCTACTGTCACACCAGCCCCCCCAATGGCCTTTGCCCCACGCCGCTACCTTGCTTTCAAGTCCGAGTAAGAAGTCACTCACAGGGCCAGACACCACGATTTGCTCCCAGACTAGCATATGTCGGCAGAGCGGTTCTGTTCAACCAAGTCATCAACTGCCATGGTTTCTCTTCAAAATCAGAGAGGTTCTAGAACAGAGAGAGGCTTCAAAGATTCAAAGGAGGAAACAGACGGTGCCCATGCTCGAGGTCCGACTACAAGACCCCAAACCCCTGGTGGAGTGCAAGCCACTTCCTGCTTTCGTCTGCACCAGGCTGCCTGCCAGGTTACTTGAGAACTTGAGCACCTTCTGGGAGCCTGCAGGCTGTAGGCGGCAGCCACCCCGCTGACACCGGGGGCCCAGCAAGCATGGGCTCACACCTTCTGTGGAGCTGTGGGCAGCCATGGGGATTTAGCCAAACACAGCGTGTGGGTTACAGAAAGCATGGGGAGAGCAGGGATGGGCCTCCAGCACTGATAGCGAGGCCGAGCGTTGACCAGAGTGTTGACCGTGTACTTTCTGTTACTGTTCTTGGACAAACCCACAATTCACACACCCCTTTTTCCAGGCTCGTCTTGACTAATGTGGGACCATCTCCTGTGGGGTCCTAGAGAACATGGGCCACACTCCAGAGGGCTCTAGAAGGCTTAGCCTGCACTCCACAAAGCAGGAACTACTGGCCAGCCCCTGCCCCCTGCATGTCACCAGGGCAGGATCGGAGCATGCTGCCCTTTAGGGCTACACTCTTCAAGATCGGAACTTCATTTCTGATGAAGGGCAACCAGTCTGGACCGATCATGGGGCCCGAGGGCTCTCCAATGAGAAAATTCCCGAAATCTCACCCTCTGTCCACTGCCCAGGGTGACATCTGCCATCGGTTTAAGAGCTGTCGGTCCCTTGCTACTTGAGCTGCTTCAGACAGGTGTGGGGTAACAGGTCCATAAACTGCCACCCCAGACGCCACGGCACACCCGGGCTGGCTCCTGGCCTGGCCCCCGCCACACCCCACTGTTCTCCCCTCGGCTCACACTCTCTGAAGGTCATGCGAAATGATCTCAGAACAGAAGTGGGCATGCAGTGTGGCTGGAGTGCTCACACACACACCGTTTCACACTCCAGTGTAGCTGAGCAGACCTCGACATGGGAAGTCACAGGTACACCCTTCGTCCCGTTAAGATTCTCATCCTCCCCCACCTCAGAAAACTTTCAGATCTCTTATTTCAAGGCAGATGTATTATTTTGAGCTGTTGTGTAGACGCCAAAATATATTTTCTGTAATCACCAGTATTTCTCAAAAGGCCTCCTGTAATTACTACACATGTGAAGTTTTCCTTATTTATAAAATATAAATTATTTTTAATACATCAACTTTAGTAGAAATTTGTACCAACACAGTAACTGTATGTGGCATTTGAAATAAGTTCGTGTTTACTTTGACGTATTGCACAGTATTGAACACACCGTGTAGCTGCAGTACCACTTGATATGAAGACGATTCACAGATTATCATAAAGTATTATCACTGTAAATGCTCTTTTTCTGAGGATTTTACAATAAAACTTGAGAAAAGTGACCTTCTGTTGGTGCCCGTCTGTGGGTGGTTGGTGAAGTGAAAAGGGGTAAAAGGCAGGACCACGCAGGTCCTTCTCCCCATTCTCCAACACCCTACAGGTTCTCGAAGGGGAAAAGCAAGTGGCCTCTCCACTGGCCTGCTCCAAAGCGCTGTGGACAAAGGCAGGCACCTGAACCCAGAAGTCTCTTCCCCCATGTTGAAGTTTCAGCTCCCAACATGTACAACCAAGGTCTGGTTCCAACCTTCTCTTTACCTGCCCTGGTGGACCTTTACATTTCACCACAAGCACCAGCTCCAGCCCATGCCGGACTCCAGTAACTCTTCATTCTTGTCAGGGCAGACTTGCCAGCTAGGATACAGGATGCATCAAGTGCTCAGTCATCACCAAGGTACCAGCGTGGGGCACCCACCATGTGCGAGCGCTATGCGAGGCATGGGGGCTCGAGGGCTGCGCGAAGCAGACACAGTCCTTCCCTTGGCGAGCTTCATGTCCACTGCACCATGGCTGTTAGTGCAGATCCTCCAGAGAAACAGAACCAATGGGGGGTGGGTGGGGGGGGTGGGGGGGGTGGAGAGGAAGAGGGAGATTTATCTTAAGGAATTCGTTCATGCAATTGTGGAGGATGGCAAGTCCCAAATCTACAGGGGAGCTGGTAGCTGGAGACCCAGGGAAGGGTTGGAGCTGGAGTCCAAAGGCAATTTGTTGGCTAAACTCTTCCGAGGAGGTCAGTCTTTTTTTTTTCCTTAAGGCCTTCCACTGATTCGATGAGGCCCACCCACACCATGGAGGGTATCTGCTTTATTCCAAGTCTGCTGATTTAAGTATTAATCTCATCGACAAAAACTCCTTTCACAGAAGCACCTATAAGAGTGTTTAACTAAGTCTCTCTGGGCACCATGATCCAGCCAAGCTGGCACATAAAATTCATCATCACAACGACAAACAAGATGTTGCTCCTCCTCTGTCTTGGAGAAATGACCTGCTATGTGCCAGGCGCTGCAATAAACACTTAGTAAGAACCAGTTTCAAACCTTACCATTATCCGAACAAGGCAGGTGGTGGTGTGATCTCCACTTGCGAGAAGAGGACATGGAAGCTCAGAGCACCAGAGCCAGATTCAAATTCAAGTCTACACAGCAGAGACACGTGCTCTTAACCCCGAAACTGCCACGTGCAGTCCCCCCCGCTCCACACAAGTCCCAAGCGCAGCTCTAGCCTCACGGCCCCCACACCCCGCAGGGCAACACAGCCCCCGTACGGGAGGGGCTTGCTCTGCTTTAACTTGCACCTCGGGGAAGCCAACTGCCCAGACTAGCCCTCAAGATCTGGGGTCTGCCCTGTCCCCTCTGGCAAGAGGAAACGCACGTGATTAAAACTCCAAAACTCTGGGCAGAGAGCAGACCGCAGCGGTCAGCTTCTTCCTGCCCCCCAGAGGCTGGGCTCCTCGCCACAGATGCTCTGGTGACGTCCCTTCTGCTCACAAGGCCCAGGACAGCAGCTATTGGGACTGGGGGGTGGGCAGCCGGGTGCAGCCTACAACAGGACCTGCCCCAGACAGGTGGCAGAAATTTCCATCCTATACTGTGTTCTACCCACTCCCTCCTAAGCAGGCCGAAAGGAGGTCACTCAGGGATACACAATGTGTGGGCCGAGCCCCATGCAGCCAGGCTGGGGAGGCCTCGGAGGACAGACTCCTTGGCTCGGCCCACAATAAGCTCACCTTCACAGCCTTCCCCATGCAGCCACTCTCGTGCTCAGCCACCGTTTTCCAAAACCATCTCTGAACCCCGGGCCTGCCCCCACGGAGCCCACAGTCACCAGGAACCAAATGGACCCAAGAAGAACCACTGGCACACAGGATCCATGAGGGGACATGCTAGGGGACGTGGTCTGGAAAGGCTTTCTGGATGAAGTGAAATGGGAGTCACTGGGAGGCCCGAGGGAGGAACAGCGGGGTGAGAGCCCGCCTGCCGACAGGAACGACAGGAATGAGGGCTGACCCAGGAGAGAAGAGCAGAAACACCAGCAGCACAGGGCGGACAGCCGCATGAAGGGAGGCCGAGGGGAAGGGACGGCATGGCGCGGCACTGGGCGGCCGTGGAGATAGAGAGCATCCTTTGGGCACTGGAGACCATCTTGCAGCTGGGGCCCTGGGCGCTCCGAGCGTCCACGCTAAGTGGGAGAGGGAAAGACAGATACTGCCCAACGGTGGGTGCGCATCCAGGACCCAGATGCCCGAAGCTGGGATCACTCTGCTCCAGGGGAAGTGTCCACAGGGCGCCACCAAGGGCTGTCTGAGCCAAGAAAGAGGAAGCAGCTCCCCTTAGAGGAGGCAGGTAGAGGCTGACACAGGGCCATGGTCCAGATCCTCTCCTATGAGCACAGAGCCCTGGGATTCTGAAGACCAGAGAGGAGCTCCTACAAGGAGCTACGGGGGCAGGAGACAAGGACCAGTGGGGTGTCCAAACAAGCTGGGACTGCACAAAGCGGTGGGGGGGGGGGGGCAAACCCAGCAAGGCTGGAGAATGGGCTTCTGGGAGGAAAGGAATATCCATACGAGAGAGGGATCTGAGAAGTAAGGCGTACCCAGGCCCCAGGGGGGCTGAGAAGGAGGACTAAGACAGGCTTGGGTCCAAATACCCCAACATGCAGGGGCTGGTGGGCCATGAGAGAAAACTGGAGGGTACCT
The DNA here is from genome assembly GCF_054177405.1 of Leptonychotes weddellii. NCBI lineage: Eukaryota > Metazoa > Chordata > Mammalia > Carnivora > Phocidae > Leptonychotes > Leptonychotes weddellii. The sequence goes on from NC_138375.1 coordinate 116,134,003, forward strand.
AGCAGAGGGTCCCAGAGCCACAAGTCTCTTAGCCACACCTGGCTATGCATGCATCTAAAATTATTCTCAAAGTTGTAAAAATAAATGTTATTTATGCAAAAAATAGTACATTGTATTATTAAGTCCAGACGGTTATTGCCTGATGTGCACAAAGTTATCATCTTATCTGCCCAAAGAAAATGCATTTGCTTCCTTAGCTCCAACTTCTCCAGGGCCACTGGCCACGGAAGCTCATCTTCTCAAGCCACAGCTTCATGCCCAAGTGAAATGCAGGTGCCAGACAAGAGACAATGGGCAACAGTGAGCAGAGTGAGCAGCAGTGAGCAGCCCAGGAAGAAGAGATGTCAAGTGACCACCAACAGGACCCACACTGTGCAGCAGGCGGAACGCCCCCCACCCCAAGACAGACCTACAAGAGGGAGACTTTTCAGCATCCCTGGGGCACAAGAGAGTCTGACTCACAGAGAGCCCGGGGAAACCCCAAAGGAGCCACAGTCTATGCTCACACTGATCAAGCTTTCTGAAAGCCCCAGGGCCATCTTGATCAGCACCTGCTCACACATTGCTAGGGAACCACACTGATACTGCTTCGGGATTGAAGAAAACGCATGCTGGATACTCGCATTTTTGTAAAAGAATACCTAGGGAGAGGAAACTGACCCAGGCCTTCATCCCTGAATTCTGGGATCATAAGCAGACCTGGGTTTTTTTCTACAGGTTGGTTTGTTGTTTGTATTTTCTAAAATTTCGACTTCTGTATTACATGCATACAGGTGAGTGCATCCCTCTGCACTGAGAAGAAAAATCTAACAGTGACACCCACTTGGGAGGCGCACAGGTGCGAGGCAGGGCCGGGGGCCTCCCATCCCCTCTGGCTCCCGGTGGGGCGGGCCAGGCGAGGAGGACTCGCATGGTCGGGGACTAGGGGCCCGTGAGGGAGACTCTCGGCGCTGACGACGCCGCTGAGCAGGCTCACTCCTTCCCACACAGCTGGAGGACGGAAACCACACCTGCCGGGGGTGATGGCATCACGGAGAAACGCCTCACGGACTCCCACCTCGGAAACAAGGGTCAGCCTTCCCTCCCTGCACACGTGGCGGATCCGAGGACCCCAAACCATTCTACCATTAAAAATATAGGAGACGGGCGCCTGGGTGGCTCAGCCGGTTAAGTAGCTGCCTTCCTCTGGGGTCATGATCTCAGGGTCCTGGGATCAGGCTCCCTGCTCAGCGGGGAGCCTGCTTCTCCCTCTCCTTCTGCCTCTCCCCCTGCTTGTGCTCTCTCTCTCTCTCTGTTAAATAAATAAATAAAATCTTAAAATATATATGTAGGAGAAGAAATTTTTTTTTAAGAGAACACCCTGAATAGCAAGAAGGCAGGAAGAGAGTGAGACCCACCAACGGGAGCAGGGCTGGGAGGCCCCCAGCTTCCAGAGAGCACTCGGCTCTCCGGGTCAACTCGGCTTTCCATCCCACAGCCTCGTGAGGGCACGGGCAGGACCTACTGGAGGTGGGGGTCTGATGGGAGCCCCACTCCCACAGAGGGCAGGGGCCTCAAAGGGCTACACCCTGGGCGAAGGGTGAACTAGAAGTCTACTAGTTGCCCCCTCCAACCCCAGGGAGCTGGGAGGAAAGCTGCTTTAGCGCTGAGCGGGCAGGGAGGGTTGGGGGAGGGACCTGAAAGCAGGTAATCCCATCTGCAGACCACACTCAAACCACCCACATGGCTCAAAAAACCTAAACCCTCGTGCCGCCTGGATGGCTCAGTTGGTTAAGCGTCCAACTCCTGATTTCCGCTCAGCTCATCATCTCAAGGTTATGAGATCAATCCCCCCACCCCCACCCCACGTGGGACTCCACGCTCAGCCAGGAGTCTGCTTGGAATTCTCTCTCTTCCTCTCCCTCTGCCCCTCCTCCCACTCTCACTCTCTCATAAATAATAAATCAATCTTAAAAAAAAAAAAACCTGAAGCCTCAAATCAGTTTAAAGACGTCTCAGCGATATACAAAATGGGTGACATCATCACAAAAAGAAAATGATCGGGTGCCTGGGTGGCTCAGTCAGTCAAGTGTGTGCCTTTGGCTCAGGTCATGATCCCAGGGTCCTGGGATCCAGCCCCACATCTGGCTCCCTGCTCAGCGGGGGGTCTGCTTCTCCCTGTCTCTGCCCTTCCTCCCCACTCGTGCTCTCTCTCTCTCAAATAAATAAATCTTTAAAAACAAAGAAGAATTTGATGCGAGGGTGATGCAGTAAATGACCTTTTTTGAAGCCTCCTAAAAAAAAAAAAAAGGAAAATGATCATTTCAAGATACTCAGGCACAATATGTTGCTCATCCTTAGTAGGAGTAGGTCATACTAAGAGCTAAAAGAACTGCAAAAAAAATATTAAGCCTCACCCAGTAGTTTTATTACTAATAATATTATTAGAATGGTATAGATACTATATTTATTATTATAATGATATATTCTTATTACTATTATTTTTATTGTTCTTCTGAAGCTATCTCATGTATTTAGCAGGATAAAGCTAATATGAAACGGTATCCATCAGGAAAGGAGATTTTGCTGCAATAACAATCAACTTCACACCCTCAGTGGCCTCAAACAACAAGATGTACTTCTTGCACATGCCATACATCTAAGGAGAGGTTGTCAGAATGCTCTGTTTGTTACAGTTTCCCAAGGACCAAAGCTGATAAAAACTCTATCTCAATACATTTCCACAAATGCTGAGGCTGGGAAAAAGAGAATTGACACTAGAATCATCCATTAAGTAATCTAGTGTGGAAGTAAACATACATTATTTCTCCTTACAAGTCATTGGCCTGAACTATATCCAAGCACAAGGGTCAAGAAGTTCAGTCCCTCACATATCCACACGCAGCTCAAAGCATAACATCAGTGGGGCGCCTGGATGGCTCAGTTGGTTAAGCGTCTGCCTTCAGTTCAGGTCATGATCCAAGGGTCCTGGGATCGAGCCCCGCGTTGGGCTCCCTGCTCAGCAGGGAGTCTGCTTCTCCCTGTCCCTCTGCCTGCCGCTCCCCCTGCTTGTGCCCTCTCTCTGTCAAATAAATAAATAAAATCTTAAAAAAGAAAAAAGCGTAACATCAGTGAGCAGCATTAGAAACTTCCACAGGGGGAGCCCTGGGTGGCACAGTCAGTTGGACCTTGGACTCTTGGTTTCAGTTCAGACGGTGATCTCAGGGTCGTGATATCTAGCCCGCGTCGGACTGCACTCAAAGTGGAGTCTGAGATTCTCTCTCCCTCTCGTGCTCTCTTTCTAAAATAAATAAATAAATCCTAAAAACAACAACAACAAAACTTCCACAGGATTTATGTGAACACGCAAGAAAAGAGATAAAAGTGTTATCTCAAAAAAACTTTATGGAAAACTCTATAATTTAAATACATATTGGAAATATTGATATATACTCCCATTTATGTCTTCAGATTCTCAAAATTGATGACAAGTGACCAAAGTTCACTCAAGAAGAAATAGGCTGCCTGTATAGCTCCACATCTAGTGAAGAAAATTAATTCACAAATGGAAATCTTCTACAAAGAAAATTCTAGGTCAGATAGTTTCATTGGTACATCTGCCAAATATTTAAGAAATTATATAAATTCTATAAAATTCTACAAAAATTCTTCCAGAAAAATAGGGGAGAACACTTCCCAACTGATTCTATGAGGCAAGCACTATCTAGATACCAAATCGGACAAGAAAACATTACAACAAACACACACACACCTTTAATCTCTCGAGAACAAGATCATATAGATACAGATCTCCTTAGCAAAATCTTAACAATTCTAATCCAATTATATACAAATAAAATAATATATCATGATCAAGTAAGATTTATCCTAAACTGCAAGATTGGATTAACATTTGAAAATCAATGTAATTTACCATATTAACGAAATAAAAATAGAAAAAGCACGTGATTGTGTCCATAGAAGCAGAAAAAGAACTTGATAAACTTCCACAACTAATCATGATAAAAACAAAAAACTCTCAGCAATCAAGGAACATAAAGAAGCATCCTCAGCCTGATAAAGGGCAACTGCAAAACCTTAGAGCTAAGAGCATATTTAACAGTGAAAGACTGAGTGCTTTCTGTGATCATTAATTTCATTGTCAACTTGACTAGGCCACGGTACTCAAGTATTTGGTCAAACATTGTCCTAGATGTTTCTGTGAAGGTATATGTTATGAGATTAACATTTAAATCAGTAGACTGAGTAAAACAGATTACCCTTCACAGTGTGGGTGAACCTCACCTAATCAGATGAAGGCTTTAATAGAAAAAAGAGTGACCTCCTTAGAAGGAGAGGGAATTCTGCCGGCCAATTGCCTCTGGACGCAAACTGCAGCATAAACTCTTCCTGGGTCTCCAGCCTATCAGCCTACCTGGCAGATTTTCAGGTGGCCAGCCTCCACAATCATGTGAGCCAATTCCTTTAGAAAGAGAGACAGAAAAAGAGAAACCTAGCCACATTCCTACATACATTCTGTTGGTTCTGTTTCTCTGCAGAACCCTAACTCACCTTTCCTTGAGACTGGTATGCCAGGGATCAGTTTGTGGTTTGCCCGCTTCTTTCCCCTGCTTTGTGAAATGGGAGTGAACTCTGCAAACCCGTCCTATACGTCAGCTGCCTCTGGGTTATGCTTTATGTACAGTGAGCTGCGGGGGACGGTGAGCATCAGTAGTGGCAAGAAGGCACTGTCCTTTTGGAGTCCACTGTGCCTTTCTTCTTGAGCAGAGGACTAGAGTGGGAAAGACTTGTTGGTCTCACATCAACAGCCCTCGCACACAAGCCCAGCTGCACTGGCAGGTACGCCCAGGCCATGTCCTCACCTGGAACACTGTGCCCTCAGCCCACACTCTCACAGCCTAGCAGCCCCTTCTGCTACAGCTCCACACACACCCTCAGGCAACTGTCTCCCCATCTGGCAAACCAGAAGTGCTGGCTCGCTGCCTCTAGCAAGCATCTTCAGCGCTAGGAGACCGTGAGTCCCTAGAATACCTATGCCTTCCTTGAAACGATGTGAATGTTAGCCTTCATGGATGGATGGGGCATGCCTTCCTAAGTCCCCAGCTCCTTCATGGTCCTCTCTTCCTCTGCATGAGGGTATTAGCAACTTTTCTGCACTTGGTACCTTGGGATTCCATAAAATCCTCCTAAACCTCTTTTAGTAGTTAACCACCTGACACTAATTAGGAATTCTTTATATAAATTTCTGCTGTTCAAATGGTACAGATTCAGCCTCCTGACTGGACCCTGGCTGATATAACTGGGAATGAGGCAATGTAACTAGAAATGCTCTCATCACTGAATTTTGACAAAGGTGCAAAAGCAATTCAATGGAGGAAAGACAGCCTTTTTCAACAAACAACTCTAGAGCGATTGGATTTTTCTAAGAGGAAGGAGAGGGTGAAGAAAGAGAAAGGAGGAGGAGGAGGAAGGAGAGGAGGAGGAGAGGAAGGAGAAGTGAAGGAGAGGAGAAGGACAGGACGGAGAGGAAGAAGAAGGAAGAAGAGGGAGATGGAGGAGAAGAACCACCTCAGGCTACATCTCACATCTTATAGAAAAATTAAGTCCAAACAGATCATAGACTTAAATGTTAAAGATAAACACAAAACTTAAAAAAAAAAAACAGTAGAAACTCATCAGTACCTAGGGCACCTTCAGGACCTTCTGACACCAAAAACATGATCCATGAATGGGAACGTGATAAACTAGAACTCATCAAAATTACAAACTTTTACTGTGTGAAAGATACTGTTAGAAGAATGAAAAGACAGGGGTACCTGGGTGGCTCAGTTGGTTAAGCTGGGTGGCTCAGTCATGATCTCAGGATCCTGGGATTGAGTCCTGCATCGGGCTCCCTGCTCAGCGGGGACCTGCTTCTCCCTCTCCCTCTGCCTGCCATTCCCCCTGCTCGTGCTCGCTCGCTCGCTCTCTCCCTTTCTCTCTCTGTCAAATAAATAAAATCTTTAAAAAAAAAAAAAAAGAATGAAAACACAAGCTATAGACAGGGAGAAAACACTTGCAAACCATCCATCCAACAAAAGACTAGCATCTAGAATACAAGAACACTCAAAGTCAATAGTAAACTAGCAAGCAATGCAATTGGAAAATGTGCAAAGGACATGAATTCTAAAATTTTAACACCTTTCGCCAAAGAGGATATACAGATAGGAAATAAACACATGAAAAGATGGGCATCATTAGCCAAAAGGGAAGTACAAATGGAAACCACAATGAAACATCACGATACGCCTTTGAGGATTGCTAAAATCCCACTCTGCTAAAGTAAGACCTAGAGACAACCGAACGGTCCCGGGGCAGCAGCAACACTGGATCACTCACACTGCAGGGGGATGTCAGGTGGGGCAGCTACTCCAGAACACAGCTGAGCACTCTGGCTTTTTTAAATCAGCATATGCTACCAAAGGACCAAATAATTACACTCCTGGGCATTTATCCCACAGCAAACGAAGACTTACCCTCACACAAAAACCCATTTACAGATGTTCATTGCAGCTTTATTCAAAACAGCCCCAAACTGGAAGTGGCTCAGATGTTCCTGAACAGGTGAACAATTCAACAAACTGTAGTACACCCACACGGGGAACTCCGCCCAGCAGTATAGACGAACTCTGCAACAACTCTGAATGAGTCTCCAGAGAATTATGCTCGGCGCCAAGGTCAATAAGATTGCCAACCGTCTATATGATTCTGCTCACATAACATTCCTGAAATGGCAAAATTATAAAAATGGAGAACAGATGAACGGTCGTCCAAGATTTAAAAAGCGTTCAAGGGTGGAAGGAAACTGGGAGTAGCTTTAAAAGGACAACGTGCAACTCTTGTGGGGATGGAAATACAGTGTCTTAGTTGTATCCGTGTCAATCCCCTGGTTGTAGTATTGCACTGGGGTTTTGCAAGTGTTACCTTTGGAGCAAGCTGGGGCAAGAGTACACGGGACCACTGTGTATTATTTCTTACAACTCTAAATGAAACTACCATTACCTCGACATTTTTAAACATTTCAAAACTTCTAGGCCCAGAGGGTGTCGCTGATGAATGCTAACAAACATTTAAGGGACATAGAACACCTATTTACCCAAACACATCCAAAGAGTAGAAAGAAAGCCAAATAATTTCCAACTCATTTTGTGATGCTGGAATAACTCTTTCATACCAAAATCCAACAGGATCAATTCAAGAGAGGGAAAATCATTAGCCTCGTTTACTGACAATACGGGCACCAAAATCCTAAGCAAAATATCAGCAAACTGAATCCAGCAGCTTAGAAAAAGAACAATGCATTATGATCAAGTGGGATTAATCCTAGAAATGCAAAACTGATTGAACATTAGGAAAAAATGACTGGTGTGATTTACTACAATATCAGATTAAAGGAGGAAAAACGAGAGCATTTCAACAGATGTAGTAAAAGCACTGATAAAAATTCTAAATTCATTCATATCCATGGTTTCCTCTTGCGAAGCAGAAACTTTCTTAATTGACAAGAAAATCTACAGAAAACATTCTTCATGGTAAAACATTGAAAGTGTTCCCCTTCAGCTCTTCCTTTTCTGGTCCGAGGCACTTCAGGAGCCGTGGGGTTCGGTGTGACATGCCAAGTTCAAGAATCACACCATGCATAACCAGTCATGAAAATGGCCCAGAAACGGCATCAAGAAACCTTGGTCACAAAGATATGAATCTCTTAAGGGGGTAGACCCCAAGTTCCTGAGCTTTGCCAAGAAGCACGACAAGAAGGGCCTAAAGATGATGCAGGCCAACAAGGCCAAGGCCATGAGTGCACATGCCAAGGCTGTCAAGGGCCTCATCAAGCTCAAGGAGGTCAAGCCCAAGATCCCAAAGGTTTGCAGCCACAAGTTCAATCGACTTGCCTACATTGCTCACCCAAAGCTCGGGAAATGTGCTCATGCCCACATTGCCAAGGGTCTCAGGCTCTGCTGGCCAAAGGCCAAGGCTCAAACCAAGGCCCAGCGTGCAGCTTTGACTCCAGCTCCAGCCCCTCCTCGGTGTGGCTCAGGTTCCCAAAGTTTCCCAGGCCCCCACAAAGCCTCCAGCGTAGAAGCTTCTGTCTGCCAATGTGAGGACGGAAGGACTGGTGTGACCCCTTAGCTTCTGTTTGCATGGGGCTGGTGTCCTGTGCTATTTATACAAATTAACCTGCGGCAAGAAAAAAAAAGTGTTCCCTTTCAGATAGGGAACAAGACACTTCCATTCAGCCCTGTACACCGTGCTCCTAGCCAGATTAATAGGACAAGAAATTAAATAGACAGCATAAGGATCTGAAAGAAAGAAACAAGTTTATATGATTATATAGGGAAAAATTTTAATGAATACATAAGATACATTATTAAAATTTATGAGGGTTTAGCAAGGTTACTAGATTTAAAAAAAAATAGTGCAACAATATTGTATTTCTACATACCAGCACAAACAGTTTTAAAAAAAAAGGTTTTTGAAAGATACCATTTACAGTAGCTTTATTTATTTTATTTATTTGTTTATTTAGAGGGCAGAGAGCACACATGGGGGAAGAGTGAAGGGGCACAGAGGGAGAGACAGAATCATAAGCAGAGTCCACACCCAGCACAGAGCTGCCACAGAACTTGATCTCATGACCCCAAGATCAGGACCTGACCTGAAACAAGACTCAATGCTTAACCAAGTGAGCTGCCCGGGCACCCCTACAACAGCATCTTTTAAAGTGCCCAGGAATAAAAGCAGTAAAATACACAAGATCTCTCTGAAGAGAACTCTAAATGTGAGACAGTGAAGACAGTAATGGGAGAGAGAGAGACCATGTTGATGAACTGAAACATTGAATAATATAATGATGTTAAATTTTCCCCAACTGATTTACAGAATAATTATAATCTCAATCATAAGTTGAAGAGGTGATTGTAACAAGCGAATTCTGAAAGTTATAAAGAAGTCTGAAAGGCCACAAATAGCTAAGAAACTCTTGAATCAAAAAAGGCTTGGAGGGACTTGCTCTATCAAATAACAAGACTTAATATAAAATATGGTAATTAAGACAGTGTGAAATTGAGCAACATAAGCCAAAGATCGATGGAAATGGAACTGAATAAAGGAATCAGAAACAGACATATGAATACATGGAAATTTTATATATAGCAGAGGTAGCATGGCAGATTGGAGGAGAAAAGATGAACTTTTTTCAATAAATGGTATGAGGGCAACTGGATATCCCTAAGGAGAATAAATGGACCCCATCTCGCCCTATACAAAAAAATCATTTCCAAGTACATTTTACAAAGTAACATTTAGAAGAAAATAAAGAATATCTTTAGGACCTTAAAGTTGAAAGAATGTCTTTAAGAAGATCCCAAAAAAAGATGAATATGCTTGACTAACAACATTAAAATGAAAAAACTATGCTGTTTACACAAAAGCATTAAGAAGACAAATGACTAAATTCACAATACACAAACTCCCACAAATCAATAAGGAAAAGACTGACAGATCCAATAGAAAAATGAGGGAAAAAAACACTTCAAAAAAAAAAAAGAGCAAACCCATTGCAAATTGACCGTGGTACATCACATCAGTAAGAGAAAGGATAAGAACCATATGATTAATTCAAGAGACAGAAAAGCATTTGACAAAGTACAACATCCATTCATGATAAAAACCCTCAACAAAGTAGGTTTAGAGGGAACATACCTCAACATAACAAAGGCCATATGTAGCAAACCCACAGCCAACATCATCCTCAATGGGGAAAAACTGAGAACCTTTCCCATAAGATCAGGAATAAGACAAGGATGTCCACTCTCACCACTTGTATTCAACAAAGTACTGGAAGTTCTAGCCTCAGCAATCAGACAACAAAAGAAAAGACATCCAAATAGGTAAGGAAGAAGTAAAGCTTTCATATTTTCTAATGACATGACACTATATAAGGAAAACCCGTAAGACTCCACCCAAAAACTGCTAGAACTGATAAATGAATTCAGTGCAATCACAGGATACAAAATCAATGTACAGAAATCCATTGCATTTCTATACACCAGTAACGAAGCAGCAGAAAGAGAAATGAAGGTATCGATCCCATTTACACAACTGCACCACAAACAGTAAGATACCTAGGAAAAACCTAACCAAAGAGGTGAAAGACCTGTCCTCTGAAAACTATAAAACACTGATGAAAGAAACTGAAGAGGACACAAAGAAGTGGAAAGACATTCCATGCCCATGGATTGGAAAAACATTAAATGGTCTGTACTACCCAAAGTAATCTACACACTTAATGCAATCCCTGTCGAAATACCAACAGCATTTTTCACAGAGCGAGAACAAACAATCCTAAAATTCATATGGAAGCACAAAAGACCCCGAAGAGCCAGAGCAACCTTGAAAGGGTAAGGCTGGAGGCATCACAGTTCTGGACTTCAACTTATACTACAAAGCTGCAGTGATCAAAACAGTACGGTATTGGCACCAAAACAGACACACAGATCAATACAACAGAAGAGAAAACCCAGAAATAAACCCACATCTACATGGTCAAATAATCTTTGACAAAGCAGGAAAGAATACCCAGTGGGAAAAAGTCTCTTCGACAAACAGTGTTAGGAAACCTGGACAACCACATGCAGAAGAATGAAACTGGACCACTTCCTGACACCATACACAAAAATAAACTCAAAATGGATGAAAGACCTCAATGTGAGACCTGAAACCATAAAAATCCGAAGAGGAGAACATAGGCAATAACTTCTTTGACATCGGCTGTAGCAACTTCCTTCCAGCTATGTCTCGTGAGGCCAAGGAAACAAAATCAAAAATAAATGATTGGAATTTCATCAAAATAAAAAGCTTCTGCACAGTGAAGGAAACAATAAAACTAAAGGCAGTCTACATGATGGGTGAAGATATTTGCAAATGATGTATCTGATAAAGAATATCCAAAATATATAAAGAACTTATCAAACCCAAAAAATAATCCAATAAAAAATGGGCAGACGACATGAACAGACATTTCTCCAAAGGAGACACACAGATGACCAACAGACGCATGAAAAGATGCTCATCATCACTTATCAGGGAAATACACATCAAAACCACAATGAGATATCACTTCACACCTGTCAAATGCCTAAAATCAACAACACAAAAAACAAAAGGTGTTGGTGAGAATGTGGAGAAAGGGAATCCCTCTTGTACTGCTGGTGGGAATGCAAACTGGTGCAGCCACTCTGGAAAATAGTATGGAGGCTCCTCAAAATGTTAAAAAAAAGAAAAAGAAAAAGAAAGAGAAGAAAAGAAAAAAAGTTAAAACTAGAACTACCCTACGATCCAACAATTGCACTACTAGGTATTTACACAAAGAATATAAAAATACTAATTCAAAGGGATACATGCCCCTCAATGTTTGCAGCAGCACTACCTACAATAGCCAAATTATGGAACTAGCCCAAGCGTCCATCAACTGACAGATGGATAAAGAAGATATGGTATATATATACAATGGAATATCACTCCACCATAAAAAAGAATGAAATCTGCTACCTGCAACAATATGGAGCTAAAGAGTATTATGCTAAGTGAAATGAGACAGTCGGAGAAAGACAAATGCCATATGATTTCACTCATATGTGGAATTTAAGAAACACGACAAATGAGCAAAGGGGGGGGGATCAGAGGGAGACAAACCAAGAAAGAGACTCTTAATTATAGAGAACTGATGGTTACCAGAGGGGAGGGTGGGATGGGTGAAACAGGTGATGGGGATTGAGTCAACTTGTCATGATGAGCACTGGGTGATTAAGATAAGAAGGGGTTTTTTTGGTTGGTTGGTTGAATGGTTTTTGTTTTGAAAGACAGAGAGCTCGCAAGCAGGGGGCTGGGTAGAAGGAGAGAGAGAATTTCAAGCAGGCTCCATGCTGGGTGTGGAGCCCAAACCCACAATACTGAGGTCATGACCTAAGCTGAAATCAAGAGCCAGACACTTAACTGACTGAGCCACCAGGCACCCCAAGATAAAAAGGGTTTTTTTGCTGTTTGTTTGTTTTTTAAGATTTTATTTATTTTTTATTTTTATTTTTTTTTTAAAGATTTTATTTGATAGAGAGCGGCAGTGAGAGAGGGAACACAAGCAGGGGGAGTGGGAGAGGGAGAAGCAGGCTTCCCGCGGAGCAGGGAGCCCGATGTGGGGCTCAATCCCAGGACCCTGGGACCATGACCTGAGCCGAAGGCAGACGCTTAACGACTGAGCCACCCAGGCGCCCCAAGATTTTATTTATTTATTTGACAGAGAGAGAGCACAAGTAGGCAGAGTGGCAGGCAGAGGGAGAGGGAGAAGCAGGCTCTCCGCTGAGCAGAGAGCCAGACGTGGGGCTCGATCCCAGGACTCAGGATCACGACCTGAGCCAAAGGCAGCCGCTTAACTGATTGAGCCACCCAGGCGCCCCAATAAAAAGTTTTTTAAAAAGTTATAGGAGAATATATATATATATTCTTGCATTTCCAACAATAACAGAAAGCAAACCCAGATAGCCAACCAACACATAAAAAGGTGTTCACTCACATCAGCAATCAAGTCAATGAAGTAAAATCAAGTAATGTAAATGTTTTCGATACCAATACATTCCAGTCTGACTGGCAATAATTAAAATGACTAATAAAAACAGAAGATGGTGACCAAGTAGAGCAAGAGGACTGCTTGCCCATGGCTGGTAGAGCGCACAATGGTACATCCACTTTGGAAAACAGGCATTATCTTAAAAAGTTGAAGATGTGAACTACCTGTGCCCCAGCAATTCTATTCCTAGGTAGATGCACCATAAAAACCCACACCCACATGCATCAGGACACATGTTCCTCAAAAGTCATGCAGCATTTGCTGTAATAGCAAATACCAAAAACAACTCTGATGTCTTTGATCAGCAGAAGGACAAACACATCATGATATATTCATGTAACAGAATACAGCAATGAAAATGAACCAAGTACAACTATATACACAATATTCTAAGTCTTGGAAGTATAATGTCGAACAAGAGTAGAGTCCAAAAGCAGTCAAAACTAAACTGAATTGCACTTTATCAGAGACACAGGTAAGTAACAAAACTATGAAGAGAGGCAAATAAAAAAAGATTGCCACGGAAGTCAGAATCATGAGAGAAAGGAAGAGATTGCTACTGAGAAAAAGCACAAAGTTGATGTTCTATTCCTTGACCTGATGATGATCATTATTTTTAATTAATAATTGTGCATTTGTTATATGTACTTTTCTGTATTATGTTGCATCTTACATTAAAATATTTATTAAGGGGTACCTGGGTAACTTAGTTGGTTAAGCATCCGACTCTTGATTTTGGCTCTGGCCATGATCTCAGGGTTGTGAGATCGAGCCCCTAGTCGGGCTCCACGCTCAGCTTGAGATGCTCTCTCCTCTCCCTCTGCCCCTCCCCCACCCCATGCACATGCATGCTCACGCTTTCTAAAAGAATCTTTAAAAAAATATTTATTAAAAGACTTCTGTTCCCAGCAATATAGGGAACCACACTACCAAAAAGAAACAATCTATTCCCACCTATAATCCTGGAGAAAATACAACAAATACTCATAAATGCAGAGCTAAAGGTATCAAAATCTACCAAAAAGAGAAAGATAAATCAGAAGATAAATTACAAGCCAACTGGAGTTGGAGTTTTGATATGTAAGTAGAAGCAGAAAAAAAACCGTGCAGCCAAGCAAGGTGAGGAACTGTGAACTGAGACTCTGGAATAAATAGGAGATATTCCGAGGGATGCCTTCTTAAGGAAAGAGGGTTCTAGAGAAAAGTTTACCCACTGGTTCAGAGAAACCAGGAAAAACATCTGACTCTGTGTCTGGATGGGAGAATAAACCTCCTGTGAAGATTCATAATCGTGTCCCTACCGAACATGTGGATTTGGAGTTCAAATTTCTACTACCCTTGTGGCTCAGGAATCTCCAAAGTGAGAAAGATGCCTAACAATTGGTGCTGGGCCAGGGCCCCAGGGGGACACTAGCAGAAGCAAATATAAAACCACTCTCAAAGGACATGCCTTCCATCCGGGCCATGCAGGATTCTCAAAGATAAACCTATGTTTAATATGAGCTCAAAATAAAGTATGCACGAGGAAAAACCCACCGTGAACAAGGTTCAACAGACCTAAGAAACAGCAGGATAAAACCCCCGAGAACTTCAGATACTAAAATAGTTTGAGAGAAAACACGTATAAAATGATTAAAATCAGAAGAAGGAATTGAAAACCGCAGAAGAAAAAAAAAAAAAAGGCTGCAAAAAAAGGAACAGGCCAAGATGAAAAAGAGCCAAAGGGAACTTCTATAAATGAGAAACAGAGAAACGCCAGGTTCAATAAATACATTCCACAGCACGTTAGCCCCGAGAGCGAAGGCAACCCAACACAAAGAGATAAAGAGGTGGAAAGTATGAGACAGAGATTAAAAATAGAGTAGACTAGATGAAAACAGCAACATACATCTAAGAAGCAGTGCAACACATGGGAGCTTGGACAAAGGCCATATGCAGCAATCCTGCAGAGGAGGGATAAAATCCATGAGCGGACAGCCTCAGGCAATGAGGGCTGAGCAGGAAAAGTAAAGGTAAATCCACACTCGGTGCTCATCAAGCCAAGAGTACGCTTAACCCCCTTCACCTATTGCGCCCATCCCCCCAGCCGGTGCTTCACTGTATCATACACCTGAAACTAACACTGTGGGTTAACTCTACTGGAATTTGAATAAATAAATAACTTAAATCTTTTTTTTTTTAATTTTCAAAGAGTAAATCCACACTTGTAGGAAGATAGCAGATCACAAAGGAGAAGATCTTCAAAGCAACGCAAGAAAGAACATAGTCCACCTATGAAAGCATGGCAATCACAAGGACAGACAGAACAGCAATAGGAAAGTACAGAAAATAATGGAATGAGGTCCAGCAAAGGAAGGTTAGCCTAGAATTGTCACCAGAAAAACTACTCAAATGTGTCCTTCCAGAAGCCTGAAATTATGCTGAGAAGGAGAGGAATCTGAAAAACTAATAAGGATAAACATCTAAATAAGTCAGACAGTAAGAATTATCAATGTGAGAAATTTTTAAAAAGTAATCTAAACATAATTTCTCTATTTGCCCAGACTTTGAGCAAGTTTAGATTTTAATTCAGTGCCCAAATTCTGTAGCAACTCATTTTTCCCCAAGGGCCCTTCCGGATTCAATTTTTCATTAAGAGTTTTGTTTGTTTTTTAAAAATAAAAAAATAAAAATTATCAACATGAGCAACAGAAAAGCAAAGTGAAAATAAAATGCTGGATAACAATTACACATAAGATGGGAGGGGAGTCATCAAAGTTAAATATCCTAAAGTCCTTGTATTGTTAAGAAGGAAAGAAATTTTTCTTTTTTGCTTTGAAACTGAATTTAAGATTTCCAAACCAATAAATGGAATTAATATCACACCAAAAACATAAATCTTGCAGGCACCAGTGTGACTTAGTCAGTTAAGCGTCCAACCCTTAGTTTTGGCTCAGGTTGTGATCTCAGGGTCATGGGATCAAGCCCCACATCAGGCTCCAAGCTAGGTGTAGAGCCTGTTTGGGATTCTCTCTCTCTCTGCCCCTCCACTCCCCTCCCCCTTCCCCCTCTCTAAATAAATACATAAATAAATAAATCTTTACATCAACCCAAAAGAAAGCAAAAAAGGAGGAGATGTAAGTAGCAAAGAAAGAGCATGGTAAATAGAAATGACAAAGTAAGATGCTAAAAATAAATCCCCATGGCAGTAATCACAAAGGAAGAACTTTGCCAGTTAAACGTGATTGTTCGATTACATTTTAGAAATATAATTTTGTATTACACTGTTTGTAAGAGAAACTTGGAAGATACAAGCATACACAAAGATTAAAATAATGGATCAGAAAACCCAACGTCCATCAGCTGAGGAAGGGGTAAACACTATATAGTATATCCACACAATAGAATGTTAACCAATCAGTAAAAGGAACCAAGTATGGATTTGTGCTACAACCTGGATGAACCTTGAAAACATGATGCTAAGTGAAAGAAGCCAGACCCAAAAGGCCACCTACTATATGTCTCCATTTATAGGAAATGCCCAGAAAAAGTCAATCCATGAAGACAGAAAGTAGATGCATGATTGCCAGGGGCTAAAGGAGAGGGAAATGGGGAGTGCCAGCCAATGGGTAGTGTTTCTTTTGGAGAAGGTGAAAGTGTTCGGGAAATACATAGTGGTGATCACTGCACAAATGTGTGAATGTACTACAAGCCATTTAACTGTACACCCTAAGAAGATGGATTTTATGGTCTGTGAATTCCATCTCAATAAAAAAGACATACATTTAAAAAAAGGTAAAATGATGGGATGGAATACAGGTCAAATACAAATTAAAAAAAAAAACTCTTCTGGTTCTGTTCATTTCTGACAAGAGACTTTAAGTCAAACAGCAAGGATAAAGAGAATTACTGCATGATAAAAAAGAATTCACCAGGCAAATAAAACAAAGTTTAAAAACATAGCTTCAAAACACATAAAGCAAACTTGATACTGTTATAAGGAGGCACTGACAAATTTACCACCATTTCAGGAGATTTTAACATAGCTCTCTCAATAACTGTCTTCAGCAAATATAAATTGATAAAGATACAGAAGATATAAACCACACCATAAATAAGCTTGATTCATATATACAGAACCCAGCAATTAGAGAGAGAGAACCCAGCAATTTGAGAAGAATACAATCTTTTCAAGCTTACAGCAAACTATACAAAAAACTAACCACGTGCTACATATAACGCCACAGAAAAATTTTCAATACCACAGAATCAAAATCACTAAACAAGTTCTCTGACCACAGTGTAATAAAACAGAAATCAGTAACAAAAAATGTAACCTAAGAACCTCTACGCATTTGGAGACTTACATGTAAGTTTGCAAATAATTCATGTGTCACTGAAAATCTCTGATCACCTCAGTAGATACAGAAAAAGCACTTGATAAAATTCAACACCCATTCATAATTTAAAAAAAACAAAAACAAAAACTCCTAGCCATTTAGGAACAGAAGGAGGCTCCCTTGGGAAAATCAGCCTTGAGAATGATCTCCAGTAATGCCCTTTGAGTGCTCTCTCTAGCACTTGAAATGGAGTGGGCAGAGGAACCTCCCAGTGCCTGCCAGGCAGCATTTAATCATTGCAGGGGACCAGGGACAGCTGGCTATCTGCTCTACCTCACCTTTTCTGAATAGAAATTCTAACTGGGCTTCATCCTGCACTTCCTTCACCGCCAGTCACTTGCTGGTGGGTCAGAGAGGCTGGGACCTGTCTTCTGAGTTCATAGAGTGCCAGATGACATCAGGATCTGCCGCACATCACCTGGAGATCTGCTGGAATTCAACCTGCAGGTAAGGACCAAGTGTGACCTGATATGTGTCCCCTGAAGAGAAGGTACTAGGTTATATGGCTCTGAAAAAGGCTGAAATAGCTACCTGGCGATTTTAGGGGCTGACCGTGGCAAAAACTGCCTGGCCGGTCACAAAACTCAGTTCTTCTTTCTTTCAGGCACATGGGTGCACAGAATCCTGCCTCTGCAGTTATGTGTGGCCCCACATGTTGGAGTTGCCGCCATTGGAAAGCAAGCCTAGGTGATGTATGACCGTCCATGTTCCTTCCACTTCTGGTGCCCTTGTTCAGCCCATGTTGGAAAGAACATGGGTCCCTTGTGTGATCGTTTAGAGAAGGGACCACCCATCAGAATTGATTTAAAATTTAAAGGAGCAAGAAATCACCTTACTTTTTGCTACAGATGTTGAGTTTTTGAAACCTGTTATAGCAACTAATACTATCTTAACTAATAGAGGTAAATAAAACCTACATCATACTCAAAGTGAAATGTTAAACTCCTTCCCTTTGGAGTCAGCAAAAATCAAGGATGTTCAAGGTCTCCGCTACATTTCTGGAGACTCTAGCAAGTACAAGTCTGTATATCTTATACCAGTATAAGTCTGACTGATTGATAGATAACTATGGATGGGAAGGTGGATGAAAGAGTAGCTAACAGGCATAAGATTGAAAAGGAAAAACAAAAATATTTATTTACAATAGATGTCAATATGCAGAAAATTCGCAAGTTTCTAAAAACACAGAGCTTGGCAACCTTACCAACCAATATAGAAAAATCACTTGTGATCTTCTATAATAGCAACAAACACATGGAAAATGCAATTTTTCAAGAATGCATCATTTATAATAGCACAAAAAATACAAGGTACTGAGAATAAATCAAACCAAATGTACATTGTTTTATAGAAAAAAAATTTTGTTTATAAAAGACATTTAAAAGACTTATATAAGTGATGATATAAACTATGTTCATGACTAGGAAGGCCCAATATTCTAAAAATTAAATTTTCCCCCAAATTAATCTTTAAGTTTCATGTAATTTTTTTTTAAGATTGATTGATTGATTTGAGAGAGAGGGAGTGTGAGTAGGGGGAGGAGCAGAGGGAGAGGGATGAGCATACTCTGCGCTGAGCACAGTCAGACATGGGGCTCGATCCCAGGATGAGAGATGATGACCTGAGCCAAAATCAAGAGTTGGACACTTAACCAACTGAGCCACCCACGCACCCCTAAGTTTCATGTAACTCTAATCAAATCTAATCCAAATCCAGAGAAGCCAAGCATAGCCAAGACAATCTGGAAAGTAAGGAATGGCAGGATTGATCGTAAAATAAGATATCTTATAAAGCTATAGTAATTACAACACTCATATGCTTTGGGGATGAATAAATACACCAGTGGAACAGAGTAGAAAGCCCAGAAACAAACCCACATGTACATGGGAGCCAGACACTTGCCAAAAGAGGCAGCATTACTAACAAATCAGGGAGAAATTATATGCGATTCAATCACTGGTCCTAAGACAATTAATTATCCTATTAAAATAAGATAAAGTTAGAGCAAAACTATAAAACCTTTAGAAGATAACATAAAATACCTTCAAAATTCTCAGGAAAAAGATTGCTTAAACAAGTATAAAATGCAAACCATAAAGGGAAAGATAAATAAATCTGACTACATTTTATACGCGGGGGATATATATTTGTACTCACGTGCATGTGCACAAAGCAATTCAGGAAGCATGTATAAGGAATGAATAACAGTGCTGAAGGGCTGGACAGATGGGGACAAGAGTAGAGGCAATCATTTCATTTATACTTACAGTATTGTTAACCATGACTATAACCATAACCGTGACTATACTACCGATCTAAAAAAATAGATTTTTTTTTTTATTTGAGAGAGAGAGAATGAGAGACAGAGAGCATGAGAGGGAGGAGAGTCAGAGGGAGAAGCAAACTCCCCGCTGAGCAGGGAGCCCGATGCGGGACTCGATCCCGGGACTCGATCCCGGGACTCCAGGATCATGACCTGAGCCGAAGGCAGTCGCTTAACCAACTGAGCCACCCAGGCGCCCTAAAAAAATAGATTTTTAAATGTCTATACTCCAAAAGGTATCTTAAGCAAAGTGAACAGACAAGCCCTAATCAGAGGCAAGATGTTCATAGTCATATAATAAAGTATTAGTATCCAGGGGCACCTGGGTGGCTCAGTTGGTTAAGCATCCTACTTTTAAGTTCAGCTCAGGTCATGATCTCAAGGTCATCAGATCAAGCACCCCCCTCATTGGGCGATGCACTCAGTGCAGAGTCTGCTTGAGATTCTCTCTCTCTTGTTTGCCCTCTGCCCCTCCCCTCACGTGCACACTCTCTCACTCACTCACTCTCTCTCTCTCTCTCAAATAAATAAATCTTAAAAAAAAATAAAGTATATAAAGAAATTGTTGGAGCTCCAGTGGCGCAATCGGTTAGCGCGTGGTACTTATAAAGAAATTGTTAGTAATAAAAAGATAATCCAGTAAAAAAAAAGGGGGGGGCAAAGGTATGAACATGCAAATTATAGAAGTGAAACCTGGAGCTGATACAAAAAGGAAACGTTACTCCATTCTGTTAATAATCAGGAAATGCTACTTAAGTTTACACTGCAATATGGTTTCACCCTCATCAAAGTGGCAGTAATTAACCAGTCCAATAACACCCAGTGTTGACAAGCTCCAGGGGAAATGGGACTTCTTAGACACTTTGAGAGGAAGTGCAAATTGGCACTGCTACCTTGGAGAGCAATTTGGCAAAATCTAATTAAGTTAAAGATGTGTATATCCTGTAATCGAGCAGTTACACGTCCAAGTCCATACCCTAGAAAGATTCTAATACATAATCACAAAGAAACATTTAAAGAATGTTCTCAGGACTGCTGGTAATAAAGAAAAACTAACAACTCATATGACCATCAGAAAAAGAACATACAATTAAATTGTGGTATAATCACAGAACAGAATGGAACATGAATGAATCCAAGCTATGAGTACTAATACAGATAAATCTTAAAAGCATAAGGTTGACTTTAAAAAATAAATCATCGGGCACCTGGGTGGCTCAGTCATTAAGCGTCTGCCTTCAGCTCAGGTCATGATCCCAGGGTCCTGGGATCGAGCCCCGCATCGGACTCTGTGTTCAGAGGGAAGCCTGCTTCTCCCTCTCCCACTCCCCCTGCTTGTGTTCCCTCTCTTGCTGTCTCTCTCTCTGTCAATTAAATAAATAAATAAAATCTTTAAAAATTAAAAAAAAAAAAACATGATAAAGACAACCCAAAAATCCCTATCAGTGGTTACCTCAGGAGTGGGAGAAGAGAATGGGTGAGGGAAGGGCCTGTAGAAGACCTTACCTGTATATGTACTATTCTATTATTTTTTTAATCTAAAGAAAATAAGATATAGGCATGATAGAGCAGAGCAGTGGATAATGAGTACACCAGTGTTTGCTGTATACTTGTCCATACTTTTCTATATAATGAACACATTTTTAAAGTTACACCCAGACTATAAATAATTTGAGAATCTTGAGAGAATTCCATCCTTTATACCTAATTCTATTTCCCAATTTTAAAAAATTAATTCACTGCTATACTTTTTGTCATTTCAAGTGCAAATAAATAAGTATATACCAAAAGTTGTAATAACCTACTCTTTAACACAAATATGGCTCTGGATGGTGAGTATAATTTTCTACTCTTCTGTTTTCAATAAACAAGAATTCATTTCAAAATTCCATAAAGACAAGAAAAGAGAAAACGCAATGAAGCTTCAGTTTCAAGATGATAAACTAAATCAAGGCTACCCTCTTCTCCTCCTGCAACAAATCCACAAAAATATTGGCAAAATCTTTAATTACACACACACACACACACACACGTGTGTTCAAAACAAGAAAGGAAACTCTAGTTGACCACAAAATGTGAGGAATGCATGAAAGAAAGAGAGGGGAAAATAAGAGCTATAAACTACAGAGGGATGCCATTAGCCAGGATAAAAAATAATTCAGGTGCAAAACAGGAAAATGACAGCAGACAGATGTTTCATGCTCCCAGCAGAAAGCCAGAGCCCAAGACTGCCTGGGTCACTGGTGATGACTAAGGACACTGTACCAAGAACACAGACCCCACCCTGCAGGTGCCCACACCACCCTCAGTGGGCCAAGCCTCCACATGAAGGTGTCTGCCTCCAGTGAGGAACAGTGACTATGGATGCTCAGATCAGAAAGAGAGGGTGGTATCCCAGGAGATGCCTAGTGAACAAAGAACAGGGCTCACCACGTCCATGAGATCAGCCCTCAACATCTCCTTCTCAGGACAAGCAGGAGCACTGGTCTCACTCACTCCAACACAAGCACTGTGCAGATAGCAGACAGACACTAAGGAACGCACAACTGAAGATAAAACATCATAATAAGTGCACCTGGGTGGCTCAGTCGGTTAAGTGTCTGCCTTCCATTCAGGTCATGACCTCAGGGTCTTGGGATCGAGTCCTGAGTCAGAGTCCCTGCTCAGTGGGGAATCTGCTTCTCCCTCTCCCTCCTCCCTCCTGCTCATGCTCTGTCTCTCTCTCTCAAATAAATAAATAAAATCTTAAAAAAAGAAATAATATGGTAATGGACCACCAAACGTCAAGACCATGAAACACAGACCAACTTAGCAAACAGGAGAGCTAATTCAAAGGAAATAGAGTTTGTAGAGCAAACAGGCACAAGATTTTTTTTTTTTTTTAAAGATTTTATTTATTTATTTGACAGAGACACAGCGAGAGAGGGAACACAAGCAGGGGGAGTGGGAGAGGGAGAAGCAGGCTTCCCGCCGAGCAGGGAGCCCGATGCGGGACTCGATCCCAGGACCCTGGGATCATGACCTGAGCCGAAGGCAGATGCTTAACAACTGAGCCACCCAGGTGCCCCAGGCACAAGATTTTTTTTACCATGAGAATATTTGATATACTTAGAAAAATATGAGAATAGCACATCCATTAAATAAAAAGAAAAGGTTATGAAAAAGCACCAGTCTTAGTAAAAATTGACATGTTTATATTAAAAAAGACTTCATAAAAGAGCTAAGTCAGTGAGCAGACACATCCAAAGAATGAATCAGGGGCCAGAACCTCTTCCAGAATAGGGCACCAAGGCATAGAAAGAAACAAACCAGGGAAACTTGTGAGAGAAAGGAGAATAAAAAGAAGGAACATTAACCATCTGCCACAATGTGAAGATAAATATGTGTCTGCAGAAGGAGAGGACCTAAAATAAATAAAATCTAAATGCTAAAATAAATAACTCACACATACACCAGCCCTACCAAATATGAAAATACATTATAAAGATTTTATGATCACAGCAGTGTGGTACTGTGCATGACTAAACAGAAGAGAAAATCCAGAAATGTGAAAATTTAGCTTACTTCAAGGCAGTGCCCTCAAATCAATGGGGAGAAGACAGGCTTTCAGAGAAAATGGTGTTGGTATACTAGAAAGTCAGAGAGAACAAGATAAAACTGGATCAGTTCCTTACACCAAAGCCCAGAATAAATTCCAAGCCAGTTCCAGTCAAAGGTCTAAAAGTAGGAGAGAGTCCAAGATGGCAGAGGAGACCCCAGTTTGGTCTGGTCCCAGGAATTCAGCTAGAGAGCTATCAAATCATTCTGAACACCTACGAACTCAACCAGAGATCTAAGAAAAGAATAGCTACAACTCTACAAATAGAAAAGCAACCACTCTCTGCAAGGCAAGAGGTGCGGAGAAGTGAATCAGAGGCAACATATGGGAAGATAGACCTCGGGGGAGGGAGCCTCCGCAGCCAATACCGGCAAGTGACAGAGCCCTGGAGCACAAAATCGGAACCTGAAGAAGCCGGCTCCGCTGAGGGATGTCCCAGCCTGAAAGGTGCTCAGGTGGCAAAGCGGGGCAGAATCCTAGGTGGAACAGTGCGGTCTCAGGACAACCGAGGGTGCCTGAGTCTGCCAGAGCTCCCAGGTATTGGAGCGGGGAAGCCAGGACCCAACCCGGCTTTACCCAAAAAGTAAAGAAGACCCTTTATCTTCAAGCAGGGACCCAACAAACAGCAGATCCAGGGAGACTCCCCTTCCTCCCCGGGAGGAGTGGCACAGGAGAGCACTGCAGGGATCTGCTGGGGTTGGAGACTGCGCACGGGGTTGGGTGCCAGAGATAGAAATGCTCGGTCACAGGCTGGGTGAGCACTGAGTGCCGCCGAAGACTGGGGAGACGAGAGCGACTGACTGCTTTTCTCTGGGGGCGCACTGAAGAGCAGGGCCCCGAGTTCTCGGCTCCTCCAGGGGCAGGGATTGGGAGGCCGCCATTTTCACTCTCAGCCTCCAAAGCTGAATGGAAAGCTCACAGGGAACAAAAGCTCCCGAGAGCAAACCAGAGCAGATTACTTCGCAGGGACCAGAAAGGGCGGGGCAATTCTGCCTCCAGCAGAGACATTTGGGAACGGAACCACGGCAACAGGCCCCTCCCCCAGAAGATCAGCAAGAACAGCCAGCCAAGACCAAGTTTACCGATCAATGAGAACGGCAGAACTCCAGCGCTAGGGGAACACTGCACGTGGAATTCATGGCTTTTTTACCATGATTCTTTAGTCTTTCGATTTTAACTTTTTTTCTCTTTCCCGTTTCAACCAATTTCCTATTTTATCAACTCTTGTTTTTAAATCTTTTTTAGTTTTCATTTTTACAGTTATACATTCTATCTTTTCAATGTATTTAATTTTATTTTTGTATATTTATGTGTGTATGTGTGTGTGTGTGTGTGTGTGTGTGTGTGTTTCTTTCTTTACAATTTTTGGATGCAGTTTCTTGTAACAGACCAAAATACACCCAGAATCTAATGTGTGGCTCGTTCTCTTCACCTGCCTGGTCATATTCTCTTTTTTTCTTCTTTTTATTTTCTTTTTTTGTTAAAAATCTTTTTTAATTTTCATCTTTACAGTTCCATTCTATGCTTTCAATGTATTTAATTTTATTTTTGTATATATATAAGTTTTTCTTTCTTCACAATTTTGAGATATAGTTTCTTCTAGCAAACCAACCAAAATACACTCAGGATATAGTGTATTGCTCTGTTCTGTTCACCTGTTTATATTCCTTTTTTTTTCTCTCTTTTTTTCTTTTAATTTTCTTTATTTTATTTTATTATGTTAGTCACCATACAGTACATCATTAGTTTTTGATGTAGTGTTCCATGATTCATTGTTTGTCTTTTAATTTTCATTTTTACAGTTACATTCTATCCTTTCATTTATTTAATTTTATTTTTGTACATATATAAGTTTTTCTTTCTTTACAATTTTGGGATCTAGTTTTCCAACAAATGGACTGAAATACACACAGGATCCAATGTATTGTTCTATTCTGTTCACCTGTCTGATTCTTTTTTTTCTAATTTTTTTTTTTCAGTTTGGGGTCTTTTCTGATTTGTTTAGTGTATATTCCTCTGGGGTTGCTGTTGCCATTTTAGTATTTTGTTCTCTCTTTCATCTATTCTTCTCTGGACAGAATGACATAACAGAAAAACTCACCTCAAAAAAGAGAACAAGAGGGGTGCCTGGGTGCCTCAGTCGTTAAGCGTCTGCCTTCAGCTCAGGTCATGATCCCAGGGTCCTGGGATCCAGCCCCGCGTCAGGCTCCCTG
>NC_138375.1:116159676-116177169 GCF_054177405.1 Leptonychotes weddellii
AATAAAATCTTTAAAAAAGGGCGCCTGGGTGGCTCAGTTGGTTAAGCGACTGCCTTCGGCTCAGGTCATGATCCTGGAGTCCCGGGATCGAGTCCCATATCGGGCTCCCTGCTCAGCAGGGGGTCTGCTTCTCCCTCTGCCCTCTTCCCTCTCGTGCTCTCTGTCTCTCATTCTCTCTCTCTCAAATAAATAAATAAAATCTTTAAAAAAAAAAAAATCTTTAAAAAAAAAAAAAGAAAATAGAGCTACCTTAGGACCCAGCAATTGCACTACTGGGTATTTACCACAAAGATACAAACGTAGTGATCTAAAGAGGCAACTGTACCCCAATGTTTATAGC
This sequence comes from Leptonychotes weddellii, assembly GCF_054177405.1. Lineage (NCBI taxonomy): Eukaryota > Metazoa > Chordata > Mammalia > Carnivora > Phocidae > Leptonychotes > Leptonychotes weddellii. The sequence continues at coordinate 116,160,017 of NC_138375.1, forward strand.
AGCAATGTCCATAATAGCCAAACTATGGAAAGAGCCCAGGTGTCCATAGACAGATGAATGGATAAAGAAGATGTGATACACACACATACACACACACACACACACACAATGGAATACTACTCAGCCATCAAAAAATGAAATGTTTGTGACGATGTGGATGGAACTAGAGGGTATTATGCTAAGCGAAATAAGTTAATCAGAGAAAGACAATTATCATATGATCTCACTCATATGTGAAATTTAAGAAACAAAACAGAGGATCATAGGGGAAGAGAGGAAAAAATAAAACAAGACGAAACCAGAGAGGGAGACAAGCCATAAGAGACTCTTAATCATAGAAAACAAACTGAGGGTTGTTGGATGGGAGGGGGTGGGGGGATGGGGTAACTGTGTGACAGGCATTAAGGAGGGCACTTGATGTAATGAGCACTGGATGTTATATAAGACCGATGAATCACCTCATCCTACCTCTGAATACCTTATATGTTCATTAATTGAATTTAAATTTAAAAAGATCTAAAAGTAAAAACTGAACCCATACAAGTATGAGTAAAAAAAAAAATTTTTTTTAATTTAAAAAAAAACCATGGGTGAATATCCAGCATCATTGAAAAAAAGTAGGAAAAAATTTCCTTACTGTGACTCAAAATCCAGAAGCAATTAAAGAAAAAAATTTTTGACTACAACAAAGTCAAACTTCTTTTTTTTTTTTTAAAGATTTTATTTATTTATTTGACAGGGAGAGACACAGCGAGAGAGGGAACACAAGCAGGGGGAGTGGGAGAGAGAGAAGCAGGCTCTCCGCCTAGCAGGGAGCCCGATGCGGGGCTTGATCCCAGGACCCTGGGATCATGACCTGAGCCGAAGGCAGACGCTTAACAACTGAGCCACCCAGGTGCCCCCGAAGTCAAACTTCTATAGGACAAAAAGTCAAGAGCTCCTGTATACTAGCACGAATCAATTGTAATATATAGAAGGAAAAGAAATATCAGTACCATAATGTATCTTGGGATATACCTAATAAGGCATGTGCAAAAAACAGTACAACACTAAGACTTAAATGGATGAAAAGGTGAAACCCGAGTATAAACTACAGACTATAACAAATGTCCCACTCTGGAGGGGGATGTTCATAGTGGGGGAGGCTGTACATGCATGGGCCAGGGCTTACATGGGAAACCTCTGTGCTTCCCCCTCAATTTTGCTAGGGAAAAAAATGCTATTAAAAACAGTCTCAAAAAAAATGGTCTTGGGGTGCCTGGGTGGCTCAGATGGTTAAGCGTCTGCCTTCAGCTCAGGACATGATCTCTAGGTGCTGGAATCGAGCCCTGCGTCTGGCTCCCAGCTCGGCGGGGAGTCTGCGTCTCCCTCTCCCTCTGCCTCTCCCCGTGCTTGTGCTCTCTCTGTCTCTCTCTCTCTCTCTCTCCCAAATGAGTAAATAGAATCTTTTAAAAATAAAAAAAAAAAATTTAATGGCCTCAATACATATTTTATTTTTAAAAATTTAAGTATACAAATATAGTAAAAAAACAAGTTTAAAAAACAACAAAGGAAGAGCTTACCCTACCAATTATCAAAGCACAAACGTATAAAACTACAGGAATGACTCCTGTTTGCATCAGAGTAAGGACAGGCAAATAGAGCAGAAAAATGTAACTGAGAGTCCAGAAATGGGTCTATGTGCATGTAAGAGGCATTTCAACTCAGAGGTAGGAAATTGGACCTCAGTAATGGTATTGAGACAATTGATTCTCCATGTGGGGAAAAAATAATGTCCCCATACATTGTTTTCAAAAAATAAATTTCAGATTGATCAAAGACCTGAACAGTAAAAAAAAAAAAAAAGACAAAAGTCAAAGCTTTAGAAGAAAATGTGAAGTTAGAGAAAGCCTTCTTAAATCACAGATATATACATAAATTTAAAATGTATACATTTGACTAAATAACATTTGACTAAATAAAAAATGCAAGTAGGAATATGGCAAAAACAACAAAAGAACATAAACCATCATACTGCATACTAGAAAGTACATTTGTCATTTATCTAACAAAGTATCCAGCCTACATAAAGATCTCCTAGGAAAAAGATAACCCAATAGAAAAAAATGGATAGACAGGTAATTGACTGACAGAAAAACCACAGAGACAGTAACATGAAAATATGTTATCTGTCCCCTGCCTGTTCCAACTTATGGTGGCTATTGACATTCCTTGTCTTAAGGCCCCTGTGGCCCCACTGCCTTCTCTCCTGTGTACAAATATCTCCCTCTGTCTCATACACTTTGCACCTGCATTTTGGAGCACACCCAGATAATCCGGGATACTCTCCCCACCTCCAGATCTTTAATTTTATCACATTATTTGCCATAAAAAGTCATATTCATCCCTTTGTCAAAGGTAATTGTCACAGTCTCCAGGGATTAGGATGTACTTATCCTTGAGGGAGGAGGAGGGCATAATTCAACCTACCACAGGCCAGTTGACCCTAGTTCCCTTGGTGTGTAGAGTGAGGTTAGTCTTAACTACCCAATGGGGTTGTTGTGATAACTGAATGAGTTAATCCATGTAAAGCACTTAGAACAATGCCCGGCTCAAGAAATAGTACTTCTTACTACTAGTAGTAGAGTAGTAATACTGAAGGACTTTTTGAAGTAAGACACAAAAAAGCCCAAACTATAAAAAAAGAAAAGGTTGATTTTCTAAACTCAACTCCATTAACATTTAAATTATCGATGTGATAAAGAACTCTACAACTTAAATGAAAAGATAAACTTCAGACTGGAAGAAGATATTTGCAATGCACTAATGAAAGATTAGAATCTACTATGTAGAAAGAACGCCTATAAATCAAGAAGAAAAAGACAACACTATGAAAAAAAAGGCAACAGATAAGAACAGGCAGTTCACAGAAAGGAAATGTAAATGGCCAATAAATATGAAGTGATCTTTAACCTAACTAGTAATCAGGGAAGTGAATTTAAAACTAAAGTGAGATATCATTTCACTTCTATCAGGTTGGTAAAAACCTAACAAAGTCTAATAACGTAGCAATTACTGACAAGGACAGAGAGCGATGAGAAAAGCATAGACCATTACAGCTGATGTGGAGATCAATCCAAGCAGGATATTCATCAGCGTTTATACCACATTTCATCAAATCTAAAACACCACTGATTATAAGATGCATCGTTATTTTGTGTATCAATAAAAGAACACTGTGAAATAATTGTAAGACATCATGGATTTCAGAGATGTTAAAATGAGAAAAAAGGTCTATCTTAGATTGTGTGAAATATACTAGTGAAAAAAATTGGAAATAAACTTCATGTTTATTCATCACAAAATGGCTCAACAAAATGCACGCTATACATTCATACAATGAAATTCTTATCACAGCTAAAAGGAACAGATCACAAAAAAGAGCTATTACTGAATAAAAATATCAAGATGCAGAATCATATCATACAGTCTAACATTTATATTCACGTGTGTGTGCACACACGTGCTCACACACACACACACGAAATCACATCAAACTTCTTTTAATTACCTTTTGTGGTAGAAGGATTACATCAATACCTCAAGTTTTCCTACTTCCCTGCATCAATGCCCTTTGTCATGCCTACCCATACTGACTTTGGGCTTAGCTACATGGCTTGGTTTGACCAATAGGGCAGTAGAAAACTTGACACAAGCCAAAGCTTGAATGAATACTTAAGGCATTGCCTTATAGACCCTCCCAGCTAGACAAAAGGGAATCTAGGACTCTTAAGAACATTGTCTGACATGGCCAGAGTAAGTAAGTAAGCCTAGAAAAGATGAAGTTTTTAAAAAATGATGGGTGTGCCTTTTGGAAAATGGAGTTAAATGGCATCAGACACATTCAAAAATCCACAAAGTTTTTGAGGCTGTTGTTTTGTCTTCAGCACCCCCAGGCCGGAAAGAAATTATTCAAAATGTAAAATGGCCTGCAGACAAGTAAAAGGCTGAGAAATTACACGAAGGGCATATTTCTTCTTCAGGCATGGCCACAGAGGACTGTGGAAAAGGAAGAACATCTCAGAGGGTGGTGCCCAGGGCCTGGAAGATAATGCACTAGGAAGCCACTCCAGGTGAGCAGAATTAGGCGCTAATCAAGGGACATTGACCACCTCTGAAGTAGCACGTACCTGGAGGTGAAATCCTGACAAAAATAGAGAAACCTAGTTAGGGCGCCTGGGTGGCTCAGTCAGTTAAGCATCCAACTCTTGATCTCAGCTCAGGTCTTGATCTCAGCTCAGGTCTTGATCTCAGGGTCTCGAGTTCAAGCCCCACGGTGGGCATGAAGCTTACTTAAAAAAAGAGAGAGAAGAGAGAGAGAGAAACCTATCAACATTCTTCCAGCTTGATTTTAGAAGTGCTATGGACAGGGACGCAAGACACCTCCCATTCTTTCCCTTCTAAATGGGAGTGTCCACCGCAGCTGTCCTGTTCCTGTCCCACCATTGTATTCGAGGCAGGGGGGCAGTCACTTGTCTTTTTAGTTCAGAGGTCCCTGCATTCAGGGAGCTACACGCAGATCTTATGTAGATCATGAGATCCTACACTCCAACCACGATGACATGACTAGAAAATCTTTTATGGATCCTGGAATGGGGGAGAGCCTACTTTGTGCAAGGGATTCGTGTGATTAATTGTGGCCAAAGCGTGCACTATGGTAGACTGATGGCATTCATGGCCCCAGTGCTTCATGTCTCCCTGTATCTGTGCCTTTTCATGGTGTCCTCTCACACTGACACTGGACTTGGTTTAGCCCAACGAGACAATAGCAAACCAGACAAAAGCAGAGTCTTCAAAAAGGACTTGTGTGTTTCCATCTCCTTCCTGGGACTCTCACACTGAGAACATGCCTAGAATACCCTCGTGGAAGAATAAGTGGAGGAGAGCAAAGTCGTTCCAGGGCAGGCCACCCAGATCAAGCAAACCACCACCATCTTGCCAGGTGAACACCAGCTTAGTCCCAATCCCACAAACTACCAGAGCACCTGTACACTCATGGATAAACGGTGGCTGCTGCAAACTACTAAGTTGTAGTATGATATGTTAAGGAACAGGATGGTATGCAAAGGACTTGAGCCTTACTTGTAATTTTTCTTAAAAAAAAAAAAGTGAAAGGGGCACCTTGGTGGCTCAGTGGGGTAAACATCTGCCTTTGGCTCAAGTCATGATCCTAGGGTTCTGGGATTGAGACCCACGTCAGGCTCCCTGCTCAGCGGGGAGTCTGCTTCTCCCTTTCCTTCTGTGCTCGCTCACTCACTCACTCTCTCTCAAATAAATAAGATCTTAAAAAAAATTTTTTTAAGAAAGATGACAAATCATAAGATATAGATTCATTATTTGTGTAATTAAAGAGTTGAAATGGTTGGGGTGCCTGGGTGGCTCAGCTGGTTAAGCGACTGCCTTCGGCTCAGGTCATGATCCAAGGGTCCTGGGATCGAGCCCCGCATCGGGCTCCCTGCTCGGCGGGAAGCCTGCTTCTCCCTCTCCCACTCCCCCTGCTTGTGTTCCCTCTCTCGCTGTCTCTCTGTCAAATAAATAAGTAAAATGTTTTAAAAAAAAAAAAAAGTTGAAATGTTCATGTCTGAATATTCTAAGATCAGAAATTTTAACTCTTAGCATCCACTCAGAACCAAAAAGCACCCAAAGATACTGTGCCTCCCTACCACACCTCCCCACAGACTAATATGTAACTCTCAAAAAAAAATAGACACGAAGAGACATTCCATCAAAAAGGATATACAGCTAGCAAATAAGCACATGAAAAAATGTTCAACACCATCCGTATGTGTCATGAGGGAGACACGTAGAAAGACCACTATGAGTTCACTACACCTGCTAGAACAGTAACATAAATAGCAACATTGCCAAATGCTGACCAGGAGGTAGGGAAATTCTACCTTTCATAGGTTGCTGGTGGGAGCACGAAATGGTAGAGACACTCTGGAAAGTCGTTTGGCAGTTACTTTTTATGAACTATAAATATACTAGGGGCATTTGCGGTAAGCTTCACAGAGTTATCAAATCACTATGTTGTACACCCGAAACCAACGTAACATTGTGTGTCAACTACACTTCAATAATCATATGAGTATATACTTTGAGAAATATACTCATCCTATGACTCAGCCATCACATCTGACCCAGAAATCCTAAATAAAAACTTACATCCAAACAACGCTTATACATGATTGCTCATAGCACATTATAAAAACCAAAAATTGGAACACCAAAACCTCCCTTAATAGATAAATGATTAAACCGTGATACATCCACAGCATGGAACACTATTCATCAATGAAAATAAAGCAACTATTGACACATACAACTTCAATGCATCTCAGGGGCATTATGCAGCATGAAAAAAGCCAGTCTCAAAATGTCACTGTAAGATATATAATTATGTATAAATGAGATTCTATTTACATTACATTGGCAAAATGACAAAATTATAGAGATGGAAAACAGACTAGTAATTACCAAGATTAAGGATGGTTGAGGGAAGGGGGAATGGGTTTGACTACAAAGGCAAGAGGGAAATTTTTCCGCAATAGAATAGTTCTGTATCCCAAATGCAGTGGGAATGACACAAGTCTATACAAGTGATAAAATGACAGAACCATATAGACACAATGTATCAATGCCAGTTTCCTGATTTTAACACTGTACCATAATTATGTATGATGTAACCATTGGGGGAAACTGAGGGAGGGGTCCACAGGACCTCTCTGTAGTATCTTAGCAACTTCCTGTGAATCCATAATTATTTCAAAATAAAAAGCCTTAAAAATAATAATTTTAGAAATATTAAAGTATAACATTAAAATTACACATATCCTAAAATAGCTTATTTCTAGATTTTCTGATTGCAGAACTAGAGACTATGTCAGAAATGAACTGGCCATTTTGGGAGGGGTCCCTGCTGGGCTGGGTGGTAGTCAGGGCACACGTTCATTCAGGCTTACATGATAAGCTGCCCAGGCAGCTTCTAGATCAGTATTTGTCCAACCATAGGTTGAGCTCTATTTGTGAACTGAGAAAGACAGTGGCTAGCAACCAGCACTGATTTTGAACGAAATCTAATACAGCAGCCTAGAAAACACTAGAACGCAACACAGGTAGTAGGGACAAGTATAATTTCTTAAAATTTTCATGAAATGTGTACACTGACTGAGTCACTACATAAAATATATTTCTTACTGGGGATTACCGAAGATACTTTTAGAAAACACTGTCTCAGAACAACACCTTCCCATGGGCACAAAGAAGTGGACACAAAGAATTCTCGGCTGGACCATGGGTAAGAGAGGAACCTGGGAACTTAAACATCCATCATCAACAGGGGGATGGCTAAATATGGGGTGGTCACACCAGGGAACACCACCGTATTTGTCTTCTATTGCTGCTGTCAGCCTAAATACAGAGGAAAACCAAGGCAGGCTTGAATGACGAGAAATTGAGTTTATCCAACAACAGCAGAGGAATCGCAATTTGGGCGACAGGCAGTCCGCTGAGGGTCTGGGGCCGGTTGTGCTTCTGGCAGGGAATGCAGAAGCGGGAGGGGGTGGGGGAGTACAGCCAGAGTCCACACAGTAAGTTCCTTGGCTCGAGGATGGGGAGGGATTCTTGTCAGATGTTCTTCAGCCAAGCATTTACGGGAATCAGCCTCTTAGTTCTTAAGTCCCATTCTGACGGCGCATGCGTGAAATACTCCATTTCTATTCACTGGTTCTAGATTAAAGTCCTTTCACGGTGCCTTAACAAATTACTACAAACTTAGTGACTTTAAAACACAAATGTATTATCTTACAGTATTTTCCAGAAATCAGACGTCCAATACAGGTTTCAGCAGACTGAACCCAAGTGCCTGCAGGCTGCGTTCCCTTCTGGAGGCTCTCGGGGAGAACCCACCCCCTGTTCAGTCAGGGTGCCCACAGAATTCCGTTCCCTGCACTTGCTCACAGAGATTCCTTTTCTTGCTGGCTTAAAACTGAGGACTATTCCCAGTTGGTAGAGATCACTGCCTTCCTTGGTTCATGGTCGCCCCTGTCCTCCATCTTGAAAGCCAGCAACGGGAGGCCCTTTACACATGAGGTCTCTCTTACCTACCCTTCCTCTTCCACTGCTGAGGACTAGTGATTCAACTGGGCTCACCCTGCTGATCCAAAATAATCTCCCCATCTCAAGGTCCCTGCCCTTAGTCACATCTGCAAAATCCCCTGGCTATGTAAGGGAACATATTCACAGGTTCCAGGGGTTAGGTTAGGGGATGGATGGACATTATTCTGCCTACCACAACCATGGAGCAGTTTTTAAAATGAGGTGGCCCTAGGGGCACCTGGGTGGCTCAGTGGTTAAGCGTCTGCCTTCGGCTCAGGTCATGATCCCAGGGTCCTAGGATCAAGCCCTGCATCGGGCTCCCTGCTTGGCGGGAGGCCTGCTCCTCCCTCTCCCTCTTCTACTCCCCCTGCTTGTGTTCCTGCTCTGTCTCTATCTCTGTTAAATAAATAAATAAATAAATAAATAAATAAATAAATAAATAAATAAAAGTGGTGATTCTCTGTTGTAAACATTCTAGGATATGGCAGGCCACATAGTATCAAACAGCATAGAGCTTCAAGGTTACTCTAATTAATTAATTAATTAAAATAAAATAAAATAAAATGAGGTGGCCCTAGAGGTGCCTGGGTGGCTCCATCGGTTGGGTATCTGACTCTTGATTTCAGCTCAGGTCATGATCTCAGGGTCGTAAGATCGAGCCCCAAGTAGGGCTCTGTGGTCAGTGCAGAGTCTGCTTAAGAGCTTCTTTCTCCCTTTCCCTTTGCTCCTCTCCCTTCCGTAAAGTAAAAAGTAAAATAAAATAAAATGAGGCAGACCTGTTGGTGAGGATATGGCTAGATTGCAGAGATATTTTGTTTTGTTTTGTTTGTTAACGATTTTATTTATTTATTTGACAGAGAGAGACAGCGAGAGAGGGAACGCAAGGAGGGGGAGAGGGAGAGGGAGAAGCAGGCTTCCCGCAGAGCAGGGAGCCCGTCTCGGGGCTCGATCCCAGGACCCTGGGACGATGACCTGAGCAGAAGGCAGACGCTTAACGAATGAGCCACCTAGGCGCCCCACAGAGATATTTTGTTAAGTGAATGTTTGTTAAGCAAGTCATAGACTGACATACGGTGTATTACCTCTTGTGTGTTTATAAATATACAGACACACAATGCTACATAGACACATATAAATAAAGAGGACGGATTTTCCATGGACACACATGTATGTATATAGACAGAATAAAGATCAGGAAGGTATGTACCAGATTGAGAACCATAACAACTTCCAGGCAGGTGGCAATGGCACTGAGTTTGGGCCGGTCGAAGGAGGCTGCAGCCTTATTTAGTATGGTTTTCCTTTTCAAAAATGAGACTATACTTATGCTCACTTATTGGAGCAATTAAAATTATAATGTATAAGTAATACAAAATTTTTAACAAGCTACCCAATTATTCTGAGGAGCCAAGTATACATTGTCCATTTAATGCAGAATACAGTAAGAGAATCAGAATTTTGTAAATTTTATTTCATATAAAAAAGGACCCAGGAAAACAGCTTCAGAAATACATTTAGCCCTCCCCTGTCTGACAGGTGTCAGCCAAAGCTAGGTATTTGGTTGCTGTGGTCCTGACACCTCAAGACGGGGCCTGAATGATCAGCCGTGAGAGCAAGTCCACTCTGTCCTCTGCCAAGATAGAAACTCCTTTCATTTTCAAGGCTGTGCCCCAGTAAGATCAAATAGAGCTGTGTCACGCTCCTACAGATCTCTGCCTGGCCCCAAAGCCACACTCCCACCAGAAGAGTGAAGTACATGTGTGCCCAGAGGCCTATTGATAACTCCAAGTGGGTCTGAGCCAGGGAAAGCCCCATGCCTCTCCAGAGAGAGAAATACTCAAGTACAGAACGGACATACGGAGGCAAAGAAAGGAGCTCAAGAGCACCTGATGACTTGCTGCACCCCCAGGTCCACCTACACACACACACACACACACACACACACACACACACACACACACAGGGTTAAGAAAAAGCTTCATTGTCCCCAGGCCCTGGACCCACAGTAAATGGCACTATGTTTAATGCCCATGAGAAGGGAGAGGCCACTTTATCACGGATTCTGCAGAATCCGATTGCAGACTGTGGTCCTGAACATAACTCACAGGTTTCTACCAAGGCAGCTGCAGATCAAGCATCAAGAGGAGGCCCAGGACCAGATAAGGGCAGTGACCCCAGACCCCAAAGGTGACAGTGCAATGTACCCCATTTGTTCCACTCTCCCATCCCAGACCCCTAATGCCTGCTGTCTCTCAGCCTCTCCAGCCCAGTAGCTTGATTTGGATCATCTGTTCTCAGTCTCACCCACTCATAAGGGAAACCTCACACCCTTCCAGACCAATGGAGTTACAGATGAAGCAAGAATCCTTCCTTAAGAGACCATTCAATGAGAAAACACACTTTAATAGGCCAATGTAGGGGTCTAGCACTAAGTCATACCAGGTATTAAGCCCCTTTACCCTATACACATGCCCTCCTGTAATTTTTTTTTCACAAACAGCTTTGCCCAGCAAGGTTTGTAAGTCATGGAGCTGGTCAGAGGCTGAGCCAGAATTCTGACCCTACATTTTTCAAAGTGTGGCACAAAATCCAAATGTTATAATGGAAAAGAAGTGAAAATTTTGACTATATAAACATTAAAATTTACCTATGCCCCCAAAAGAGAAAGCTGGAAAGCACATATAGCAACATATCCAACAAAGGACTAATTTATCAAGACTCACAAAAACCAATGAGAAAAACTCAAGAGGAAAAAGAACAGGAGGTGTGAATAGTTTACAGAAAATAAAACCCATACAACAGGCCAAATTTCCATGCCTACCTCCTTGCTGGCACTGGTTTCAGCAAGATCATATCTACTGAAATAAATTCATATTCCCTTTGACCGCGTAGGTCCACCACTAGGATGTACCCTCTGAACTTATGTGCCAAGGCTCCCCAAGAAATATATATAAAATCATTACAGCATTGTTAATAAGAGCAAAGAAAAAAACCAGAACCAACCAAAGTGACCATCAAGGAGATTAATTAGAGAAAATTAGTATATTCAGACCAGAACCACTATGCAGCTATGAAAAAGGATGGCAGAGATCTGTACATACTGACAAGAAACAATCTCCAGGCTAAATTATTATCTGAAGAGGAAAAAAAGCATAGTGTAGAAAAATGTAATCCTCTTTGTGAGTTTAAAAAGACTACAGATTCATTCATACAACTATATGCCCAATTTTCCCCAAAGGGAATCCATGACAAACTCGAACAGTAGTTGTCTACAAGAAGAGGGTGGGGGGAAGGGAAGGAAGAAAAAGAGAGAGAGGGGGAGAGAGAGAGGGAGGAAAGGAGGGAGGGAGGGAGGGAGAGAGGGTGGGAGGAAGGATGGACCCATTAAATACAAATACATCATTGGGTGAGGGTCTGAAGGTAGAAGTGACATGAACAGCACCTTGCCTGTTTCCCGTGCTCTCTGCTGAAATCGCAGGCCATGAGCTCCCATCCAAATCACAGGATTCGCACACCCTCTCCCTGTGGTACCTCCCAGCTCACTCTCATGGTCCAGCCCCAGGCAGGACAATCACTGCCTTGCACCAATCCTGCCTAAGGGCAAAAAGGCCAAGAAAGAGCCCTCCCAAGTAGTTCTGCCCCAAGTGAAGGCAGACGAAAGAGAACCTCAGCCCTCACACGGAGAAGCAAGCAGGCTTCTCCCCGGATTGAGGAACCCGCCTCCCTCCAAGCAGGTGCCTGGTACCAGAAGCCCGACCACAAAGATGAGCCTTCAGGGACAGCCCTCTACACGGGCTCTTTCAGGCAAGGTCAAGGGCCTGGTCCAAGAAGCAACATTTAAGCAGTGCCAGAGACATCCGATTTCTTGGGCTCCTTTGCTCATCTCAGGTAAATGTCAAAATCCATGCCTAAAAACCCAGTTCCCTTTGAGGACTCTGATCAGATCCTTGGGCACTTGCTTCGCTCCAGTTCCACACTCTGATTGTGATACAAATTGATTTTTCTGGACACTACAGGTATTCGCCAAATCTCCACGCTCCCTTGTTTAGCCCCAGGCTGGAGCGGAGTCCTGCTTCTGGAGCTTAAGAGCCGTACCTGGCTGGCCTGAGTGTGACGCGTTGGGGGACTGTGATGATCACATCTGCATTTCCCACCCCAGACATGAGCCCCAAAGCAATATGTCCTGATTATGTATGCTCCCTTTGTTCTCAGCTTCTGGAGTGGTGGGGAAATCTTTCTACTCATAAAAGTTTTACTATCTCTCTCTTAAAAAAAAAGGGTCCCTACCTCCTGATCCTCAAACATCATCCACCTGGACAACTTCTTTTACTCCTGGCAGCATACGCAGGTACCAGAACACAGGCCCCCGAGCTTTGAGCAGCCAGCAGAGCTCACAGTCTGGAGAGGGCTAAGACACAGAGGAGGGGTGAGCCGGAGGGGCCTGGAGGCAGGGCTCACCACACAACCAGCGTGAGAAAGGCTTCCGGCAGCCCCAGCCCAGAATGGCAGCTTGGGTGTAAGAAGATCAAGCCCTATAAGCAAGCCTGCTCTGGAAGCTCCAGTTCCATGTCAGGGCTCACGAGCCCAGGATAGGTGCCCCTCCACTCACCAAAGCCGGACAAGGATTCTGAGGAAAATGGGGCCTTCCCAGCTGAGCCAAGCTCCGCCCTAAAGCTTGGCCCCATTGCACACAAATATCACACTTGAGGCCCCAGAGAGCCACTGGAAAACATCAAGAGGAAAAACATAGGTCCTGTAGCAGGCAAATCAATGTGACTGTGGTAATTTTTTGAGCCAAAGAAGCTGGAAAGAGGCTGACCGAGGCCAATACAGAGCAAGAAAGGAGATAGGGGGCACAGAGGAGGAGAGCCTGGGGAGGGTGGTGGCACAGCAAACCCAGCAAGGGGACAGGATGCAGAGCCTTGCTGTCCCCATACAGCTCCCAGCCTAGGGTCAGAGAGCATGAGGACCAACTCTCTCTGGTCACCCCAAGGTAGGGTGAACAGCCACTCTGGTTTGCCTTGGACCGACAGTTTTCCTAGACCTGAGGCTTTTGTTGCGGCTAAAATCAACTAAGTCCAGAGTAAATCTAAAAAGACTCCGTGGAGAATCCAGAAACTCAAGAGAAGCTCTCAGAGCCACTTTTCAGAGACAAACTTCTGTCACTTTTCTCTTCAGCTCTTATCATTCCAGAATTTACTCAATCACAGAGCCCAAGTCAAGTGGATCCTAGTGCAGGGCCCCATGAAATAAAGGCCAACCCTGCTTTGCAAACTCAGTAGGCCCGCCTCCGTCTGACAGGATGATGGGCGTGACACCAAGCAAAGCTCCTAGGCTCTGTATTGCCTTGGAGCCTCTGCCTTTCTGGCCCCAGGTCCCAGCCCTCACCATAGAGGAAGGAACTGAACCAACAGTGTCCTCCAGAGCTGTGACCAAAGCTTTACAGATAAAGGGTGTTGATTTAACAACAAACAACACAACAACAACAAAGGGGGGAAAAAGAAACAGAGCTCTAAGAAGTTTAACAGATGGGGTGCCTGGGTGGCTCAGTGGGTTAAGCGTCTGCCTTTGGCTCAGGTCATGATCCCAGGGTCTTGGGATCGAGGCCCGCATCGGGCTCCCTGCTCAGCGGGGAGCCTGCTTCTCCCTCTCCCTCTCGCCCTGATTGTGCTCTCTCTCTCTGTCAAATAAATATAATAAAATCTTTAAAAAAAAAAAAAAAAAGGTTAACATGAACATGCAACTTGGTGGGGGTACATTTCTGATGCCCCTAAAACCCCACAAGGGGCTGAGCATCTCTGCAGACCCAGGCTAGGGCAAAAAGGCAAAGCCAGTGACCAGGTACACGTCTCTCCAAACCGACAATGCTTTGAGTTTTGGCAACTCAACCTGCAAGGAGCCTACCCTGCCGTGCTACGCCCCCACTCTCACACCACGGACCCGGACTCGGCTCCTCACACCGGGGAGAAGATTCTGACCCGGGGGAACAGAAAGCCGGATGCATCCATCTGCTACCAGCTCCTCAAGTCTCAGGGAATGCCTGAGGGAACCAGGGAAGGTGGGGATGGGTTACAGATGAGCAGCCATGCTTCTGTTGTGAGTCACTGTGGGGAGCGTGGTGGGCCCCGATGGAGTCCATAACCAGAATACCATTTGTTGGACCCTGCAGCCACCAGGCAATGGAATGTCTTGACCTCCAGTTCCACTTTACTAGAGCAAGTCACACACCATGTTGGCCTGATGTATGAATACATATGGAATAATGAGATGAAACACGGAAACATTCGTCAAAGTAAATATACTTTTACAGAACTGGATAAACTAAGTGGAGATCTCACCCTTCAAGACTTTTTCTACCTTGGCTCATTTTCATTATCTTTCTTTTTCTCATGTGTTCTAAGAAAACTCGCTATTGAGGCTTTTGAGAGGAGACACTGTTCCAGATGGACAATGAAAAAGACAGAAGGAAGAAGAATCCTGTGGCTAACCAGAAAACCAGTTTCCATCATCCTGAGGAGGAAATGATGGGCATTCCAGCTTCACCGGCCAGCCGTCCTTCAGACTTCTGCAGAACCTACTAAGGACACAACACCAGTGCGAGAACGCGGCCCCAAAACAGAGAACAGGAGGGAGGCGTGAGGAACACTGCATCTCACCTCCACTAACTGTGGCCTAAGCCCCCAGGAGCTACAGAGGCACAGCAGCTTCCTCCCAGCATCTCTAACCCGGGGTGTTTCGAAGAGGAAGAGGAAGCTTCTGGAGCTTCAAGCACTTTCACCGTGGGCAATTCGGAGCTGTGCAGATCTTCTCCTCCTGAAGTCACAACTTCTCCGCATCCAGAGGGGCCGTGAGGGACCTTCTGACAACATACGCACTCAGAGGTAGGAGGAGGAAAAGGCAGGGAAGTGGCCACCCCTAACTGGCAGGCCCGGCTCTCTGCCTCTACCTCTTCTCCCCAGGATCTGGCTCAGGTGCCATCAGACCAGCAGGACTGGGACACTGGGGAGGATGAGGGGCCTGGTGGACGCCTGAACAAACAGCTTGTGACGGATCCTTGGAGCTCAAACCGCAAGTTCAGGCTTGGCAGGCCTGCGGCCCGGCCGGCTCACACACCCTGACCTGATCAAGTGTGTTCAGTAGGTGGCAGATGACTATCTCTGGGACTCCGGGTTATCTGCCCATTAAATCAGATTGCTAATAAAGAGCTTTTAATGGAGAGCGTGAATCTCTGAGCAGTAACTGTTTACCTCCAGGTTTTGTACTAAATACCCTGTAATGAATCTCTCAACAAAACAACATCTGTCTCAGCAGCAGCTTTAGTCAATATTAGACAGCTGAGTCAAGCCCAGGTCCCTACCAAGCACAGAGAAACCTCCTTGGACGGACAGACGGATGGACGGACACACACACACACACATACCACAAGCGGCCCTCTCCTGCTGGGGAGTGCAGAGCTGACAATAGAGAGTCACCCAGACTTGCCACAAGATGGGCCTTCCTCAGCTGCCCCAACCAGCCAGAGAACCCTTAACCACAGCCGACATCACTCTCTCTTTCATGGCCATGGTGTCACACGCTTCGGGCAGGGATACCCCCAAAGAGAAGCAAGGGAGGCACAGAGTTGGCTGGGACACCCTCCTGAAATCCTTTTATTGGGCTGCAAAGTCAATGATTCTCAGAATCAGAATCACTCATGATTCTACTCTGGGAAGAAGAGAGACGGTAGAAACCAAGTCTTTCTGGTACCATGGGAGACACTAAAATCCAAATTCAGGGTAAGTCAGGGATTCTCTACAGTAACTGAACTAACACCGTACCACCCCTATATTTAATGTTTGCGAGGCGCCAGGCCCGGTGGTGAGCCCTTGCTTTATCTCATTCATTCTCACCCTCACCCTAGCAGGCTGGGGTTGTCGCCCCAGTTCATAGATGAGAAAACCAAGGCCCAAAAAGGGAAGTGACATGTCTAAGGTCACAGAACTAGTACGTGAAGGATTCTGGATTCAAACCTATCTGTCTTAATCACGAAGTACATTCTAGCAATTAAAAAATTACATACACACACCTGTAAGATGTGCTTTTGTGAGAGAGGACACATCAAATGATTGTCCGTGATTTGTGATGTGATTCCGTGGCCCTCCTTAGCGACGTGTTGTTCCCCTGTTATTACCGATGGGCAGTGTCAGTCACCCTTCTTCCCCGTCAAGGCCCGTCAAGGTTTTGCACTTGATCTCTGACCGTCCTACATGCCCAGGGCTTTCCCCAGGATAACTGGCACTCTCTCTGTGCTATGCGTGGAGTCCTAATGCAAGAACCAAGCCTAAAACACAGCATATACCCAATGATACAATCTTGACACAAAGCACCCAGCGAGACAGAAATAGGTGATCTGTTTCATCTCCAACCGAAACAACACCGTGGATTTTGGAAAATTAAAAATCTCCTTTGCTGACAGCCCACCAACCATGGCAGGAGGAAATAAGCAGACCCGTGAAGCGCACAGCCCTCGAGCACAGCCAGGAATTCCTGTTGAGGAACAAACCGCAGAACACAACAGGGAAACTGAGTCCTGACATGACTCACTTGAATTCCAGCCAACACCCATTTCTACACAACACATCCCCCCGTCAAGGGGTCAGGGTGTGTTCCCTGAGCCGGGGACCCTGTGGGCTGAGTGTGGGCTAAGCTTCTGGCTGCTTTCAGATCCCACCGCTCAGCGACTTCTCCACACGACCTCCACACACGCCTATTCCCAGCAGTCTGGGGACAGGGGCACCCCCGTGAGCACAGGAACCAGGGGAGCCCAGGATGGATGCCAGTACAAGCAGGCAGAGAAGGGGCCACAGGCTGTGATTCTCTCCAAGGATGGAAGCTGTGTTGGGGGCTCATCCCACACTGACTTACCAAGTATCTAGGCCCAGGGCTAATATTGGGGCTGCAGCTGAGAGACCTGGGGCTGCCCTCACACAACCCACCAGTGGGTGGAGCAGATGGGCAAGCCAACAGACACAGCCTGG
>NC_138375.1:116177669-116184522 GCF_054177405.1 Leptonychotes weddellii
CAAATTTGAAAGGAAGGGAAAGAGGGAACCACATGGAAGAACATTCCAAGCAGTACGGAAGGGGAGGTACAAGTGATCAAAAGCGGTCAGATCAGGGCACCTGGGCGGTTCAGTCGGTCAAGTGTCCCAACTCCTGATTTTGGCTCAGGTCATGACCTCAGGGTCCTGGGATGGAGCCCCGCATCCTGCTCCACACTGGGCGTGGAGCCTGCTTGATATTCTCTCCCTCGCCCTCTGCCCCTCCCCACTCCCTCTCTCTCAAAAAAAAAAAAAAAGAAGTGGTCAGTCTATTTTGAAGATAGAAACAACTAGACAGATAAATAAACATATGTAACAGATAGTTGATAGCTGAAGAGCTGATCGATGGTAGGTCAACAGGATAAAGTAGATGCACGTGCATATATCCACAGTTTACTACTGAGTAAGAAGCAGGTCACAGAGCAGTACGTATGATCCTATTTCCACTAAAAATATATGTATTTATCCTATTTCCACTAAAAATATATATCCATTCATAGGAAGGTATTTGGAATGATACACACTCAACTGCTAAGAGTGATTTCCTCTGGTAAATAGGATGAGAAGGGGCACGGAGGAACTAACATCTTTTCTATGCATTTTTGGTTTCAACAATGAGCATGTATACTCATCACTCACGCAGAACAGCACGGGTCATGCGGTAGTGAGCACCCCTCCCCAGGATGAAGTGAACCCTGAGCCAGATGACCTCTTCATAGGGAAGTCCCCAAACAGAGCCAAACATCCGATGGCGTATTGGACCTAAAACTTCTCGCCAACTTTTGGCTTCCTTCTCAAGATAAACCATCTCACAGGGTCACCTCTCCTCTTTGAGCTTCCATTTTCTCACTGGTAAGACAGGGCTGACAATACGTTCCCCACTGGCAGGCTGACATACGACATGCAGGTGGCAGGCAAAGCACCCGGGACACCAGGCAGTCAACAAGCACCAACTCCCTCCCCCTCCCCAGCAAGGATTCCAGGGCCCAAAATGCTCTAGGATTCCCTGGTTCCAGGAAGGTGGCTAAGCTAAATGGAGTTCCAGCACCACACACACCCCCAAAAAAGGGAAAGAGCTGCTTCACTCAGACCCACTCTGGAGAAGGACAAAGAGTAATGTAGAAATACCCCTGTTCTAACGACAGCGTATGACTGGACTCCCCGGAAGTCCAAGTCAAGATCAGAATTTCCTGACAAATTGTGATTTTCCTCTCTTGCTTGAGAGAAGGCCATGGGGGAAGGGAAAAAAAAGCCGAATGCTATTTATCTAAAATCACTAATACTTTTTGAGAAGCTCTAAAATGTGCATGCTCTTGCCAAATGGATGTCAAAAGACTTTTGATCTCCATTTTGGCCAGAAATGACCCGTTCCCGTCCTAATACAGATATATGGTTTTCGTGCCTCAAATCTGCCCAGTCAGATGCACAGCACATTCTTAATTATTCTGAAATGATTAAAAATGGAGCCATAAATCTACACTTTGACATGACATGGTGATTTGACCCCCAGACATATCATAATGGGTTATTAACAATGCTTCTCAAATCTACTGAAATTTTTTTTCCAAAGCCATTCACTAATTAATAGCTATTCACAAAATGATCACTTTTGAGTAATTATGGAACTGTGCCACATTACTTTGTGATGAGAACATAATTATGTCCATTAAAATTATTTGTATAGTTTTTAACCTTCTCCCAGAAATAAATGAGGTTAGTCTAAGGGTAACACAGACTTCATGGCAATACCTAGAGGTTATCTCCCCTGCGACACTTCCTGCCCAAAGGTTATTTTGTAGCACATACACTTGGGACTCTTCCTTGAGCTTTCTCAGAGCCCCTGGAAGCAAATGGCACTGAGAAAGTGCCTGGGAGGGAGGGTCTTCCTGATCTTACTGGCTTCACATCTCCCCTTCTGTGGCCATCGGGCTGCTCAGCCTCAGCCTCTGTGATCTCCTGGACAGCCCCCTTGTCCAGCTCGTCCCTCCAGTCCATCCTCCTGACTGAGCCTTTAACACTCAATTTAAGCCACCAGCCTGACCAAACTCCTATTTTCTGAGCCCTTGTCCCACTTCCTCTGACTGACTGGGACCAGCTGGAAGGCAAGAGCTCATCTCACTCATCCCTGTGTCCAGCAGAGCCTGTGAGTCTGAACTTGCCTTGTCCAAAAGGCCTCTACCAAGTGGAGGAAGGTGCAGAGAGCTTCCTTAGTTCCCACGTGCATTTATGCAGCAAGACTAGGTGGGAAGTGAGGGGCCTTGCTTTTTCATGTCTAAAGACTTTACTTTTTGCTGGAACTATCTTAGGGTGTGTTTGAGACTGAAGGGAGGTGAGCCTTCTAGCTTTCCCATTGAGTTGTCCCTCCCAGGTTCTAGGAGCCTCCCGCCTCAGATCTGGGTAAATCAAGAGGCCCCCAAGGCATGGAACCAACTTATACTAAAAATAGTATTCATCACTGATCTGAAATCCTAATTTCAAGGGGCATCCTGCACTTGATCTGCCAACTCGAGATGGAGATGGAGGCAGGTGTCCACCTGCAGGACACCTGCCCAACCAGCCCGGGGCGGGGGAGGGGGGGTCTCCATCATTCCTAAGGCACAGGCCAGCAAAGCCATCCCTCTCCTCAACAGCCACAGGTCAGGTGTTCTGGGCTCAAGCTCAGAGCTCTGCAGGGCCAGAAATGAAACCTTACTGCAGGTCTGTTTCATCAAAATAAGCAAGTCACGGGGCGCCTGGGTGGCTCAGTCGGTTGAGCGACTGCCTTCGGCTCAGGTCATGATCCCAGCGTCCTGGGATCGAGTCCCACATCGGGCTCCTGCTCTGCGGGGAGCCTGCTTCTCCCTCTCCCACTCCCCCTGCTTGTGTTCCCTCTCTCGCTGTGTCTCTGTCAAATAAATAAATAAAATCTTTAAAAAAAAAAAAAATAAGCAAGTCATACTGCCTCAGCCCCCGCCCCTCTGTCCAGGGGACTCATCTCCTGCCTAGTATTCACCTTCTTCACCTTCCAGGAGACAGGCTTCTCTGCCAAGCTTCACGCTCCTGCCAGCGTCTCTAGCTGTAACCACAAGAGGCCTCACCACCTGAGGTCCCAGGCAAGGGCAAAGGGGACAGAGCTCAAAAGGGGATGGCCCCTAACACTGGCTATCGCACATTCCAAGAAAGAACTTCCTTCATATTGCAGAGGAAGCTGGTTGTGGGTGGGGGAGAAGCAGGAGCAAAAGCTCATGGCTGCAATGAGGCTTGTGACCTGTCCCCTCTTGCTCCCTGTGCCCCCTGAGGTCTCCCCAAGAGAGGAGGCTTCTAGCAGCTTCTCCCCACTTCCCAGACTCATTTCATTTGGCTGACACAGACGTATTACACCCCTACTATGTTCCAGGAAATGCTCTAGATGCTTGGGATACATCAGAAAGAAAAAGAACAGAGATCCCTGCCTTGCATCCTTTACTCATGGAGCAATCCCAAAACTCCAAAATTCAGGAGCAAAACAGTCACAAGTCAAAATGGAAACCAAACTTGCACCCCCCGTGTTAAAAGTAGGTCACATGGCCTTGGATTGAAAACATTAGGTTGTTTCAAGAAAAATAGAGAGGAACCAAAATAATCCAAACATGATACAACAAGAACATTAATAAATACATTGAAAGTTGCTCTTTGGGGAAAGTCAGATTCAAGTAGTCAAATTTCTGGCAAAGAATCAAAAAGGTAAAATTTTAAATGATAAAGCAGATACAGGAAAGAATTATAAATTTCAGCTAGGTAATATTTTTTGCTAATGAATTTGAAGATCTAAGTGACATGGAAGATTTTCTAGGGAATATATAAATTATCAAAATGAACGCTGTAAGAATTTTTTAAGACCAATAATCAAGGAGAAATTTACCAAATATTTCCTTCCACAAAAGGCTCCAGGTCCACATGTTGAATTTAACTTTCAAGATACTGCTAACTCTCATCGTGTGAACTGTTCAGCAACATGAAAAAAAGTTGAACAGCAATGTAATTTAAGAAACTATCCTAATCAGGGCGTCTGAGTGGCTCAGTTGGTTAAACGTCTGCCTTCAGCTCAGATCAGGATCTCAGAGTCCTGGGATCGAGCCCCACATCAGGCTCTCTGCTCAGCAGTGAGTCTGCTTCTCTCCCTCCCTCTGCGACTTCTCTCACTTTTGCTGTCTCTAAAATAAATAAAATCTTTAAAAAAGGAAAAAGAAAAAGAAACTATCATAATTCTAACACCAAAATCTGACAGAAATAGTAAATAGACAAAAACAACAACAACAAAATCATGGATCATCCTCACTTATGAAAAGAGGTATAATAATCCTAAATAAAATGCCAGGCAAGAGAATTTCAACAGAATATTAAAAGGATAATATATAACAATAAAATACAGTCTACCCCAGAATTGCAAAAATGATTACACATTAGCAAATTAATCATATAATCTCTTGGATCAAGGCATCAATTTTTTAGTGGTAGCCTTATGCTTAGAATCTTGTTAAATTCAGCCTCTTCTCCTCTTGCAAATCCTAAAACTTGAGAATAGAATGATACTTGCTGAACATAATATACACTGTATAAAGAACTTCTCTTCCATGAGGACACTGGTTCTATCATATGATTGTGTATTTCATTATGTGACACCGTCAATGAGAAAAAAACAAATATATACCCTCCTTGGTTATTATGAGACGTGTTTCTTTCACATCGTTGAAATAATGTCTTTTAATCAATGCACAAAGTTATTATTAAATAATTCCTCCCCTCTCTTTCCCAAGCTATCATTAAGTTGGTGCATCTTAGAACTAGTATCTTAATTTGAGGGAATAAGATAAAACTCAAATGAACAACTCACATCATACTTATCAGCGTGACACTTGAGTTTTGACATTAAAATCAGGAATAAGACAGGGATGTTCATTATCACCACTGAGATCTAAGACTGTTCAGAAGGGCCTAATCAATACAATAAGAAAGAACACTTAAAAATAAAGCTATTAAAAATGAGACTATACTGTTATTTTCATTCAATCATTTATAAGACTGCATTCCTACAAAAATCAAGACAATTTAATCTAAAAACCTATCAGAACTAGTAAGAAGAGAGTTTCAGATCATGGTTATTAGTAAAGATGCAAAAACTCACAAGGTGGTAAGCATGTGGTGAAGAAAACATACTCCTATGTTGTTCATAAGAATTGAAGTTGGTAAAAACCCTTTTGCAAACAATTTGGCAATCTGTACCAGAGATCTTAAAATATCCATAGAAAAACAAACTAAAATTAAGACCTCCTATGGCTTTCTGAAAAGCTATTCATGTTTCTTTCCTACTAACAGAAACTAAACTTCGGGGAGCAATGTCCTCAGCCAAGATCTAAGGCAACCACGGTACCCCTGTCACCTTCTGCCACTAACTGATCTAGGAGTACGCATTTGATGGAGACCATGTAAAGGCAAATGCCGGAGACTTCAATCCTTGGAAAGAGAGAGGTCTTAAGGAGAAATCCCTTTTGCTCCTACTCTTTTCCTTCCTCTTTCAGATTCCACCAAACAATGATGTGATGCTTGGAGATGTGGCAGCTATTTTGGGCCATGAGGGGAGACACTGTCACCGAAAACGAGAAAACAGGTGAGCTCTTGATAATATCACCAAGCCAGTGCTACAGCCTGTGTTATCTTTTCTCTCAATGTGCATCTGAATACACAGTGGGCATCCATCATTCATGGCTGTCTGACATCTTTTTAATAATTACATGGTATTTTGGTCATTTCAAATCAATCTTACCTACCTATACTACAAACCCAAAAATCCACTTATCAGACTTCCCTATCACTAGACTGAGGATATGAGGATATGGGTCCCAGGTTCTACTAATGTGACCCAGTCATCGGAACTTGGAGTCAGAAGAGAGAGGTGAAATGGATAGCCATGTGCAAGGAGCTCAGTTGTCCAGTCGTGTGTTGTTGATGGCAGCTGGTCCCTCACAATCTGTGGGAGAGCATCTGCAGTTCAGATCTTGGAGACATTAGAACAAAGCATCAGGAAGTGGCAGGAATGTTCCACTAGAAAGTTTCACAATAGGATGGAGTACAGATCCTGGCTGCATTGTTCCTGGCTGTCATATCCAAGCCTAGTTCTCTGCATCACCACCCCAACCCCGGGAGCTGTTTAATACCTTGTGTAAAGATTCCTTTCTGCTTAACTATCAACAGCATATTCTCTAATTTCAAGCAAGAACCTGAACCTATAATTCCACCTCTAGCAATCTATTCCAAAAAAAATCCAAAACCCAGAAAGAGCCTTATACATAAAGATGACTATTGTTGTATTATTTGTAATGGTGGAAAAAAAAATTTTTAAACAAGTTCAATGTCCCACAATGAGAAAATTATTAAGTAATTTGTAATGAAACCCCTTGAAGTCCATAAAATGTTAGTAATAACATGGAAAACTAAGACAATAATGCAATGGTACAAAATCACACATAGTCGATCAGAGCCATATGAACAGCAATGTGAGTGCCATCATCATTTCCCCTACTTGGGTAAAGGATTCTTTTCATTTGCCCAATAAGCACATCCTATGCAAACACCTCAGGGACCCGTGAGTCATCCCATCTTCCCTGAGAATTAGTCTTCCCACAGCTCAAGTGTGGATCCTGGCAGCCACCCTTGTGCCTCACGACTGCCCTCCCTCCCTGAGCACAGTTGATTGGACCTTGGGAGACTGCCTGACCCAAGCTGGGTCAGTGAGAATTTCCGCAGCTATGGGACTCGGAATGTTCATTTCCTCATGTGACTGGAAGTGAGTGCCAAGTGAGAACTCAAGTGGTCAGGA
>NC_138375.1:116184622-116198518 GCF_054177405.1 Leptonychotes weddellii
TGTTACTCAGAACCAAGGACGATTTTACCAGCACATTTCTCAAGATGAAACCTCAGGATGGGGCACCTGGGTGGCTCAGTCGGTTAAGCGTCTGCCTTTGGCTCAGGTCATGATCCCCCAGGATTGGGATCGAGCCCCGCGTCGTCGGGCTCCCTGCTCAGTAGGGAGCCTGCTTCTCCCTCTCCCTCTGCCTGCCACTCCCCCTGCTTGTGATCGCACGCGCTCTCTGTCAAATAAATAAATAAAATCTTTGAAAAGGAAAGGAAAAGGAAGAAAGCTCAGGATAGCATGGGTAATCTGAGGACGTATCACCCTCAGCATCCCTGACGTCTCTTCTAGCCACCCTCACCTTCCCAGAGGCTGCACCTGGCACCTGAGCCTGCACAGCCAAGCTAAAGTCCCCTCAAGCAAGTCTGGCCAAAGCAACTTGGAGATGCCAATTCCCAGCTCCCCTCATCGGACTGGTCGGGGTGGGGGACCAGAGGAGGAGGAGAATGAACAAGAAAATAGAAAGCCATCTCCTAAGAATGGACTTGTCCTTACTGGAAGGAATACAAAAATTTTGGAGCTAGAAGTTGCTTTCAAGGTCTTGGCCAGAGCCAAAAGGAGCAGTGGGGGAAGCAAACTGGTCCCGAGACTGGGCATTTTGAAGAGAAAGCAGATGTGAGCAGTGACTAAAAGATCGAAACCACCAGGACATCAGTGAGTTAAAGAGAACACTGAAGAAGTTTGCTGTGTAACCTCCAGTTGATGGTCCCATCAAGAAAACCTTCAGCAAAGCTGTTCATTACCCTGATCAAGGATTTTGGAGCCTCACGCATTTCTTTTAGATGTTTAATTGTACTGAGGTTGTCTTCATGAAAGAAGATCCAGAATTTTTTCTGATTTCACAGGGAGAAAAAAAAAAAAACCATGCACTACTCAGAGTTTGGAGGACTGGGTATGGTGGTTATAATCCTGAAAATTAGAGGAAAGGTTTGTGTCTAAGGAAACCTGCTGACCACACTTCAGACAGTTGCCCAGAGCGCAGACGGGCTGCAGTGAGCAGAAATGCTGTCGTCCTTCTGCAATGGAACCTCTCCAGGAAGCCTGCTTGAAATGTAACTGAATTAATAGTAAGAGGTGACTGCTGATCACCATGATTAAAGCCTTTACTGTTGCAGAAAATCCAGAACCTCGAAATGGTCAGACCTGCTAGGTGTCCCCCAGCCCGACTGCCCTGGGCAGTGACACAGCATGACCGGGATGGATGAGTCCATTCTCCCCTCCACCCCCTCTGGGCCCCGTCACTAGAGAGACAAAGAGCTTCCCACCCGAGGACCCACTCCTGCCACCTGCTGAGAGAAGATTCAAATCTAAAAGTAAGATGCCGAACTTTCTTCTGAGAGTCATCTGACCCAAAGGAGACAGGCTTTCCATGCCACCTCCGGGGATGGCTGAGTAAGGAGAACGGGCTGTCCAAAGAAGCTCCTGCTAGCAGGTCCATGTCTGCAGGTATGAGGGCAGTTACCGCATGCCCACATGACTCAGGAATCCTGTCCTAAGAAGAAATCTCTTTCTATTCTGTCTCCCCTCTCCCACAGTTTCAAATCTCTTTAGGACACTTTCTCTTCCCTCACTCAGTCACACCCTTGGTTCCTTGATTATTAGCAGAATCCTACGAGGTCTGTATAGAAAGGCGATTGACTTGCCCTAACAAATTCCCCACACACACTGTAACAAATACATCATCTACACCCCCATACACATGTCCCAGCCTGCCCCCCAAAAATGACCGAGGTGGCCCGCCAGGGAGCTGACAGTTCTAATGAGGGAGAGACTTAATTAGCATAGCCAAAGCAATGACAACTCTCGGGGGAAGGCAATGAAAGCCTGGAGAAGCTCAGACATGTCTGGGCAAAGCACAAGGAAGAAGGGAAGAGAAACATGCTACATGCTGACCCTAAGAGGTGATGTCCTCAACATACCTTCGCCGATGCTTGTGTTGGGACGGGCCCCTTCGTTCATCCTTCCTTGACCCTCCATCAACCCACCATCTAATTTTCCCTCTACCTCATCACCCATCTTCCTTTTATCCACTCCATTATTTATGCATCCATCCAACCACCCAGGCAGCCTCCTGCCTATTCATCCAGACATTCACCATCCACTGTTTTCATCCACCCTTTCATTCACTCATTTTTTTTCCACCCAAATATTCGTTTACCCATCTCTCTGAGCTCCATTGAACCATTCGTTCCTCTAATAGCCATGTTTTCAATCTCTTGGTTCATTTATGTCCTTAAGAAGCCATCTTGGGACGCCTGGGTGGCTCAGTCGGTTAAGTGTCTGCTCAGGTCATGACCCCAGGGTCCTGGGATCGAGTCCCGCATCGGGCTCCCTGCTCAGTGGGGAGCCTGCTTCTCCCTCTGCCTGCCGCCCCCCACTTGTACACCCGCTCTCTCTCTCTGACAAGTAAACAAGTAAAAATCTTTAAAAAAATAAAGAAAGAAGCCATCCTGCCATGTATCTATTCACCCGTCTGTCTATTCATCCAACCAGCCTATTGCATGCAGGATCTATGGCCAGGTATTGTGGCTACAGATAAGAGTATCAGTTACTCCCCACCCATAAAGATCTCTTGGTCCACTGCAGTCCAATGAAGAAGGGGCCTTCATGAATGTGCGTTCTGTCTGGGATCCTTCTGCCCATCTTCGACCCCACTCATGCTCTCTTTCTCTCAAATAAAAATCTTTAAAAAAAAAAAAAAAGAAGAAGAAGAAGGTGAGGGCGCCTGGGTGGCGCAGTTGTTAAGTGTCTGCCTTTGGCTCGGGTCATGATCCCAGGGTCCTGGGATCGAGTCCCACGTTGGGCTCCCTGCTCAGCAAGGATCCCGCTTCTCCCTCTCCCTCTGCCTGCCGCTCCCCCTGCTTGTGTTCTCTCTCTCTCTGTCAAATAAATAAATAAAATCTTTTTAAAAAAAAAAAAAGGTGAAATTTTAATATATTTTACTTAAACCAATATATCTAAAATAGTATCATTTTAACATGTACTCAGTATAAAAATTATTAATAAGACAGTTTATACTTTTTGTATAAAGTCTTCAAAATCCAGCATGTGTCTTATGTTTACGGGACATCTCAATGCAGACCAGCCTTTTCAAACACTCCACAGCCACGGATATCAACACCTACCAGACTGAACAGCTCGGTTCCAGAGCCTACGACCACCATTTTAAGGTCAGACTAAAACATGAGGCCACCCAAATCATCTGGGGCCTTTTTAAATGGCTAGTTATTTGCTAAGTGTGTACTAAGCAGTCCGTGAGAGGACCTGCTGAGCCCTGGGACAGGAAGAACAAGAAAACAAAGGGCCCTGCACGATACTCACACCCCGGGCACTGCCCCAAACAACGGAGGTCCAGCCCCAAACCTGCACATCCTCAGCCAAACCCAGGCCCTGCAGTCGCCAGACCAGCGTCCTCCCAAAAAAGGACAGCCACCTTCGGTGGTGACTTGACTGGGCCCCTTGGAAGGCTGTCCCCACTTCTTAAAAGCCCCTCAAGGTAATTCCTCCCAACTACATGCAGGAAGGGTTATTACGACATGGGCTTTTCTCCATCTTCTTGCATGGTCAGGGCTACGTAACCTCCTCTCAGAGATGGGGCTCCAGGATGCTGTGCAGCCAGCCCCCCTCTTTACCAGCTTTATCACGGTGCAGACTGAATCTTCCTTCCTCCCCAGGACCAGCAGATAAGGCTGGGAAAATACAGAGATGCTGATCCACAGAACGCTGACTTCCCAATCCTTACAGATTTGGGCTCTCGTGACTTCATTGAAACAGCCCAGCACCCTATGGTGGAGGGGGGGGGAAGATGGTCTCATTCTAGACCTAAAGAAACAGGTTCAAAGGGGATGAGTGACTTATCCAAAGTCACAGAGGGCATCAGTAAAAGTGAGCAGCAGACTGGATCCCCGAGTGCCCACTGCCCACTCTGATGCCCCCTCCTTCCCCCTCACCCTTAACTCATGGGCAGCCCCTCTAGACATGGAGACGAGGCTAAGGAGAGGGGTCTCGAAAGGCCACCTCTAAGGTCCTGGTGCCATTCCACCCTCAGGGCAGGCCCGGGAAAGAGAGCCCTCACTATCTGGCCCCACCCTCCTCCCATCCGGTCTCCCAGATGGAGCAGCCCTGGAAAGCCCAGCCTGTGAGCTACGGTCAGCAAGCCGCAGGACCTCACCCCGCGGGCCTCTCGCTCTGTTGCCCCTTCTGCCGGCCCTCTTCTTCCTTCTCTTCCCTTCTCTGCTGGGAAAAGTTCTTACAGCCTTCAAGGCTCAGCCAGACCTCAGCTCAGGGAAGCCTTCTCTGACAGCCTCAGGCGGAATGATCGCTCCACGTGCATTTCATCCTATGAACAATCTTCTTGTTCCAGTGCCCCTCCACGCTCTGGGCTCCCCGGGGGACATATGGAACCTGTCACCGCAACACTGCCCGATAAGCGAGTCGGCCGGCACATAGTAGGGGCTCAGAAAACGTTTATTAAAGAAGCAGGTGGGAAGCTTACGGTGTGCGGAGGGCCTGTGTCCAGTGTCCTGGCGGGCCCCCACTCAGTCTCAGCCCCCTCCCGCCTCTGTGGAACTCCCAGGCCTGGGGCAGCAGCACCACTGGGGCGAAGCCCCTCCTGGAGTGACTCTCCGGGGGTCGCAGCTTCCGGCTTTAACTCTCCGTCCCCTTTGCTACAATGTTACAGATGTAGCATCGTCCCCTCCCCACCCACACACTCCAAGCGACAGCCCCTTGGCTCTGGATGGTAGGTATCAAAAGTCACAGGTGATTTAGTTTGCTCAAGAGCATAACGGGGGATTATTTATCTGTGTTCCCTAGAAAATGAAAGCCGTAGTAGCTCTTGCTGATTATATGACCCCACTGAGAGGCAGAAATAATCTTGAAGGTAGCGAGTTAAATCACTACTCTGTAATTTACTAAAACAAAACTAATATCCAAAGAAATGTTTTCTCCACCGTTTTATAGCAATTTCACCATTAAACTGTCTTTGATTGCAATTCATAACAATGAATAAAGAAAAGGAAAACGGATAGCTTCAGCCCAGCCAAGAAATTTATTCTAAACACTAAGATTTTCCCCATAAGCAAAAACATTGGGCATCATTTCCAGAGTAGCCACAGCCCACCTAAAATGATGAGTGACCACTGCGGTGGTCACACTGCTTCATCCTCCCTCCTCCCCAGAGGAAGCCATCTTCCTGCTCGAAGTAACGCTTGGACGGCCTTCACTGGAACGTGGCGGCATTCCCTGTGCAGACTACCAGAGAGCCCCACTCTCTGCCGCTCATCATCTTTGACCTTCACAGTCCAGGGGTGTTGATGCTAAAAGGATCCTAGAAGGGGCAGGGAGCCAGCTCCAAGGTAGAGATGGACTTTGAGAGTGTCTAGTTAACGAGCCATACATGTCTAGTTGTCAAGCTGGCCACAGTTGCTGAGGGAGGGAGGTAAGACCCCTGGCCTTCTTCAGCCACAGCCTCCACAGTGAAAGACCTATCTCCTGGTGCCCGGAAAACCCTACATGTCTAGAGGCCAGTATCTACAGGTCTAGATTCCAGAACCCCAAGGTGAGCAACCCTGCACAGCCTGGGATGGACAGACAGGAAGGAAGCAGGACACTAGGCACCCCGCTTAGCTGGTGGATCCCTCCTCACTTAGACGCTCCCCTTGGGCCACCTCCCTCACCCCTGTGGATTCTATGACCACGTGGCTCTCAAGTCTCCGTGTCCAGCCAGCTCTCTACTCCGAGAACCAGACTAAAATAGCCAACCGCCAACTTGACAGTTCCTCTCAGACATTTCAACAACATTGCAAAGTCATAGACATTTAAAACTCAACCATCCAAATCTGAGCTACTGATTTTCTCCAGGAAACCCAATGTTCCTTATGTAAAGGAGTGGCACCTCCAACCCTCCTGCCATCCCATCCCATGGGGCAAGCCAGACCCCCGGGTGCCACCACACCTCCCCTTTCCTAGTAGCACCTGCCCACCCCCCTCACTGAATCCAGGCAATTCTACTTCTTAAATGTCTCTCAATTAAGCGCACCTCTCTGCACGTCCACCTCTGCCACCGTGGCCCACGCCGCCATTCTCCAACCTGGACACCCGCAGTCACCTCCCCGCTGATTTGCTTCCTTCCCTTCTGGCTCCTGGGCACTCCATTCTCAATCAGGAGCCAGCTAAGTCACTCTGCTTAAAACCTTCAACACTGGGGCACCTGGGTGGCTCTAGCGGTTAAGCATCCAACTGTTGGGTTCAGCTCAGGTCCTGATCTCATGGGTGGTGGGGTGGAGCCCTGCATCAGACTCTGTGCTCAGCAGGGAATCTGCTTCAGATTCTTTCCCTCTGCCCATCCCCCCGTATGCACACACTCGAGCTTTCTCTCTCTCTCTCTCTCTCATATAAATAAATAAATCTTTAAATTAAAAAAAAAAACCTTCAACACCACCCATTGCTCCTACGATGAAGGCCACATTTCCTCTCCCATGAAGGCGCTGCATGGTCTGGCTGCAGCCTGCCCCCCCCTTTCCATCTCCCACTATGGCCCCCTGCTCTCTGTGCTCCAGCCACCAGCCTTCATTCGGTCCTTTGAACCCTCCTAGATGCCACCCATCGCAGGGCCCATACCCTCCGTGCCCACCTCACCTGTCTTGATAGTTTTCCTTCAGGTGTCAGCTTAAGCATGCATCCCCACGGGAGGAGGTCTTCCCTTCCATGCACATTTTCCTCACAGCACTCATCACAGTTTAGGGGGATGCTTTCACAGGTGTGCTTATTAAATGTCTGGCCACAGTGGAATCTAAGCTCCATGAAGGGAGGGGCCACAGAGTCTATTTCACTCATCACCACACCTCCCGTGAGTCATTATTGTGTAAATGAATAAGGACAAGATCAGGGTCCCAATGTCATGGGCCCAGCATCTTTTCTCAAAGGGAGTACCTACTCTCCATATGACAGCCCAAATGTCAGCCCCCTGTGGCCGCAGACTGACCCTTGACCCCCAGCTACAAACGGACTCTTGACACCAGCCCTTCATTTATTGCTCCCTTGAGTGAGAAAGCATGGACGGCTCAGGGCCACTTGTCCATACACTCGACGACAGACACTGCACCGTCCTCCCAGGCACACCCTGAGGCCCTTCTGAGGAACACCAGCGACACCACAGCATAAGAAGCAACAGGCTCCCCTCTCCGAAATGTGGGGTCACCACAACTAGAACTGCCTTCGCACCCACGTGCAGTTCTGTATGCCCGTCTGCCCCCACCCCACATACAGCTCCCATTCTGCAATATCCTCAGCCTCCCTGAAAGAAAAACATCACTCCTCCCAACCCTCAAGAGAAACCATATATACGACCATATACATGGGGAGACGTGTCAGGCTCAGCCTGGCTGGGCTCAGAACCAGCAAGCTCAACAATATGGTAGGAGGGGCCCCCCAGGTGTCCACCTGCCCAGACACTGAGGCATCTCCCAGGAGAGGACCTGCCCTGAGAGAAAAATGGCCAAGCATGATGAACCTGACCCAGAGACGAAGCGTGGTGATGTGACCCGCTCTGTCCCTGAGCATTAAACTGAGTGCAAGGGCGAAGAGGACGGCGAATCCAACCCGAAGGGCCCCTCTCCGATCAACTCCGCAGTCAGGCTGCACTAGCCCCAGACGAAGAAAACATGAAAAAGGAGCCAGTGCGGGCGCCTGGGTGGCTCAGTCGGTTGGGCAACTGCCTTCGGCTCAGGTCATGATCCGGGAGTCCCGGGATCGAGTCCCGCATCGGGCTCCGGGCTCGGCGGGGAGTCTGCTTCTCCCTCTGACCCTCCCGACCCTCCCCCCTCTCATGCTCTCTCTCTCTCAGTCTCTCTCTCAAATAAATAAATAAAATCTTTAAAAAAAAGAAAAAAGAAAAAGGAGCCAATGCCTTCTCTTCACTTCTGCAGGAGCTCAAGGCCACACACGCAAACCACAAGCACTCCGAAAAGTGGCTTCAGGGAGAGAGGAGAGTGCCTTCAGAACCAGAAGGAGGGCCTGGCCAGAATCAGCAGGGCCCAAGGCCCCACCAGGGCCCCAAAGATGGACCTGGAGCAAAAGCAAAGAACAGGACCCAGACGCCACCAGGGTCCCTGACTCAACCTGCTCATGGACATGCGGGGCAATCACAAAGTATTTGGGGAAATCGTGCTGGGGACTGGCTCCCGAGGACCCGAGAGTCAAAGGAACACGTGTGACTATGTGCCAACCAGGGCAGAGTTTGCCTCCCCCAGTTAGTGTACGGAATTTGTAAAATCAAAATGGTCCCCGGAGACGCAGACCTTCCAAACTTAAGTCCAGGGAGACAGGTTTATAGACCATTATTAAACTGCTGAGAAAAGGTATAAACCAGGAGAATATTGGACATAAATCAGACAAATGAGGCTGCGGCCTCATTAGTAATGGGGAGACTCAGACACGGGCTAGCAGCGTCGGAGTCTCGTGGACACGTGGTTCCCAGCGAGCGGGGGGCGGGCAAGGGTGAAAGGCACCCAGAGCCCGCCCCAACACTCTGCCGCTGGGCTTCCAGCTCAGGAAGGCAGAAACACAGCCTGGGGCACGGCAGGTGCTGCGGGGTCACAGAGAGGCTACTAGAGACAGTTTTCCTGCTTGGGCGCTTTGTCAAAGGCATCCCAGCAGGGCCAGGGACAGAGAGGATCAAGCCCCCAGAAGAGCAGGCCCATCTCCTGGGGAGGGGAGTAAATGTGGGAGGTGGAATCTGCCTGTTGGGGAGTCTGGGCTGGCCCCGAACAGAACAGCTCTGCCCACTTCCTGGGGCATGGCCAAGCGGGCCTTTCACCTGTGCGTCCTGACACCCACCGTGCCCAGAGAAGGGAGGCCAGGGACACTGCAAAGAGGGAATGCTCAGAGAGGGTCCCCTCCCAGATGAGGAGGAGAGAGGGTGCTCTGCTGCCAGATCTGTGTGGGAGCTCTGGGGACGGAGGGGTCTCCAGGAGGGAGACTCCAGCTCACCACCCCCCAAAACTTTTCCTAAACTGTGATATCACCACGGGCCTACAAGTGCAGTTGGGGGAGAGGGGAGAAGACAACAGAATCCCTGCATCCATTTTTACACATGGGATGAAGGCTCTCAGAGGGTGTGTGAGCTATCCAAGATGAGGCAGCCGGGTAGGCTCGGCCACGCGTCCCACCTCGTGCTCAGGGAGCAGGTGCCCACATCCGCCAGTGCTCCCCCACATGGACTGCACACGCCCTGAGTGCAGGTTGGAGAGGAAAACTGCACGTGCGACCACTCCCCAGCGTCCCCTCCCTCTTCACCCACGCGCCTCCTCCCCACTCACTTTGCAGGACCTGAGCCCAGAGGGGCCGGATGACTGCCCGTCCCAGCGTCACTGCAGGCCTCTTGTTGTGAAAGATCAGCTCCGTGATGAGCACAGGGAAGGGAGGGACAAGCCTGTCTTCTGCCCCTGCTCTCACTCTAGCTGCACCACAGGTGCCCAAGACAGTCCTCTTCCGCAACACAGCCCGAGTGGAAGCTTCGGTTGGTAAGGAAAGACTCCCTTTTATGTTACTTTCTAAACGACTTTCCTGGGGGAGGCAAGAAATGGAAGCAGAACAGGTGAGTTAAAATAGCTTGAATAGGGGTGCCCAGGTGGCTCAGTCGTTAGGTGTCTGCCTTCGACTCAGATCATGATCTCAGGGTCCTGGGATCGAGCCCCGCATCGGGCTCCCTGCTCGGCAGGGAGTCGGCTTCTCCCTCTCCCTCTACCCCTCCCCCCACTCATTCTTTCTCTCTCTCTCTCAAGTAAATGAAAAAAATCTTTTTTAAAAAATTATTTTAAAAAACCTTGAATAATTTTTACCTAGGAATGTCCACGTGGCATGAACAAAGGTGAGGCCTGAAACGGCTCTCTCTCACCTGAGGGCCCAGTTTTGCCATCCACTGTGATGGACTGGGTACCACTGCATTTGACATGCATTTACTGACCACCCATGACACCCTGGGTGTGTCACAGGCCCTGGACTGCAGGCATGATGGGGTGAGACCTGGTTCCGGGCCCCCTGGAGTTTATAGTCTAGGGCCTTACGAACTTATGACACCAATAAACAAGGTTAAGTACAGACTGTGATAATCATCATCTATGGCAGGCGCTGTTCTCAGTATTTTAGACTTATTAAGTCATCTCATCCTATGAAG
The DNA here is from genome assembly GCF_054177405.1 of Leptonychotes weddellii. Taxonomy (NCBI): domain Eukaryota; kingdom Metazoa; phylum Chordata; class Mammalia; order Carnivora; family Phocidae; genus Leptonychotes; species Leptonychotes weddellii. The sequence goes on from NC_138375.1 coordinate 116,194,848, forward strand.
AAAGTTCTATTATTACCTCCGTTTTACACTGACGCACAGGGGATTAACCAACTCATCCAAGGTCACCCTGCAAGTAAATGGGGGATCAAGAACAACAGCCCCGGTGTGTCTGGTTCTAAGCCCTCTCAACCCCCCTCACTCTGGGCCTCTTGTGATAAGACCTATGAAGGAAACAAAAACTGGACAATGGGGAAGAACAACTGGCAGAAGCCTTTTTTACATAGGGAAACCAAGGGGGGCAGCCTTTCTCAGGAGGGCCAGAGACCAGAAGCCAGCCAGCAAGGGAGCCAGGGAAGCCCCCGAGGAGCAGGCTTCCAGGCAGCAGAAACTTCAACACAAAGCCCCAGATGCAAAACCAAGAGAGAGTGGCATCCCGAAATGCAAGAAGGACTGGTAGCCAGAGTCCGAGGCAGCAAGGAGGCAGTGGGAGGCGAGGGCGCTGGAGAAGGGGCCAGACCCAGATCTCCCTGGCAAAGAGGGAGTGTTCGCTTATCTTGATGAGCCCTGCAGAATTCAGCCTATTGTTGAACCGCTATATTGTACACGTGAAATTAACATAATACTGTATGTTAACTACACTGGAATTAAAAAAAAAAAAAAAAAGAGGGAGTGTTTGCTTCAAAGTACACAAAAAACCCTCAGGATGCCCTGAGCCAAAGCAATGAGATGCTCAGATAGATTCTGGCGGAAAGTGGGTGGGGCTGGGACCTTGGACACTGAATCTCCATTTCCTCATCCGCTAGCAGGCCTTGGCACATTATAGGGACTTTGGGGAGATCGCACCAGATAAAGCCTTACTGCTGATGGAAAACAAAGTTCTCATGCAGTCCCCGGAGGGTGCCACACACCTGGAGGGTCACAGGCAGGGTGGGGGCTGGTGAGGTCAGAGACCCAGCTGCCAGGGAGGGCACGTCTGAATCCAGGGGGCAGACAATTTGGCACAATGTCCCAGGCTAGCCTGTCCAGCCACCCATTTCCTACTTCAGGCAAAAAAAAAAAAAAAATTAAGTCCGGGGCTCCTGGGTGGCTCAGTCGTTAAGTGTCTGCCTTCGGCTCAGGTCATGGTCCCAGGGTCCTGGGATCGAGCCCCGCATTGGGCTCCCTGCTCCACGGGAAGTCTGCTTCTCCCTCTCCCACTCCCCCTGCTTGTGTTCCCTCTCTCGCTGTGTCTCTCTCTGTCAAATAAATAAATAAAATCTTTTAAAAAATAAAATAATAAAATAAAATAAAATAAAAAGTAAGTCTTTTCCCTTCCAGACCTGCCACACTTCTGTTTCCTGAGAGCCAAGTTTAGTGGTAAGATGAGAAATACGGAGATATGCTCGTCTCTGGGAAATGAGTGGCGAATTTTTGGCCTCAGCTCATCCCCACTGTCTGTGCTACACATAGCCAGGAATTTTCTCCTCACTTGCCCCGCCACAGGCACTGGGGTGCTGGGCCCCGAGGTGTAAGGTGAAAGAGCCGGGCTCAGAAAACACTTGTTCCCTGGAGTGTGAATAATCATATTAATAACCATAAAATTTCCATTCATTAAGCCAGACATGTACATTCAATATGCACGATCATCCTAGCAGGGAGGCAATGTTCTTACACCCATTCTGTGGACAAGAGAGGAGCCCCAGAGAGGGTAAGTAACACCCCCAAGGCCATCCAGGTGCTAGAGGCAGGATTTTAACCAGTCCCCATCTGACGGCACGGTCTGTTTTATAAATGCCTCACCCAAACTGGCTTTTTACAGCAGAGAGCCGGGGTGGGTTTATCTCAGATGAATGCCAATACGGCTCATTTAACCCGACAGATCAGAATAGTTACCATTTACTGAGAGCTCGCTAGGTGCCAGGTGCAGTGCTAAGCCCTCCACACACACCACCCTGTTTCATCTTCAAAGGGAGATTGTATAGTTACCCAAATTTCACAAATCAGGAAGCAGAGTTCAGAGACACTAATTACGGGCTCCAGGGCTGGGTCACGGAGGACCGGGCCTTTGGGCTCAGGGCTGTCTGAGCTACATGACAGTCATGTGTTTGTTGCCGGAAACCCATTACCCTGGGATGCTCTGGGGCAGACTGGAGTCAGGGATGCCTCCTCAACCCCCCAGGGAGACCAGATTGGAACATTCAGGGAAGATGAGGAAAGCCGAGCCTGTCTCTGGACCAGACTGAAAGCAGCTGACTTGGGATATGCGCTCCCCAAAAGGAATTGCTCTACTTTCAGCTCTTCGAGGTAGGTCAGCCAGATGAGCTGTGCCAAGGCCAACGGACCCAAAGGAGAGGCCCCAAGCCAGGGAATCCCCGTCCCCCAGACCAGGTCAAACCTTGGAGCACAGGCTGCAGGCCCGCTGGGTCCCCGTTATCTCTGTGTCCTGGGAATGCCCCAGCACGTGAAGAGAGAGAAGAAGCTCAGCCAGAACCTCACCCATGAAAAAAGCACGTCGAAGACCATCGAGTGATGGGTCCTCTTCACCAAACCACAGCCACCCTGCGTCTTGCTCAGCACCTCTGCCCCTCCCGCAGTTGAGGCAGGACATGTGGACCCAGAGGCGGATGAAGGGGCTGGCCCAAGGACTGGCGGTACATGACAGCCATGCGAGGAGCCATGCAATCGAGGGACACTGCCCACTCTCCCAGCCCCGAGGGCAGGGTGTCATCAGCAACCTCCCCCGTCCTGTACAGGCCCACACCTGCCGTAAGGAAGCCAGACGGAGCCACAGCCGAAGCAGCTCTTTCTACCCACCCACACCAAGGGCCTCGAGTGCTCCTGTGGACAGCCACCTGCTCCCAGCGGTTTGCTTCTGCTCTCTCCCTTCCTGTCCCTGGTAGAAACAGACGACTAGTGGGGCCTCTCTGGGTGCCCAGAGCGGTGCTGGGCCCTCACACGAATTCTGGTGAATCCTCATACTTCCCCCAGCAGTTAGGATTAATTATCATCATCTCCATGGAACAGATGAAGAAACTGAGACACAGAAAACTTCAGGGCCTTGCCCACAGTCACCCAGCTCATGGGTGGTGCAGCTGAGACTGAGCCAGGCCTGTCCAGGTCCAAAGCCTTCCACCTCTTCCTCAGCCTCTGGGCTGCACCCCATCTCCAGAGCACCAGAGCCCAGGGTCCATCAGGTAGTAGAAAGCCCTCACTCCCTCCTTCCCAGGGAGCTGTAGCTTCCAGCCGCTCTCCCCTCCCTCCTGCCCCGGGCATCCTCCGCACAGTGGCCTGCGACTCCCAACCCTGCGGCTCCGCAGGATGCAGGGCCAGGTCCAGGCCCAAGCTCAGAGGCGTCGAGCTCCCCAGCTGCAGCGTGGTGGCGTTGGGCTCCCCAAATGTCGTTTACTAATAAATCCCTGAGAATTTATAATAAAGTTGATGGGGCCTAACTGATGGGCCCAGGACGAAAGCGGGCCAATTACCCGACACTCTCTGCTAGGATCTTCCAACAGATGTTCACATGTGTAAAATTATGGCTCGTGGTTGGGAATCAGAGATACAGTTCCAACCTTCCCTTTTATTGCCACTCATAAATGTTAGAGGCGGCGAGATCTACACTGCAGATTCGGGTGTTGCCATTTTGTCCCGTGTGTGTGAAGCCAAGGCTACATTTGGAGTTGGTGATGTGGTCATCACTCTGTGGCTCCAAGAAAAACATGCAGAAAAAAATGGCACAAAGAGGAGCAGAGGAC
>NC_138375.1:116199018-116305830 GCF_054177405.1 Leptonychotes weddellii
TGAACAAGGACAAGAAATGGCCGACCTATCTCCAAGCGAGTGCTCCCAGAGACCGCAGGGCCGGAGCCCCACCTGGCTCCACAGTCACACCAAATCACCTGCATCCTCACCAAAGTCCCTCCTGCAAGCCATCCCCCCACCCCCATCCTTATCCCATCACCCTCAACTCCCCCTGTTCTAATGGCCAGGAGTTGAAGGCTGTGGAGGAAAGACACCCCCCAAATGGATTACTCTGCTTGTGGCTCACAGGATTCCCACTCTGAATATGTACCAATCTTTTTTTTTTCTTAAGACTTTACTTTTTTTTTTAAGTAATCTCTACAATCGAACAGGGGGCTCGAACTCACAACCCCGAGATCGAGTCTGGCTGACTGAGCCAGCCGGGCGCACTGCCACACTTTTCTTAATACATGGAACTGTTTTTCCTAAAAGCAGATTCCCTCTGATTCTACTCAGAACACATGTGATCCCCCACTTAACCCGAGAAACTTGGGCACCATCTCAGACCACCCTCCTTCACAGCCACCCCCCCTAGAATCCCTTTCTCCCGGGGCTGCAGGCCTCAGCTCTGGACCCACAGATGCCCACAGCTTCATACCAGCCTCTCTGCCGCTACCCTGCCCCCCCCCCCGCCAACACACAAACAGCAGGCTCTCTCTCCAATGAAAATCAGACCCAGCCGTGTCTCAGCTTAAAATCTTACCAGGGTTTCTCAACACCCTTGGGAGAAAAGCCAGACGCCTTTTTTCTCCATGAGAGATACAAAGGTTCCAAGCCCCAGGAATGCTCCCAGCTAGAACCTCACGTGGCTTGCGTGGGTGACTTACCCGTTGCGTCCTGCAGAGGGTGCCAGCCGTGAATACAGGCCTTGAGGGCAGGCTGGTAGTCACAGGCAGCCCCCACAGACGTGCGGCCCCCACTGCCCTACGTGGCCCTTTGTTGTGCCTGTTCAAGCCTGCCACACTCAGGCAGCAGCAACCCCTGGTAAAGGTGCCTGGAGCCAAGACACGGCAGATCTGGGGGCCAGCCCTCTCCACACACGCCCGGGTGCAGGGGGCAAGGTGAGGATACCTCCCTCCATCCTCCCATATCACCAAGCCGGAGTCCAGCGTGCTTTATAAACTCTCTCAGGGGTCCCCGTGGCCTTTCCTATAATGTGACCTTGCTCACCCCGACCCCATCTCTGATAGTATTTCTCCTCTTCAATTTCAAACCTCTATAAGATAAAGGGGACATGGGGTGCCTGGTGGCTCAATCAGTTGTGTCTGACCCTTCATCTCAGTTCAGGCTTTGATTTTAGTATCCTGAGTTCAAGCCCCTTGTTGGGCTCCACGCGGGGCACGGAGCCTACTCTAAAAAATAAAAATAGGGGCACCTGTGTGGCTCGGGTGGTTAAGCATCCAACTCTTAATTTCAGCTCAGGTCACGATCTCAGGGTTGTGAGATCGAGTCCTCCATCAGGCTCTGCCCTGGGTGTGGAGCCTGCTTAAGATTCTCTCTCTCTCAAAAAAAATAAAATAAAGGCTGCAAAGTGGGGGAGCATTTTATGTGAATCCACCCACTGCCCTTATCTCTGGGGATTCTCTGCCCTGAGCTTTCCGTCCTGAGCTGTTTGTCAATCCCTGCTCACCCTTGGTCAAGCTGACCCCTCCTCTCTCTCTCTCTCTCTCTACTGCTTTTGCAACCACCACCCACTCATCCTTTGCTTCTTAGCTCCTGGCCCACCCCCTCAGTCCACTCCATAGCTCCGTCCCACCCCACGTCCGTTGTGAATTTTCTGCCCATTTGTAGGCCCCACGAGACTAAGAGCCACATAAAGATAGCTGTGGGCCCTGCTGAGGTTTGCCTCCCCAGGCCAGGGCAGAGTCCCATGGCTGCTCAGGGAATGTGAAGGGGAAAATAAGCCAACAAATGCAGTTCTGACTCCCCACTCAAGTCCTGCAAGCACCGAGTCCCCTCGGATGGTTGCCATGGCTCCCAGGGAACGCCCTCCAGTGGCCACTGCTGGCCATTCCTGAGAGGTGGGCCCAATCCTAGTGACGCCAGACTGTCAGGGGCCATTTATTTTGTAAACTCAAATTAACAGGAAGCAATTTCATTAACAGATAGTGCCGCTTGATGAGTTCATTTCCATTCAGGGCTTATTTTTAAAATGTCCTTAAAAGGTGTGCAGAGTGGGGGCTAAAGAGCTGAGTCTGATATAATGGAAATTGCGAGACACGATGTCTCACCTGGGAAGAGCCATACACCAAAGCCTTTCCCATTACCTGTGAGGCCCTCTCCCACTCACAGAGCTCCCCTCCAGTGTGAAGAGGGGGTGGACAGGGTGTGCATACGTGAAGCTGGGCTTTAGACACTGAGGGCCCAGTTAGAGAAGGGAACACAACTCAGCAAATGCTTCTCCACCCTGGAGAAGCTCTCAGACTGGCCAGGGCAGAGACACATGCAGAGAAGAAACCACAGACCTACCTACTCCATGAGCCAAGGCAGTGGGATGCACCAAGGAGATGAGCCAAAGACCAGTCCCCCGGAGAAGGGAGGCGACACACAGGAGCGATCCTAAGGGCAAATCATTAGCCCAAATCACCCCTAGGGTCAGTGTAAACCGGATGTAATATTCAAAGAGACACAAAATCCTGCCGTCAGAAGTAGTTTAAGAAATTTCAACTCTGACTTGGCATTTCTTAAGGAAGACTTTGCATTTTCCTCTCTTACCACGCCCCCGCTACTGTATCTGAATCTCTCCCTTTCCCCCTCCTGCCCACACAGCCTTCACCCCCAGCTGTTTATTTCGTCAATCAACTTCATTGATTTCCCGTTTATGCATCTCCCAAGGTTCCCCTTCCTCGGAACAAAGCATCTGCATCACCTGGGAACTGTTAGAAATGCAAATGCGCAGACCCCAGTGCAGATTCGCTGGATCCCAACGACCTGTATTTCACAAGCTGCCCAGGGGATTCAGAGGCACTTTTGAGCCACTGCGTTACCTTAAACGGGAGCCCAGCAGCTGATCCACAGCAAGGGTCCTCCCCACCCCTCTCTCCCCTGCCCCTTCTGCAGTCTCTTGCACCCATTCTCCTGATGAGGCATTAGAGAAATCTGGAAAACGAGCTGGCCAAGACTCGAACTCGTAGAGGCTGGGCAGTGACAGGAGACAATCCTCTTTAAAGGGAAGGAGGTGGAGGAAAATGCCTGGGGACACTCATACCGCAGGGAAGCTCGTGCCTTCCCTACCACTCAGAAGGGGGATCTCTGCCACGAGGCAAGGAAAGGAGACTGAGTTAGGTGTCCCGGGGCTCACCTTTGGTCCCGTGGTTCTGCAGCTGCTGTTCGCCCCTCTGCAGCAGACGCCCAGGATTCAGATAATCATGCAGCTGCTTCCTGGAGATCTGAGCCCACAGCTGGGGACCCCTGCACCACCACCCCCCACAGAAGTCTGCATCACTCCGTTCTGGGGTCACACACAGTCAGGAGGAGCAGCTCAAGGCAAAAGGAATGGTGGGACCTCTGGCTCTAGGTAGGAAGGATTCATGCGTCACTGCAGGGACTGGGAGAGACGCTCCCCCCCCACAGAGGCTAGAGGCCACGCCCCCAGGTGGAGGTCAGTGCCTCTCTCCCCTTTGGCCTCCCTTCAGCATTGCTCCTCAGGAGCCTGGGTTCCTGGCAGGTAAGCAAAGACAAGAAAGAAGGTTCCCTGGGACTGCTTATTCTTTGCACTGCCCGAAGGCAAATTACATGACTGGTGTTCACAATACTTTTATCCCTCTTGTTTGTCGTGAATGTCTTCCACACCCATCATCTCTGGGGTGGAGGGGACTGGTGTGATCCCAATTTTACAGATGAAGAAACTGAGGCTCCCAGAGTTTTCGTCTTTCGGAGTGAGAATGCGGTGCATGATGGGCACCACCGGCGAGCTTGTTAGAAGTCCCACTCCAGCCTCCTGAATCAGAATCTGCCTGGAGATCCCCAGCTGAGTGTGAGAAGCACAGGGCTGGCTAATTCCCGGAGATCTGGGGCCAGTCCCACATTCTGGAATTAGCGAGGCCACACGTGGGGGTGGTCAGAACCTAGGGGGTTACTAGCAAAAGCCGGTAAAAGAGCCCCTGTTTTCCAGCCGGAGGGGGCCTCTGTGAAACCACACCTGTTCTTTTTTTATTATGTTATGTTAGTCACCATACATCATTAGTTTTTGATGTAGTGTTCCATGATTCATTGTTTGTGTATAACACCCAGTGCTCCATGCAGTACGTGCCCTCTTTAATACCCATCACCGGGCTAACCAATCCCCCCACCCGCCTCCCCTCTAAAACCCTGTTTGTTTCTCAGGTCCATAGTCTCTCATGGTTCATCTCTCCCTCCGATCTCCCCCCCCTTCATTTTTCCCTTCCTTCTCCTAATGTCCTCCATGCTATGCCTTATGTTCCACAAATAAGTGAAACCATATGATAATTGACTTTCTCTGCTTGACTTATTTCACTTAGCATCATCTCCTCCAGTCCCATCCATGTTGATGTAAAAGTTGGGTGTTCATCTTTTCTGATGGATGAGTAATATTCCATTGTATATATGGACCACATCTTCTTTATCCATTCATCTGTTGAAGGGCAGCTCAGCTCTTTCCACAGTTTGGCTATTGTGGACATCGCTGCTATGAACGTTGGGGTGCATATGGCCCTTCTTTTCACTACATCTGTGTCTTTGGGGTAAATACCCAGGAGTGCAATTGCTGGGTCATAGGGTAGCTCTATTTTTAACTTTTTGAGGCACCTCCACACTGTTTTCCAAAGTGGCTGCACCAACTTGCATTCCCACCAACAGCGTAAGAGGGCTCCCCTTTCTCCACAACCTCTCCAACATTTGTTGTTTCTTTCCCTGTCCATTTTGGCCATTCTAACTGGTGTAAGGTGGTATCTCAGTGTGAAACCACACGTATTCTGCTTCTGGCTATCCTGAAGGAGGGCAGATGGCCGACTGCATTCTCCAAACTCCGGACGGAAGGCTTGAAGGAGTGTGACCCAAGGCAAAGGCAGAGCGATGCTGCCCTCCTGTGGCAGCCTCCGTGCGGCAGCTCATCCGCAGCCCGGTCAGAAGGGGCTGCGGGAGGGCGGGCAGATTCTCACCCAGCCAGCGCTGCGGCAAACAAGGCCATATTCTTAGCAACTCATTTTTGGAGGGCAGAAGCCCCACATTCTAGGCAAACAGCGTTCCGGGAGATTAACGTTCGTCCTAACAGCTGGAATGGGGATTCCCCGCTCTGCCATCCACCTGCTCTGAGCGCTTCACCCGCTTAGGGCCCTTCCTCATCCACAGAGCGCAGGCTTGGGCTTGGGATCTGATGTGAAGTAGAGTTCTAATGTTTTGGGGTTGTTATTCATTGAAAAGAACGCCCTTGCGTATTCAGGCATTCCCTGAGCGCCTTCGGCATTGCGGGCTTCATGCTGCCTGAGGGGCCCGTTTCGAGCTAGGCAGAGTCCACCACCCTTCGGGTGGAGAAGGTAGAATTGACAAGGACAGGACGAGTCAGAGGAGTGGCCCCGGCCCAGCCTGCGGCTGCCCTTACTACTGCAGGGGCCTGAGTCCGATCCCACACAGCTCTCCTTGTCCTCACAGCAATCTCCCCTGAGTCCTAATAGTCTCCCCACTCGTGCTGCTCATCCTCAGAAATGCTTCGCTGGGATTTACATCTTGCAAGCTGAGCCACTGAGATGGTTTTCCATGTGTTTCCAGTTTTCTCTTCCCCAAACATTAGCCAAGTGTTAACTGATGAGACCAGTATATTTAAAAGTTTTAAGTGCAAGTAGAAAAAAACAATGTGGTGGGTAAGGGCCTGCTAACTTGAGGTTAAGAAAAGTGAAGTACTCTCTCTCCCTCCATGGATCCAGGACTCCAAATCCAACAGTCCTGGCCTGCAAAGGAAATACATTCAGACACAACCAGTGAAAAAGCCCAAACACAACTCTATTTGTATTTTTTTTTTCTGCTTGTTGAGCTTGATTCTGGGAAATCGCACTGAGGAGTTAGAAGTATGTATCACCCCCATTCTCCCTCTATCCTGAGAGCAGGTGCCAAAAGTGGAGTGACAGTCAGGATTAGCTTGGCACTTATGCTCATGGCTATTGGACAAATCTGGAAAGCAGTCTGTGCCTTGCCAGTTCCTCTGAGGGGCTTCCCTTCCCTGAACCCTCAGAAACTTACTCTATCCTCTTTTCTCCTGAAGTGTTGCTCCTACCACAGCATGGCCGTGTGTCCCTTTTGCCTCCTGGCCTGCAGAAGTCGCCTCCTTCATTTCTCCACCTACGACAGCTACTCCAAATAGCGGTATCCGGCTCACAGAGGACGGGGGCACTGAGGGTCATGTCCCAGGCTGCTCCAGCCAGACGCAAGGGAGCAGCACACAGGGAAGGAATACGCTGCCAACTCCAAGGCAGCATGGGCCACAGGTAAGTGGTGGGAAGAAGCCCCATTTGCACACAGAACCTTGGACCCAGGTTGCTGCCCAATCTCCCTTCTCCCCAAGCTGATCTGTCATTCCAACTGGGCCACGCTTCTTGACCAAGAAGCTCCACCTGCAGCTTCACTGCGAGCCTCTGAGGCCCGGCTCCCACACTCTGAGAGCACCCCACAGCCACGGCCACCTGCCCCTTCCTACACTCCCCTGCTCCCTAACCTGCCTCACGCAGGATCGCTCCTCTCCAGCAGCTCATTTCCTCCAGAGCTTCCACACTTGCTCTTTCTGACACATCCCAACTCAAGCCTTCAGTCCCTAAACCGGGAAGGCACCCCAACCCCCAAAGCTTCCTTCCACAACCGCTGTAGCTTTGGGATCTCTCAACTCCATCTTGAATGACTTCCTAATCCTTCCCTCGCCGGACGCACACCAGCCTCACACCGGCTTGTCCACGGACTCCTACAGACTTGAGGGTATACTCCTCTCACGTCTGCTGCTCCACGTGCAAAAGCTGGGGACCATTCTTTTAAAAAACTCTTTCAACATTACAAAATTCCAAAATGCTTATTACGGAAATCTTAGAAAATATCAACAAGCAAATATGGACAAACAGCAGTCACCCACAATTCTACCTTGGAAGGAAACCACTTCATTCTGAAACACCCATCTGGTTTTGGTTTTTATGCAAACAGAGTCCATGTTCCTTCCAAACATGGGAAGCTGTGTGCATATTGTTCTTAACCTACATTTCTCACATAAAAATACAATATTCTTGCTGTTAAAGCCACTTTAAAAAAAATGATTGAAATACATCAAGTGCACAGAAGTGTATCAAGAGCCAGATCAACCAAACCTCATCGAGCCCTTGAAGCCTGCATTGCATGGCTGTGTCATTATGCCGTGGCTTAACTACATGCCCGGCTTCGAGCAGCAAAGTTTTTTTGTGTGTTTTTTTTTTTTAAGATTTATTTATTTGACAGAGAGAGCGAGCACAAGCAGGCGAAGTGGCAGGCAGAAGCAGGCTCCCCGCTGAGCAGGGAGCCCGACATGGAGCTTGATCCCAGGACCCTGAGATCATGACCTGAGCAGCAGATGCTTAACCGACTGAGCCACCCAAGCGCCCAGCAGAGTTGTTTTCAAATCTTTCCTGTTCCTTCAGTACCAGGACCTACCATTTCCCCCTTTGTTTGGCTCATCCCCTCAAACATGGATTATTTTTAATGTCCTGTTACCTCTCCAACTTCTCCCAGGCCCAACTCATTCTACACACATCACATGGGCATCCCTAAAACACCGTCACCCTCAGGCTAAAAGATCTGTGGCCCCCAGTGCTCCACACCAGAGTGTCTCAGCTCCTCCACTTCCACCAACAGCTCTAGAAACACTTCAGATGCTTGAAAAAAAAAAAAAAAATTCTCAAAGGCCACTAGTCTAATGCCTCTCCGTGAATCCTCACCACCACCGAGCTCTGAAGCTCTTCACACAAGCTGAAGCTGCCACACTGCAAAACCTTCACACCAGCCTGGGCTTCACCTCCAACACCTTCTTCCTCAGTGACATGCAGGGCACTGGCTCCTCTCCCTCAGTAAATAGGACTGTTACTCTCTTTCCACATGATCCCAACACCTCTGTCGCCCTGGATGACCGCTAGCTGGTCCCAGGCTTCCCACTGAATTTACCCCATCCCACTCCTTTCCCAAGGTCAGAAACCCACGAGTATGCCCACCTTGCTGCAGACACATTCGTTGAAGGCTGCTGACACAAGCCCTACTGGTAGGCCCTGGCAGGTCAGCTCCTCCTAACACGAAGCACTGGGACTGGTAAGTGGCAGGACTCTAGGGATTAAGGCCCTACACCCTTCCCCATGTAGGCCCCAGGCCTTATAGTTAGGTCTCTTCGATGGATTCGACCCCTTTCAACCCTCTTTACTACCCCACATTCACACCCACACCCCCACACCCAGACACACACCACATCCAGTGGTGGCCAAGTGTTGCTAGCACACTCCAGGCCATGGCATTCTTCCAAGGAGCAGGCATCAATCCTGGCACTGGTCCTCAGTGGGGCCGTAACCACCTTCGGCTGTTGTCAAAACCCTCAAAAGGACAGACAACACAAGAGATGGGCTTCTACATACCAGAGAACTGGGCCAACATTCAACGTGGGAGAATTTTGAGTACAGAAAAAGAGCAACTTCTTGCCACCTGTTAACAAGTGGAATTTAGTTAAGAGGACTCCTACCTCTGGAGTTTTCGTTGAACGAACACACACGCGCGCACACACACACACACACACACACCCTTCATTAGAAAATTAAGGAAACCATTCCTGAGTGTAAGACAGGTTTCTTTTATTAATTTTTCCTAAACTTGTCTGTTTATTTAATGTTTCTCTTAGTGTAAGAATGTGACCTGGAGCTTTAACAAACCAATTTGGATAATGCAACCTGGATAAATTCTTGTCTGCAAACAAGTCATCAATTATCACACACTCTCTGGCCTGGCCTCCAAGTAAATCCAATTGGTTTTAAAGCCTGTCTAAACAGAGAGCAAGCAGACCACATCATCTTATTTCTAGTTTAAACTTCAATTTCACCCCCATCCCAACACCCACACCCTCCCCCACACAAAAAGTTTTCTTAGAAGAAATGGCCATTGCGGACTGAGTCAGTTGCATAAGGATTGGCTTAATCCTGCAGCCAGCAGGCCAAAGCAGCTCTTGGCCTCACTGCAGGCCAGCTGGAACTCAAAGCATGACAGGTACAGAATGGATGGACACTCTAAGGACAGGGCCAAGTCCTGGTGCTAGAAGGCTTCCATGCGAGCTTACACACCAACATAAATACACTTCCACCTTCCTCCTCTAAGCAGGCTTTCTCTACCGCACTTCAGAACTTGGTAACACTCTAAAATTTTTTAGTGCAGAGAGGGACAGAAACTTATTCTAAATAAGCAAAGATCATGTTATTTCTAAGGTAGGCCAAAATTAAGAGAGGTACTGTTACACAGGTAACAATTATTACAAAGATCTAAAATGTAACCAACAAAGCTTGTAACAGTTTCTAAGGCAGGTACCAGCTATGGCCTCTAATACAGGCTTCCCTTGGAGTTTCCAAAATGCTTCCCTCCTATCAACACTGCCATGAAGGGCAGTCACAGGGAATGCTTTGGTGCACCTGACATTGGCCACACAATAAGAATGCGGTGTTGCTCAAGTCAGACACCATGCTTCTTTAACACTAATTTCAGACTCATCCAGTACAGTCCAGTGTATCTTAGGGTTTGGTGTTTTTTTCTTTTGTATGATCTGTCAGCTTTTTAACATATAAATTGGCAGGTTCATGGCAGATATTAACACAACATACAATTGACTGTGAACGAGCTAAAAAGAACTTTTAACTCTTGTCTTAGGACTTCAAGCTATACCTCAAATTTACACACAACATCTCTCACCTGAATGAGCAGGCCAGGATACAAGTCTTTACACCATAATTAACAAGAATCAGTTCCTCAGCTCAATTTACCATGCCTACATCCAACAATACATCTATCCAATTCTAACTCTGCAAAGAGAAAATTATTTAGACTTGATGTTTGGGGTATTCGTGAATGCATTTTCAGGAACATACTTTCTCAGGAAGAGCTTCCAGGTCCAAAATCCTCAGTTGCCAACTCGCTGCAGGTGAAGGGGTCTGTTTTCCCAAGAGCAGCACTCGGGCATTTGTAAGAGGAGCTCCTTCCCTGGAGCAGGGGGCGGGAGGGGCAGGAGTCTAAGTGGAGCGGAAGTGCAGCGTGAAGGAGCTTAGCACACGCCCCTCACGTTCTGCTATGTTCATCTAGGCCATGCCATGCTCTAGTCCCCAGAAAGCGGGGACCCCAGCCCCGTCCCCACACCAGGTGGGGAGCCTTCGTGGCAATCTCCACAACAGATTTCTGAAGCACAATTTCCAGAGTTCCTGCCACACAGGTCACAATGAAAAGTCTGCTTGACAGCTAGTTAGAGCCTTTGCTTATAGCTCAAGCTTTCCAAAACAAACTTATCCTTGTGTAAGCGTATTAAACACAAAAGGAGTGAAGCAGAAGCTCGGTAAGTAAGACTAACTGGGCTTCTAAATAGTACCATTATGAAAAAGATACAATGCACTTAATTTCTGTATCTAACTATTTAGAAGTCAAAACGCTCCATACATTACCTATATCCCCTCCCACGAAATCCCCTAAAAACTGACTAAGAAATCTCCAGTATTTGATTGCTCTAGTTGGTATTTAGAACAAAGCTGACAACTTAAAGCTTTATAATAGTCTGTTTTAATATAAACAATTGTTGGAATCAATCAATGTCCATTTCAGGAAGCTTCTTGTCTGAATCCGAAGGCACAGCTGTGTCTGCACCCTGCTCGGCAGCCTGAGGGCCTGGGCTGTCTCCTTGTCCATCCACTGGTCCATTCTGCTCTGCATTTTTTTGCTCCTCTTTCGGAGGTTCCACTTTGGGTTTGGGCTTTGAAACTATGGGGCTACAGAAACTCATCAGCTCCTAGAACAGCAGAGGAGAGAAAACTGTGGGTTCTTAAAAATAGTAAATTTTACATGACATTCTCAACTTAAACCCAAGTCCACCCCCTCCCAACCAGAAGCCAGAAACTAAGATGCACTAATGAAGTTCCCTCCTAAGTGTCACTTTAAGGACCATTAATAATAAATAACAAGGCTGACAAGAAAAGACTATTAAATATTCAAAGCCATAAATTACCTTAATTTTAGCTTCAATCTCTTTTGCCTTGACAACTGGATCCATGGTCAGACTCTGCTTGTTCTGAAGATTCAGTTTGTTATTCATCCACTCCATGGCCTCATTCGTGCTTTTTTCCACCTTCATCATGTCAGCAGCATCCAAATGGTCATACTGGTCCTCCTGCAACCAGGAGACAACCAGGCAAGTGTCAAAGGATGATACTCTCCCCACCCAAATATTATCTACTTGTTCGCCGTCTTTCAAAAACGTATAGTCTTTCCAAAAATGAAGCACATTCAGCCTCACCATCCAAATGGACATTCAATTCCTTTTTAAAAGAATTCAATTAAGAGAAAGTAACCCCAGTTTTTAAAACACTCAGGAAATAGACTTAAGGGCCAAAAACATACACAAGGGTAGCAATTGAAAGACTTCAATGTATAAAAAGCGCATGCCTGACAATCTTATGAAGGTAATTTCACAAACATGACATTACAGGTCACAAGATGTGAGAGCAGAGGTTTAGGCATGCTAGTTAGGAAGCAAAACAATAATGAATACAATTTTTTAAAGGAGACCTTTTAGAAACAAAATTTTTTCAGAATTAAACAAGCCAAATTTACCACTCAAAAGTTTCTTACAGTGACTATCCATCAAGAACCTGGAGTAGAGTGGAGTGGTTAGGAACCCAAAATTTGTGGAGTCAGACCTCAGGCCAAACCCCACTTCTCAACAGTAAGCTTGGGTGTTACTTAAGGACAGTGAGGCTTAAGGAAGTTAGGAGGTACCTGTAATACTACTGACGTGACCACCTACCTCATTGGGGTACTCCTAAGGATTTAATGAAATAATGTATTTATGGAATGTATATCACAAGTGCTCAAAAAATTGTTAAGTAGTTTACTGTTCAGACAGTCCTGCATCTGCATACCAAACCAAACCATGTGCCTAATGGTTCTCAGAAAAGACCAGGATAGAGCAGGTTAAGTCACTGATGAAGCATCTGACAGCAAGAAAAGGAAATCGAATATTGCTCACTTCCAAATTCTACCTATTAAAGAGTTCTTACTAAGATTCTATAAAATATTATACACACTACACTAACATCCAAAAAGAAATATTTAATATTTAACAATAGTTTAAAAAAAGCAAAAAAATCGCTATGTAAATGCCTCAAAACTTTACCAAAGTAACAGTAGAATAAGAAAAAAAACAGATACCTTGTTTTTGAAAGAGCTGATTACTTTCATATACTGTTGGATTTGTTTCCCTAGTTCTTCAAATAATTTTGGTCTTTCTTCAGATTCCTGGAATCGCATCTTAATAGGTTGACCTAGATTCTTAACATAAGAAAGAATGTTTAAACTATCAGAGAAGTATTGTTTCTACAATTACTGAGATCTACCACGGATTAAAGTACATTTCATCTCCATGTGCTTGATGTAAAAAGCTCAATATTGCTCCCCATTCCACTGAAATCCATCCTTAGGCTAGATAAGACAATATACCTCTATACCGTTCCATGTGGAGCCACTTCAACTTGTCACTGGAGTCCTAATTCTCAAAACAGAGTGGGGAGACAACCCTAAAGGAGGTGTCTCACCATCCTTATAAGAAGCATACCTGCCAAAATATTTTTTTGAAAATGAAATCTGATGAAGCCTCTAGTTCTAACCATCAATTTATCCGATGGTGATAAATAACATAGAAGTGAATTAGAAAATAACAGCACAGAAATGAAAACCAGCAAAATCCAGATGGGGTGAAAATCTGACCTAGGACATCTGATCTTTTTAAATAAATGAATATGGGGGCAGAAATGATGGAAGAACTACACAGATTTAAGAGACAAAGCATAAAATATATGGTCCTTAGGGGGATTCAGAGTCAAACAAACTAAAAACTGATTTATAAAACAACTAGAACTTGAAAACTGAATACATGGTGACATTAAACATGATATTAAGGAATCTTTTTAAATGTGATAATAATATAGCTTAAAGTCATATTTTCTTTTAAATACATACTGAAGTATTTTCAGAATAAATATAACATGACGGACTTTCTTCAAATAAATGGGAGTGGGAGGGAGCAGAAACGGAACAAAACTGGCCATAAGCTGACAACCATTAAAGCATTGTTGTACTTTAATGTGTTTGACATCTCCCATAATAAAAAGTAAAGCAAAAGACTCCATCGGAGAGATCTCACTGGAAGCTCTTGTTATCCTTCCACAATGACAGGAAAACTGCAGGCACTGTCCTTGAGCAATTCCATTTCAGAGGTTAATCACAATGGCCCAGTTTAACAAGAAAGGTAAGTAACCCAAAGAAATGTGACAAGTTCTTCCCGTGCATTTGAATCCTTTTGCAAACAAAGGCCTCAACCTTAGATCATTTTTTGTTTTTTTTTTAATAAAGTTTTATTCAAATACAATCACTTCATTCAGGCATGACGCTGGACATGCACTAAAACACTCAAGTGTACCAGGAATGAACCAGAAACCTTTAGATCTTCAGCCTAACAACTCTCCCAACTGAGCTATTTCGGCACCCTCATTTTTTGTACTTTTAACCCTACAGTTTAATGACCAGATTCTTTAAATACAAAACAGATACTTTGCTTTACCAAAAATCAAAACTATATGAACAACCCTGCCTCAACTGCACTACAGGTGCCTTCAGGACAGGGCAACATCTTTCTATTCTTTCAATCGCCACATCCAGGATGCAACCTCCTTCAGGAAAACATTTTAAGTCCAAACTGAATTTTCAGAAAAATAATTTTGTGCCATGGCTGCAAACAGGAGCCTCCCTGGTAGTGTATGCAGCCTGTTGATTGTATGGGTTGTCCTAAGGGACCTTGGAGACAGCCCTTTCCAGTGGACATTGAGGTCTGACCTCATGCTATCTCCAATCTAGGTTGCAGACAGGTATGCGGGGTGCTTTTGGAAAGCCCCAGGGCACAGCAGCCAGGGTCCACATTGGCCAAGTCATCATGTCCATCCGTACCAAGCTGCAGAACAAGGAGCATGTGACTGAGGCCCTATGCAGGGCCAAGTTCAAGTTCCCTGGCTGCCAGAAGATCCACATCTCCAAGAAGTGGGGCTTTACTAAGTTTAATGCGGATGAATTTGAAGACATGGTGGCTGAAAAGCAGCTTATCCCAGATGGCTGTGGGGTCAAATACATCCCTAATCGTGGCCCCTTGGACAAATGGAGGGCTCTGCACTCATGAGAACCTCGGCACTGCCCCCTCCCTGTTCATGCCCACCAATAAATCCTACTTCCTGTCCAAAAAAAAAAAGAAAGAAAAAGAATTTTGTTATTTTGTAGGGTTCTAAAAACAAGAAAATGACAGTAAGTGATAAAGGGTATAGTTTTTCAATCACTTTCAGCCTGTCTTCATTACTTGATATGAAAATTCCTCCCAATTTTGAGATAAATCCTTGGAAATTACAGCATGGGTTCAGGTTTCAGAACACTTCTGCTTTCAAGAATCTTTTTTTTTTTAAACAGTCAAAAGGAAATGCTTTCCATCCTCCTGCTTTATTTAAGTAAACTCCAGGCCCAACATGAGGCTTGAACTCACGAATGTAACATCAAGAGTCATGTGCTCCACCAACTGAGCCAGCCAGGCACGCCAAGAATCACTTACTTTTAATTCCGCCAATTTATCGACATAAACTTGCTTTGGCTGGTCTTCTCCGTCCTCATATAACCAATTTTCAGTATCTTCTAGTTTCAAGGTAAAACTGTTACGATCCTAAATATGAAGAAAAGATTATGATTAGGTCAGTCAAAAATCAGCTGGTTGACCAGCAAAGTCAATAGGCAAAGGCTGCAGTATCTGAATTTGCTTTAAAATACGGAGGGGACGGGACAGACGAGGGACACAGACAAGAATGACAATGTCGTTTTGCTTGATATCTACAGACAGTTTTTTTATTCTCTCTGCTGCAGGGGATAGGTTTAAAATTTGGGATAATTTGGTTATTTGAAAATTTCAGAAATAAAAACTGCATTTAAAAATATGTAAGCTAGGGGGGCTTGGGTGGTCAGTCAGTTAAGCATCTGCCTTCAGCTCAGGGCATGATCCCAGGGTCCTGGGATGGAGCCCCATATCGGGCTCCCTGCTGAGCAGGGAGCCTGCTTCTCCCTCTCCCTCCACCTGCCACTCATGCTCTCTCTCACTGACTCACTCTCTCTCAAATAAATAAATAAAATCTTTTTAAAAGGTAAAATAATGTAAGCTATAAAAAAACAAAATCTTAAAAAAATGTAAGGTATATAACTAAAATACTGTATTGTTTATTTGAAAGCTGCTAATAATAAGCAAGTAGCTCTTAAAAGTTCTCTTCACAAGAAAAAATAATTTTTATAACTGTGTACAGTGACAGATGTTTAATTAGACTTATGTGATTTATTTCATAATATATTCAAATATCATTATGTTGTACTCCTGAAACTAATGTTGTCAATTATAGTTTTTTAAAAAAGTGAATTAAAATACAGAAACATGAGGGCGCCTGGGTGGCTCAGTTGGTTAAGCGACTGCCTTCGGCTCAGGTCATGATCCTGGAGTCCCGGGATCGAGTCCCGCATCAGGCTCCCTGCTCGGCAGGGAGTCTGCTTCTCCCTCTGACCCTCCCCCCTCTCATGCTCTCTGTCTCTCATTCTCTCTCCCCTCTCATGCTGTCTCTCATTCTCTCTCTCTCAAATAAATAAATAAAATCTTTAAAAAAAAAAAAAAATACAGAAACATGAGAGAAGGGTGGGCTGACTTAAAGAAAAATACCAGGTAAATAAAAGCATGCAAATGTATCAAAAAGTGATGCATTAAAAAAAAAAAAAAAGAAAGAAAGAAATGTTTCATGAAGACAAGACTTTGGGAAACACTGCACTAAAAGAAACACAAAACTTTTCCCCCAAAAAGCCCATTTTTAATCATTTGACTGTGTACCTACGGATGCCAGAAATGTGCCTACCACATTTAAGGCTGCTCCCAGAAAACACCTAGTAGGTAAACACATACTTACATCTTCACTCACAAACTTCTCGTATTCCCCACTAAGCTTGTCTCTCATCTCGTACACATATTCTTCCACTGCATTCTTGGCATCATTCCTCTCCTTCTCCAGTTTATCCTGCATGATCATCTTACCCTGAGAACAGTATAAATTAGAAATTCAGACAACTCAGACAATATCCTCTTAAATACTAAGTCCTGTAATTATAAAAGTGGGAGAATCGGGCACCTGGGTGGCTCAGTTGGTTAAGCGACTGCCTTCGGCTCAGGTCATGATCCTGGAGTCCCTGGATCGAGTCCCACATCGGGCTCCCTGCTCAGTGGGGAGTCTGCTTCTCCCTCTGACCCTCCCCCTTCTCATGTGCTCTCTCTTTCTCTCTCTCTCAAATAAATAAAATCTTTAAAAAATAAATAAATAAATAAAAGTGGAGAATCCTTCTTCCCCCCCAAATCCTCTTAGTTCTGCAAATCATCCAAGAAAGAAGTGGAAGCATTGTCTCCAGTAAATTATGAAGATCAACTGTGAGTTCTGTGAGTGTGCTTAGAAAAAAACAGTAATAGAAGTATCAAGATTCAGAAACTCAAAAGCAAAATAAGGAAAAGAACTTAAAACAAGAGAACTTTAAGAAACTATTAGCTCCATGTTGTCATAAGGTGGTATATTCTGCTGTAGGATTACTATACAGTAATAAGAAAATCAAATGATTCACACAGTATAAATGTTACAGGTCTGTAAAACAAATCTAAGATCCAAGGGATATGTGATAAAAAAAAAAAACTTCAGAGACAACAATTAATTCAATAATTTGTGCACCAGGGTGCCAAACCTTGCATCACTCACGGTAACAAGAGTTCTCAACACTGACTTACAACAGGGGAAGGAACTAAATACACAAAACAGCACTACCACGAATGCTTTGATTTCTCCTACTGATCAACGTCCATGACCCAGCACCTCAAACATCCCAAGCTCCCAAGTGAACAAACACACACACAAACCCGAACATGAATGATACCACCCTAAACCAAAGACATAATGTCAAAGATGTCTTAACAGAGCTTCTAGCTATAGACACATAAAACTATAAAAGCATTTTGATATGACATGGGATTTGCCCTTGAAGTACCCAAAAATCTAAAATCACTCCCTTAAACTCCAAACAACTGAAAATGCATAAAAGGTCACTAGACAAAGAGTTTTAACACTATGGCCACTTTAATCTGTTAGCTTCTTGTTCTCAGAGATCTGAAATAACCACCTCATTTTCAATGTACAAGTTGAGCATCTCTCGGTCTATCTGCCACAACAGCTGATTCTCAATTGGCAGGTCCACGGTACTGGTCTTCACTTTTGCCTTCTTGGCTTGAGGTGGTTGGTCCATCTTTTTGTCTTTTGATCCAGCTTGAGAGGTCTGAAATAACAAGAAATCATTATTAACAAACACATATACAGACTATCTTAAACTTCCAAATGGGTCGTGTTTCAAGAGCTCTTTTTGGTTTTTTATTAGTTTGTTTTCTAATGATATAAATAACCTGGGATGACTACTTGTAATATCTAGAAAGTTACAAACATCAATATTCTATGAGTAGTCAAATCCAAAGAGACAGAAAGTAACAGTGGGTGCCAGAGGCTGGGGGGAGGGAAAAGTGGGGCAATGGGGAGTTGCTGTTGAATGGGCACTTCACACTAGAAAGGCACCAGTTCTCAAGCCACCTCAATGAAGAAGCCTAAGTAGCAACCACCCCCTGAAATGCCCTACAGCCCCACAGCATGTGGTGGGAGAAGCAGCTCTCCTTTCTCCTCGCCAGCTCCCCACATACACACTGAGGAAGTACTTCTCTCTCACTCTGCTGCCCCCAGCCATACAACATGAAGGGTTTTCCACCTTGGAAAAGGCCTTTCCTTTTCCTCTCCCCATTATATTTCCTTTTTTGTAAGTATTTGCATAGCCAAATGGAAGTAATTAAACTTTATTAACTGATGTGAAAATGAGTAACAGACTGAAGCCATCTACGGGCTCTGCCAAACTTTTTTAAATGCCACCATCAGAAATACCTCACAAAGTGAGACTATATATTGCAATGTCATAATGTGAAAGACAACATGCTTTCAATACTGACACCAAACTTAAACATGAAAACTTGGAAGTTAGAATTAAAAACAGGATTGTAAAGGATTCAAAAATGTTACATATTCATTTAAACAAATACTTGGGATAAATATACCACTTACACTATTTACAAAATACATGTAAATATTTTATTATTTAAAACACTATCTTTGGGGCACCTGGGTGGCTCAGTACGTTAAGTGTCTGCCTTTGGCTCAGTTCGTGATGCCAGGGTCCTGGGATCGAGCCCCGCATCCGGCCCCCTGCTCGGCGGGAAGCCTGCTTCTCCCTCTCACACTCCCCTTGCTTGTGTTCCCTCTCTGTGTCTCTCTCTCTGTCAAATAAATAAATGATATCTTTAAAAAAATAAAAATAAAACAGGTTTGAACTGCAGAAGTCCATGTATATACAGAGTTTTGATAAATAACAGTACAGTACTGTAAACGTATTTTCTCTGCTTTATGATTTTCTTAGTAACATAATTTCTCTAGCTTACCTTACAGTAAGAATACAGTATTTAATACACATAACATACAGAACAGGAATTAATCAACTATTTGTGTTTTTCTGGTAAACAGAATAGTGAAGTTTTTGGGGAGTCAAGTTATATGCAGATTTTTTTTTACTGCATAAGGGTCAGGACCCCTAACGTGCACACTGTTCAAGGGTCAACTGTGTAACTACCTTGTAAGATACAGTATCCCATGTATGTGAAGACATTACAAATCCTATTCTAAAACACAATTATACCTCCATTTCTTCAGACTCTGCCTTATTTTCTGCTGGCATCTGCTGCTGCTCTTCAGCATGTGGTTCCTCCTGGTCCACTTGCATCTTCTGAAAAACAGGTCACATCGAATCCCGAAGCTAGGAAATACTAATGGAAGACTAAGCGACCTTCATGACATACTGGCAAAATCCCATGGTATGGAATTCCTGATCAATTACCAGCCATCAGAACGCCTGGACTCAAATTCCAGCTATGACACATGTCACCTATTAATATGGAAGTTTTCGTCTCTGGATCTCAGTTAATAAATCTGTACAATGGAGTAAACACTTGCCCTACCCTACCCGTATGTAAACAAGGGTGGCTGTGGAAATGCTTTGTAAACCACAGCAGTACTCATCTTAAAGGAGGGTGGCAATATTTAACACAGTATTTCTGAAGAGAGCAGGAGTTTCTCCACGCTTCCTCATGAGTAAATTTCTCTCAAAAGTCTCAACATTTTCAAGCAGTTCTTAAATTAGTCTTTTCATCCTTACAAGTACAGCCACTGTGTGCATTAGGGGAGGTGAACACCTTGAAAATTCTGTTAAAAGAACAAAGCCTGGGGGCGCCTGGGTGGCTCAGCCAGTTGAGCTCCCAACTCTTGGTTTCAGCTCAGGTTATCATCTCATGGGTCATGGTTGGTTGAACCCCATGGCAGGCTCCCCGCTCAGTGGGGAGCCTACCTGAAGATTCTCTCCTGCTCTTCCCCCAACTCACGTGCATACGCGCGTGCTTTCCCTTGAATAAATAAATCCAACAAGAACAAAGCCTGACAATAATGACAAAGAAGGGAAAGTTTGTGGAGACCTGAATCACCGGCTTGCAATGTCTGCAGCTCATAAGAATGACCTCAGAGGCTTCTAAAAGTGATACCTGGGCCTTAACCCAGACCAACTCACTAAGACCTCTGGAGACTCAAACATTTGTAGTTTCATAAAGCTTGATTTTGATGCACAATAAGGATGAGACCAGGGCATGATTCCAATAAATGACTGTAAAATCAACTTATGAAAATAACCAAGACTCAAAGCATTCTTCAGTAATGAGAATCAAAAACAACTCAACTTGAGAAGTACACTGTCTGAAGAGAGAAGCCAAATTATATTCCATTTCTGTAAGAAAGACTGCATAAAGACCTTCTGCTAGTTCCCCCGTGCTAGCATAAGGGGACACAATGCAAACCCACTCTCAGCAGCTGTCACAAGGTTCCTCCCAACCCAGTCAATTTGTTAGAATTTCTAGACAAGTCACCGGTACACCATCATAAATGGTCTAAAATGGTCTAAAATGTCCAGATTACCTCTTCCTCCTTTGCATTCTGATCTGTTTCCATCGGTTCCTCATTTTCCTCAAACTTAAGCACTTCCACTAGAGATGCACTGGACACACTGAAGATGCCATGGACGTTTACTCGAACCTTGACTTTCACTTTTGAACTGGAGCCATCAGACTGAGGAGTGACTTTCTGAACTAAAAACTGAGCTACGGACATACGAAACAAAAGAGAACACATAACCTGAGAGGACGAATTCAAACATGAATATATGCCCACACGGCCGGGTTATGCCCATTTCTCAGTGACAGGTCAAGTAATCTTACTAAATCATTAGATTTCTCCTTCTTCTCTCATAAATAGTCAAACTCTCAGTACCTTGTCCCGATTAAGGACTCACACATCTCCTAACCCTCCAAACATTTTCTCACCTCTGGTCCCTTATTCCAATTCATCTTTATATGCCACTGCCAGGGAAGTTCCTAAACTGATGCCACTTATCCTCTACTGAAAAAACCCTAGTGATTCCGTACTGCTTCTGTCATTTATCAAGAAATTGCCATACATCAAGAGTCAATTACTACACCAGAGTTCTACTTACGTTTTTTAATTTACAAAACATGAATTCTCATTCTTATTCCCATTTTACAAATGAGGAAAACAGAGTAGGCTAACTTTCCCACAGCTTCTAAGTGCCATTCAGGATATTCCTAATACTTCTAATACTTTACTCGTGTATTCTAAGTCTGTAATGATCATGTAATTCTGGTTTCTCTCTCACCTAGTGTAATTTCCAGATTATAAGAACTTCTGAGGATCTGTGAAGACTCTAGCCAACATGGCTCCATAACCTAGGATACTGACATAACTATTTTCTAATCATTTTCTGTGTACATCTTATAACTCCGTGTTAGGGTGAAAATTGAGTTTAACTCCTTTTTAGTGTCTATGTATTATCACATTATGCACAAGGTATACCCACTATGTGCATTAACCAAGAAATACTGCCCACACAACAGAGATCCAATTAAATAGTAACCATCCTGCTAGTAGTGAAGTGGTCAAAAGCCTGGAAGAGGTTTTTTGTGTGGG
Organism: Leptonychotes weddellii; assembly: GCF_054177405.1. Lineage (NCBI taxonomy): Eukaryota > Metazoa > Chordata > Mammalia > Carnivora > Phocidae > Leptonychotes > Leptonychotes weddellii. The sequence continues at coordinate 116,220,477 of NC_138375.1, forward strand.
ATTTACAATACCAAATTTCAGATTATACTTGCTAGCTCCCAGTTCTCCCAAGTACATAATTTTTCTTTTTTTTAAGTTCCCAATTCTACTTACCTATAGCAGGATCTGGATAGGGCAAATCCTGCAGGGAACTATAATAGGCCTCAAGAGTGAAAGGTTCCTTTCTATAAAATGTGAGTACTTTAGAGAAAGGAGCAGAATGATTTTTTGTAAAGACTTCACAGTCACTAGATGGAGGAAAAAGACAAAAACACACAAATTTAAGATATTCCTGAACACTTTTACCAACTTATTGTACATCTGTAATTACTGTGTGGCTCTAGTTACTCTTCTCATGCTCTCTCATCTGGCATCATTTCCAGGATATAAGAGGTTCCAAGGAAAAAGAAACTTACATATATATCTACAGATATATATAAAGTCAGTTTCAAGGAATATAAATATATTTGAATAAGTACGTCAAAGGCACCAATTACTTCAGCAGGATCAATTATAGTAAACTAAGTAAGGACACAAATTTATTCTCAAGACTAAAGTTAAGGCATCACTTTGCTTCATGCACTGTAATGAAATGTTACAGATCTGCAGAAGTTGAAATGGAGGGCAATATTTTACTCAGACTTAACACTAAGTTAACTGTAAGTATAAAAATAATTAATAAATGTTATTACCTTGACCCTTCTTCAGCTGGAGAATTCCATCTCAGAGATATGGGATATGGTACTACATCAGTGATAGAAAATTCTCTGACTTTGAAAGCGGGCGATAAGATTGCACACTAGAATAATAATTTTTAAAAATTCCATATGACAAGTACAGACATTATGAACTGTTATTATGAGACCTATAAATAATAACTTCAAAAAACCACCATCAACGGTTTTTAAGTGTTTACATTAAGTGGTTTTAAAAACTTTCAGATTAACTATTATCTAGCCATTACTTTTCATTTTTCCATGAACTCAAACCTTTACTTAATTTATGTACAATGCTACTTCATATATAGACAACAAATAATGTGCCAAATCTTAGTAGTATTTCAGGCTTACCTATGTTTCTAGTAAATTAATTCAGCTTATTCCATGTGATAGAGTACAATTCCATTTATCAACACCACCTCTGATATCCATTGTAAAACTAAAATTTCAGAATCTTACACCTAGAGATCATCCTAAGCTATCCTCAGATTATTAGCTAGATATAGAAAACCAATGCCGTCTTGGCACAATGACCTATAAATGGATGGCTACCTGTGAAAGAAAGCTCACCTGCAATGCACAGCCTCGAGTGACAGCTTCATCAGCATTTAGTGTTGTACTAAGCTCTTTACCAAAAAATTTGCTGATCTTCTCTTTCAATGCAGGGATTCGTGTCGCGCCACCAACTATCTCCACTGCATAAATATCTTCTTTCTTTAACTCTATTTTAAAATGATTAAAAAAGACATTGAGATGAAAACAACCTTTAAATTAGTACTTTACAATGAAATAAACGAGCAATATAACATCTTAACACAACAAAATAACTTAGATTCCTAACAAAACCCTGCCACTCCTTCACCCCCTCACCACCACCACCACCACCCACACACACACACCCACACCCACACACACACCTGCGGCATCTGAAAACAAGTAGGTATGTTCTGATGCACCAGGGGCAGTGCGGCACAATATTGGGACTTAAGAGGACAGGGCCATGAATACTAAATGCCCTACAGTGTAGAGACCCCATAATCTCTGAAACAGTCCCACGTAAAAAAATTGTTAAAACATCAATAGTTAAGGGCGCCTGGGTGGCTCAGTTGGTTAGGCGACTGCCTTCGGCTCAGGTCATGATCCTGGAGTTCCTGGATCGAGTCCCGCATCGGGCTCCCTGCTTGGCAGGGAGTCTGCTTCTCCCTCTGACCCTCCCCCCTCTCATGTGCTCTCTCTCATTCTCTCTCTCTCAAATAAATAAATAAAATCTTTAAAAAAAAAAAAAAAACATCAATAGTTAAGCTAGCTACAAGGAAAATAAGAGGGCCTTGAAATACTGAGTTACCCCTGACATGGCATGAAAGAAAAAAGTATTCGAAGCACACCTAGCCCCACCAGCACTCTACCCAGAGCACAGGCATTGGTCAGATTATTAACACAGGTACAGCTTCGTCCTAACATAAGTAAAGAAGGTGCACACCAAAGCTCTTCCATCACTCATAGAATACTCCTAACACCACCTGGTTTCCTGGTCACATTTTATGCAACAAATACTGATGGTATGCTGAGCAGGGCTATTTAAAGAAATGGGCTATCCCAGTATGGAAAGATCATGCCAGTTTGCCTAATCACTCTGATTTAAGAGCTGACCTTTGTCAAGATGACAGTACATCTCAACACTCTGAAATACTTAGCAACCAACACAACAGTGGACTCCAAGTGAAAGTATGCTGAAGGTTTTAGGAAAATTAGTGATATATTACTAAATCAAATATCTACTTTTAGCTAGAGATAAAATTAGAGCATCCTGTTAAAATAACTATGTGGTTATCACATCCTCCCTTGGCTGTATTTCTCAGTCAGTAAAACATTCAGACAGAAAAGCCTATACAAGTACTACAAAGCAACAAAGCAAAAGACAATTTTTACCACTATGAAATAAATGGGATGTTTTATATCCATCTGGGTCTGAATTAGCTTTCTTGACAAAATTTTAGATTTCCCTGGACACCATTATCAAAAGAGGTGGGGGCAGGAGGCGGGGGTGCTCCAGAGAAAAGACAGACATAAAAAGAAGCTTAATACAGCAATGAAGTAGTGGTATATACAATGAAAATTTGTGTAACTTAAAAAAAAAAAAGTAATAACGTTTTCCAAAGAGCCATGATTATACAAACAATTCAGTCACAGTAATACTTACTGGCTTGTTCCAAAACACTACGAAGTGGTGGCTCCACTCTAGCTAAGAGATCATCACACATCTCCAGAAATTTGCCCCTATGAAAAAAACAGCAATAGGTTTAAATCATATTCCACTTTTATTGGGGGGGGGGGGCAGCGATGGCTATAATCAAAAAGGCAGATAATAACAAGTATTGGCAAAAATGTAGAGAAACTGGATCCCTCATACATTCCTGGTAAGAATATAAAATGGTGTGGCCATTTTGGAAAAGAATTTGGCAGTTCGGGGCGCCTGGGTGGCCCAGTTGGTTAAGCAACTGCCTTCGGCTCAGGTCATGATCCTGGAGTCCTAGGATTGAGTCCCGTGCATCAGGCTCCCTGCTGGGCGGGGAGTCTGCTTCTCCCTCTGACCCTTCCCTCTCTCATGCTCTCTCATTTTCGCTCTCTCAAATAAACAAATAAATAAAATCTTTAAAAAAAAAAAAAAAGGGGGTGCCTGGGTGGCTCAGATGGTTAAGCGTCTGCCTTCGGCTCAGGTCATGATCCCAGAGTCCTGGGATCGAGTCCCGCATCGGGCTCCCTGCTCAGCGGGGAGCCTGCCTCTCTCTCTCTCTCTCTCTTATGAATAAATAAATAAAATCTTTAAAAAAAAAAAAAAAAAGAATTTGGCAGTCCTTCAAAGTGTTAAATGCAGCGTTACCATATGACCCAGCAATTCCACTCTAGGTATATAACCAAAAGAATTGAAAACATATGTCCACACAAAAACTTGCACATAAATGTTCTTCACAACAGCCAAAAAAGTGGGAAAAAAACCTAATTCCTATCAAGTAACGTTCAGGAATAAAAAGGATGAATACAGTAAGAGAGACTGATAAATGTTAAAACATGGATAAACTTTTAAAAAATTATGCAAGCTGAAAGAAACCAATCAAAAAAGAGCACGTATTATATGACTCCACTTATATGAAATGTTCAGAATAGGTAAATCCCGAGAGACAGAAAATAGATTAACGGCTCCCTAGGGCTGGAGTAGGAAGAACAGATGATGAAAGACAGCTCATGGGTACAATTTTTTTTCTTTTTTTTTCTTCTTTAATACACTTTTTTATATCAGTTTTAGGTTTACAGAGAAATAAAATGAATGTACAGAGAATTCCCACATACCCCTCACTTACCCTCCTCCCCCAGTTCCCCTATTAACATCCTGCATGACTGTGATCACATTTCTAACAGGTGCTGAGCCAATACCACCACATGACAGTATAAATCAGGGCTCCACAGACATCTGACACAAATGTATAATGATAAGTATCCAGCTTGATGGTATCACATGGAATAGTTTCACTGCCCTAAAAATCCTATGCTCCACCTATTCATCCCTCTCTCCCCCTGAAACCCTGCCAACCATTGATGTTTTCACAGCCTCCATCGTTCTGCCTTTTCCAAAATGTCATATAGTTGAAATCAAACAGTACGTAACTTTTTCAAACTGGCTTCTTTTGCTTACAATTATGCATTTAGGGTTCCTCCAAGTCTTTTTATACCTTGATAACTCATTCAGGGTTTTTTTTATGAGATGATGAAAATATTCTATAACTGGGTTGTGGGGATGGTTGCCCAATTTTGTGAATATACTAAAAAGCACTGACCAGACACTTCACAAGTGTGATTTTTATGAATTCTATCTCTGAGGTACAAAATAAACACACACAAATGGCAAAAATTTAAGACCACCTATACCAATACTGGTGAGGATATAAAACTAAAACTCTTACATGTTTGTGAGACTTTTCCCTAACAGCAAAAAAAAAAACTGGAAAAAGCTAGTGTTCACCAAGAGGAGAAAACAATAAACCTACAACGGCACACTAGTCAGCAATACACACGAAGGAACAAATGACAGATACAACAACTCAATGAATGTCCAATTTTATACTGAGCAAAACAAGCCTTACACAAGACTACATACTGGATGGCTACATTTCTAAGAAGTCCTGGAACAGGCAATTTTCATCTCTGACCCCTTAAAATGAAAAGTCCCTGAGGGTGAAGGCCCAGGGAAACATTTCCAGAGATGATGCACTGTCTCCTGAGAAAGGTATTAGTCCATTGTCAAAACTCAGCAAAGGGAACACTTCAAACTTGAGTATGTCATTATATAAAAATAAAACAAAAACTATAAAACAGTGAATTCTGATTAATATGCATACTTTGGGGGACGCCTAGGTGGCTCAGTCGTTGAGCGTCTGCCTTCAGGTCAGGTCATGATCCCAGGGTCCTGGGATCGAGCCCCGCGTCAGGCTTCTTGCACAGGGGGAAGGCTGCTTCTCCCCCTCCCGCTCCCCCTGCTTGTGTTCCATCTCTCTCTGTCAAATAAATAAAATCTTTAAAAAAAATGTGCATACTTTGGTATTTGGGGAGAAGTATACAGATGGATGTCTGCAATTTAGTTTGAGGTGCATCAAAAAACAGAACTGGCGGGTAGATAGAAGGATGGATAGATCAACAGGTACAGTTAATGTTATAAATAGAATCCAAGTGGCAGGATAGGGATGTTCACTATAAAATTCTTTGTTTTGCTGCATATTTGAAAATGTCCATCATAAAAAAATGAAAAGACTCCTGCAGAGAGAAGTCTTGAAAGATGGCAATAGCAGTAGTAAAGGCTTTTTCTTTCTTTTTTAAAATTTGTTTGGAAAACTAATTCCCACAACTATAAAATTCACCTATTTAAAATGTATAATTAAATGGCTTTTAGTATATTCAGAGCTGTGCAACCATCATAATCAATTTTAAAACACTTCTGTCACCATTAACCATTATTCCCCTGACCCCCTCATCTACCCCTCAGCCCTAGGCACCCACTCATGCTGGACATTCCATATAAGTAGAATTATACAAAATGCAGTCCTTTGCAACTGGCTTCTTTCACCTGGCGTAAAGTTGCCAAGGTTCTTCCATGTTATAAGCATGTATCTGTACCACATTTTTTTAATTGCCAAATAATATTCCATTGTATGGACATACCACATTTTGCTCATCCATTTTGGTAGTTAACGGACATTGGTGTTGTTTCCATTTTTTGGCTATTAGGAATAGTGCTGCTATGACCACTCATGTATGAATTTTTATGTGCACATGTCTTATTACTCCTGAATGTATACCAAGGAATGGAACTGCTGAATCATATGGTAACTCTAGGTGTAACCTATTTTAAACAACTGCTGAACTGTTTACAAAATGGCTACACCATTTTAGACTGCCACCAGCAGTGTATAATTATTTCTCCGCATCCTCTTCAAGGCTTTTGACAACAGTAATCCTGGTGGGTGTGAACTGTTTTGTCACTGTGGTTTTGATTTGCACTTCCCCAATGGCTAATGATGTTGAGCATCTTCTCATACCCCTAACTGGCCATTTCTGTATCTACTTTGAAGAAGTATCTATTCAGATCTTTTGCCCATTTTTTAATTGCACTGTCATTTTATTATTCAACTGTAATCGTCTTTATATATTCTGGATACAAACAGTATAGTATTTTAATCTCTTCATATCCTGTCAAATAAATACACAGAGCAACCCCATTAACACCTACAAGAAAAAGAAGTAACACAGTATCCTCCACAAACGCCAAAATACAAACAGGTAAAGAAAAACCACCAATAATTACACAATTCCTACAAAGTATCAGTATCTGTGCAAAAGGAAACAGAGGAAAACAACAGGACATATAATGGGCCTGAAAAAATAACCAAAAGTCAGCAGGCCAATTTGAAAACAGCAGATAAAGTCAGGAGTGGTTGGCACACTCCAGAACAAGAGAACATAAAAAAGGTCCTCGATACGGTACATTAAGAACCATGATGAATAGGAACCAATAAACTCTCTATAGTAACCAAGTTAAAAGTTTCCTTCAAGAAAAAAGGGCCACAATGAGGAAAAACTGCTGATAAAATCCAAACCAAAGAGAACACTGGAGACAAAGGAAGATAGAATAAAGGAAAACACAAAGTTAAGAAGCCACATTTTTAAAATACTTCATAAAAACAAAAGAGGGCACTATCGAGCAGTGAATTCAGAAAAACTCAACACACTCCAGTCTAAAAGTTGAGAATACTAAAAAAAGGAGGGGCAGGGGGATGCCTAGGTGCCTCAGTCAGTTGACGGTCTGACTCTTGGTTTTAGTTCAGGTCATGATCTCAGGGTCGTGAGAAGCAGACCCGCAGCAGCCCTAAGCTCTGCAGGGAGTCTGCTTAAAGATTCTCTCCTTCTCCCTCTGCCTCTCTCCGCAGTGACACTCTCTGGCACACTCTCTCTCCTAAGTAAATCTTTTTCAAAAAAAAAAGTTCAGGAGGGGCGCCTGGGTGGCTCATTCATTAAGCGTCTGCCTTTGGCTCAGGTCATGATCTCAGGGTCCTGGGACTGAGTCCCACATAGGCATCGGGCTCTCTGCTCGGTGGGGAGCCTGCTTCTCCCTCTCCCACTCCCCCTGCTTGTGTTCCCTCTCTACCTGTCTCTCTCTCTCTCAAATAAATAAAATCTTTTAATAAAAAAAGTTAAAATTAAAAAAAATAAATTTTTTTAAAGTTCAGGAATATTATAGATTTCACATAAAATGAGACTAGGCAGGGGCGCCTAGCTGGCTCAGTCAGTACAGCATGTGACTCTTGATCTTGAGGTCATAGGTTGAGCCCCACCGTAGAGTTTACTTAAAATAAAAGAAAAAGGGCACTGGGGTGGCTCAGTTGGTTAAGTCGCTGCCTTCGGACTCCAGTCATGATCCTAGGGTCCTGGGATGGAGCCTCACATTGGGCTCCTTGCTCAGCAGGAGTCTGCTTCTCCCTCTCCTTCTGCCCCTCCCCCCCCACTTGTCCCCTCTCTCTCTCAAATAAAATCTTAAATAAATTAATTAAATAAAAAACAAACAAAAAAATGAGACTAGACAAATCCACTGAGACAAAAAGTAGACTGGTAATTGCTTAGGGTTAGTGTGGGAGGAATGGAGAGGACTGCTAATGGATATACGAGGTTTCTTTTTGGCCTGATGAACATTCCAAAATTAGATCATGGTCCTTGTTGCACAACCTTGTAAATATACTGAAACCACCACTGAATTGTACATTTTAAAGTTTGACACATTTTATGGTATATGAATTGTATCTCAATGAAAAAATGATACAGAAATGAAAGAACAGAATTAGAAAAACTAAGAATTAGAATAAAAGAATAAAAGAAAAGAGTATTAGAAATGAAAAATAACCTAGAAATGACACAAGGACAAACACCCCAAATAGTGGCATAAAGGGATGAATGGAAAGAGAATGACAAATATAGACCACAGTCAAGAAAAGATCCAACATACTTACATAAGAGTTTTGAAAGAATAAAATCAAAGTATAAGAACAGAACAAGTACTGAATGATGTAATTCAAAAAAAACTTCCTTGGTATTTAAATAGCTGTGAAACTACATACCAAAAACACACACTGCATACCTCGGAAAAACTGAACAAAAGCAACCAGCAACAAAACCCTATTACTCTGGTAAATTAGACTTTCAAGAAAAAAAAAATATATATATACATATATATATATGTATATGCAGGCATCTAGCAAAAAAAAATAAAAGTAACTGAAAAGTACACTGTCACAATTAGACAGCAATGCTATATGCCGAAAGAGTATTATTACTCCATTTAAGATAATCAAGGAAAGGGGCACCCAGCTGGCTCAGTCAGGGGAGCATGCAACTCTTGATCTCAGGGTTTTAAGTTATGCGACCCTTGATCTCAAGGTTGTAAGTTTGAGCCCCACACTGGGTAAAGAGATTACTTAAAAATAAAATTCTTAAAGAAATAAGATAATCAAGGAAAGAATACGAGCTAAGGTTATGTTCTATCCAACCACGTATAAATGTGGAAAACGGTCATCAACATGCAAGAACTGTACAGGGTTCACATGTGCCATTTTTTAAAAATCTATTAGAATATCCTTCCAACAATCAAAATGATGAAGACACACTAACATAAAGCAGCAGTAAATAACAAGCCTCAGCAAGGATGTGGTGAAATTGAAACCCTTATATATTGCTGGTCAGAATGTAAAATGGTCCAAATGCTGAGGAAAATAAATTGGCAATTCCTCAAAAAACTAAGCACAGAATTAGCATATGACTCAGCAATTCCACTCCTACATTTATCCAAGAACTGAAAACAAAATAGTCAAAATAATACTTATTCATGAATAGTCATAGAAGCACTACTCACGATAGCCAAAAGGTAGAAACAACCTAAAGGTCCATCAGTTGATGAAAGGATAAAAAAAAAGAAGTGATGTTATCCATACAAAAAGATTATTTGCCATAAAAAGCAAAAAAGTACTAATACGTGTTACAATGTGAATGAACCTAGAAAACCTTATGTTAAAGAGGTCAGACACAAACGAAGCAGAACAGTTACAATGCCATTTATATGAAACATCCAGAATAGGTAAATCCAGAGAGAGAGAAAAAAAAAGTAGTGGTTGCCAGGTACAAGATGCAGAGAACTTCTTAATGGTTATGAGATTTTATTTTGGAGTGATGAAAATGTTTTGTCACTAGATAGAGGTGGTCACTGCACAACAATGTGAATGTACTAAAAATGCCAGAGTCTTTCACTTTAAAATGGTATGTGAGAGCACCTGGGTGGCTCAGTCGGTTAAGCATCTGCCTTTAGCTAGGGTCATGATCCCAGGGTCCTGGGATCGAGTCCCACGTGGGGTCCCTGCCCAGCAGGGAGCCTGCTTCTCCCTCTCCCCTGCTCATGCTCTCTCTGGCCATCTCTCTCTCTCGCTCTCTCTCAAATAAGTAAATAAAATCTTCTAGGGCGCCTGGGTGGCTCAGTTGGATAAGCGACTGCCTTCGGCTCAGGTCATGATCCTGGAGTCCCGGGATCGAGTCCCGCATCGGGCTCCCCGCCCCTCTGACCCTCCCCCCTCTCATGTGCTCTCTCATTCTCTCTCTCAAATAAATAAATAAAATCTTTAAAAAAAAAAAATCTTCTAAAAATAATAAAAATATAAATGATATGTGAATTTTACCTCAAAAGTTAATTAGAAAAAAGGCTTCAATGTCAGAAAAAATCCGGTTTCATTAGTTAAAAAAAAAAAAAAAAAAAACTGCTGGTGAGCATTATAGACTATATGAAGACTATAAACTAGAGCACAGGACAGCTTTGCACTCAATGTACACAAAGCACAACTGTTTAAAAAAAAAAACAGCACACACGTTGTTTTCCGTTTTTAAAAAGTACAAACTACTTACAAGAGTCTACTTGGTTGTGATTATCATGAAACATTCCACTAAATTTCTGAGGGACACACTGGTACTAGCCTACCCCCCAGTCTCCCTAACAAATACACACACAACTGCTGCTTAATAAGAATGAAAACGCTCACTTTCAAGTGGAGAGGAAAGAGGACTACCAATGTGGTTACTAGGCACATTAATGTAATTCCAATTCCATCTCAATTTTTTGAGGGTAACTGAGGCCATACTTCCCCAAGCAAGTCATCAACTGTGACTAAATTTTTACCAGGAGAGTTCACATCCTTAAGAACTTACTACTCTCATCATCCAAGCAACCCAAGAGAAAACAGTAACATTCTGGGTGTTTCTGAGGATAGTCATGAAATGTCAATTACCCAGAATTCTTGCAGCACTGTACAAAGAGACCTATTGCCCACAAGTGACCCTGATCTACCCAAGAATACCAATTTCTGAATCAACAACTAAATAAAACTCAGTACTATTCAGCATTAAAGCACCTTGCCCTGATTTTTTTTAAAACTACTAACTCACATGTAATACATACACCTGTCAACTTACTGGAATAATCAGAACAAAAAGATCAGTCTACAATATTAGAATAATCAAACCAAACTTCACATAAAAAGCAGGATCCTGAATGGTCTCTAATTTTTACCCACAGAAGTTATCTTTATAGTAACGATGATAACTTCAACATTTGTAGCAGCCATGATAATTTCAACACTTAACTAAATAAATGCTAATAGAAGTGGAGAAAAATCACAGTTCAGTTTAACATCAAAATACAGGTCTGGTTACCTATTCATAGTCCCAGATACATCAACATCATTCATAAAACATTCGATGCTCAAAGGGAGGTCTGAAGCATTTGCACTCATCAATTTCTTGAGTTTCTCACACTCTTGAGACAGTCGTAATAATGCACGGATTTTCGATTTTATGTCTAGTTTGTATTTCTTCCCAAATTCTTCACAGAAGTGATTTACTAACACCTCATCAAATTTTCTGCCTCCCAGTGTTGTGTCAAATGCAGTGGCCAGAACCTTAGGAAAAAAGATGATAATTAATTCAAAAATAAACCAATCAATTTAATATTTTATCATTATATATATTTAACTGGTAAATTATGAGTGGGCACATTAAGGTTGAAACAAGGCAATGTTGTACCTGTCATTTTATCACTGTGAAAAGAGACACTATAATCTCCAATTTACAGATGATGGCTACAGGCCCAGACAGGTCAGATAATCTGCAGGTCACAAAGCTAGTATGTGGCAGAAGTGCAATTCAAAACCCAATCCCCTCAATTCCAAAATCCAAGGCCTTTCTACTACACCCTTCTGACTGCAAACTAAAATTACATATCCAAGGCCAAATGCACTAACATGTCATTACACTGTTCTGGTCTTATCACTATCACAAAACTATGAATAATAGCAAAGCCCTACCTCAATGCAGTTTACTACCAGGAAACATTCTAGAAGCTTAATTCACAGCAACTTGTAGAAGTCTCATTAGCTTTGATTATCCATTACCCAAATCTTGAGCAGATTAGAAGCAAACTAGATCTAATCCAATTCAATAATAGAATGATAAATGATTAAATAAATGATTACATTCTTTTTTATTTTATTTTTTTAAAGATTTTATTTATTTATTCGTGAAAGACATAGAAAGAGAGAGAGGCAGAGGGAGAAGCAGGCTCCCTGCAGAGCAGGGAACCCAATGCGGGACTCAATCCCAGGACCATCATGACCTGAGCCGAAGACAGATGCTTAACCGATTGAGCCACCCAGGTTACCCAATGATTACATTCTTATGAAAAAATCAAATCAATAAAAACCAATTTCTTCAAAGATGTTAAATGTCATGGGGAAATCTTAATATATTAAGCGAAGAAAAAAAAAAAACAGGACACAGAACTGATTATAGTCTAATTCTAATTTTGTTTTCTTCAAAACACTAAAATGAAATACAGCATCCTGTTCATAGTAGTAACATTGTGAATGCTTTTTCTTTCCATATAAATATTTTCCAAGCTGGGAGTGTTTTCATAATGAGTGTTTTTAGAATTAAATTTTAATTATAATTGCAAAACTGACAGACGACAGGAGATAATAAAGGACAATTTTGGTGGCGGGGAAAAAGGCAACTAATCACAAATATACATCACTTTGACCCAAAGCCAAAGCTCAATTATGGCCAGTAGCTTCTGTTTAAAAAGGTAAGGGGTGCCTGGGTGGCTTAGTCAGTTAAGTGTCTGCCTTCGGCTCAGGTCATGATCCCGGGGTCCTGGGATGGAGCCCCACATCGTGCTCCTTGTTCAGTAGGGAGCCTGCTTCTCCCTCTCTCTCTGCCCGCTGCTCCCCCTGCTTGTGCGCGCTCTCTCTGTCAAATAAATAAAATATTAAAAAACGGAAAAAAAAGCCCTAGAAACAATATAAATCAGAACATAAAGTGAAACCAAGTCTAGTTTTCAAAATAAAAGGACTGTAACAAACAGGGTCTCAAAATGCCCTCCAAACCTAACGAACACTTATTGTGAGACAGTCCCGCCCCACCAATCCCCAAATTTGAAGGAGAAAGGCAACTGAAACCTCGGCACAAAGAACCCTGATACACAACCCTAGTAACTACAGCTAACACTCAAAAACTCATTGGTTCTTAAGCAAATTGCAGATAAAATCGGCTAGAGAACTGATTTTATATCCCATTGGTAACTGCCATATACCGGCAAATTCAAATGTGACCATGTTGACTCTCTGGCCTTCCTTGCCTTAAACAGTGCTAGACTTCTCTGTGTAAAAGTGCTTTCTCCAGAGTTCTAAGATTTCCAGAATCTAGAATATCACTCTCAGTCTGGTTTCTTTTTGGCCATCCAAGTTTTAGTCCCCACACTCTTTTCCCAAACACTCAAAACCTTAAGATCAAGAATACAATACCTTTGTCATCTCTTCAATCCTCAGTGTAAAAAAATTCACAAAGGGACTACATATTAAGGAATCCTAATAAGCCTGCAGGGTAAGCATTATCTTCTGCAAATTATAGATTAGAAAAGTAAGGATCAGGAATCTTAAGAGCTTGTTCCTCAAGGTCTATGCTTTTTGCTTCACACCATGCCAACTCTTGATAAACTACAGCTTCTACCCTACTTCTACATACCTAGTTCTAGTTTAGATGGCTCATACCAAGCTTCCATTAATGAAACAAAATTCTTTAAGTTATTTTTTCAACTATCTCCCATAAATTCCTCATTACCATACACTTGTAATAAAGTTTTCCAGAAATAATATACTTACTTTAAGTTTTCCTCTATTAAACGCACATACAGAAACTTGATAAGAAGAATGCCCCATGTCTACAAAAACTACATTTCGTGGTTTCTCTTCTAGGGCAGGAAGATCTTGCTTATAGATTCCATAGGCAAGAGCAACTAGTAAGAAAACAATGAAATTCAATGTAACATTATCATTTAAATAGTACATTTAAAATATACTTTAAAAAAAAATTTATACAGTGAATAGGACTGCATCACATGCTATGTTTTACAAAGAATCAAATTCTTCAGATGCTTTGCATAATTTATTCATGAGGAACAGTTACTTCAAAGAATTAAATGCTGACATTCACTTAGACCTCCTTAGTGTTTACAATTTCTACTTCCAATGACTTCGGCAATTTTTCCCAACCACTTCCCCCACTTTTCCAAACATATTTTCCAGGATTTCTTTCTTCTGCACCATCTCAACATTCCCACATATCTCTCCCTGAGATGTTGCTTTATACTTTACAGCCCATTAAAGGGCTGGAGAAAAGGTGGATCTTTAAACTGACACACTGTGAACTCACAATAATTGTGTTACTTTCCAAACGAGGATGTGATTATGTACCAATGTAAGAGCTATGTGGATAAAGAAAAAGCATTGGTCAGATGAATTCTTTATGTGTGACACAGTATCCAAAAACACTATGGCACATAGGTGTAAGTGCTGCAAGCAAAATAAAGAACAAGAAACCCCAGAGTTTTAAAAGATGGCAGAACCTTCAAGATTCACCAAGTCACAGATGCTAACAGTCCCTGTTACCTGCAGTTGTTTCATTCATTAATCGCAGGCAATTAAGGCCAGCAATTTGTGTTGCATCCATCACTGATCGTCTTTCTGCATCAGTATAGAAACAAGGAACCTACAAAAAAATGTAAAAGTTTCCTATATTAGGGAGTCTTCATTTAAAATACACCTCCCAGGGGCGCCTGGGTGCCTCAGTTGTTAAGCATCTGCCTTCGGCTCAGGTCATGATCCCAGGGTCCTGGGATCGAGCCCCGCATCTGGCTCCCTGCTCCGCGGGAAGTCTGCTTCTCCCTGTCCTAATCCTCCTGCTTGTGTTCCCTCTCTCGCTGTGTCTCTCTCTGTCAAATAAATAAATAAAATCTTTAAAAATAAATAAATAAATAAAATACACCTCCCAAAACACAGTAAAATCCAGAAATGCCCTCAAATACCTACAGCAATTTATTCCTTATATGATCAAGGAAGTATTTCAAACCAGTATGGAAAAGTTAGAATATTCATTAAGTAGTGTTGGAACAAACGGATAACCATACAGAGAAAAAAGTAGGTACCATCCCTACTGCACACCTCATACCAAAATATATTTCAAATCAAAGATTTAACAGTTAAAAAAAAAGATGAGTACCAGAAGGAAAGGGGGTCTTTACCATCAGAGGGAAGAAATTCTGTAAATCTAACACAAAATACAGAAGAAAAAAAGGAGGAGAAAAGATCAATATATTTGAATAGCAATGTAACAGGACAGACGGTAACTACACTTGTGGTGAACAGAGCATAATGTATAAACTTGTCAAATCACTTAAGGTGTACACCTGAAACTAATGTAACATTGTATGTCAACTATAAACAAAACAATTTTTATAAAGATCAATATATTTGACTCATAAAAATTCTAATGACCAAATGCAGAAAATATTTGCGACTCATAACATAAAATGATAGAGCTAATCTAGTATATATGCAGAACTACAAATCAAAATGTAGGCCCATAAACTCAAAATGAGCATAGATTAGGAATGTTTTACAGAAAAGAAATACAGAAGGGCTCTTAAATTTAAAAATGTTCTCAACTTCACCTAAAGAATAAAACATTAAAATCACACTTTCTTTTTTTTTTTAAGATTTATTTATTCATTTGACAGAGAGAGACACAGCGAGAGAGGGAACACAAGCAGGGGGAGTGGGAGAGGGAGAAGCAGGCTTCCCGCCAAGCAGGGAGCCTGACGTGGTGCTCGATCCCAGGACCCTGGGATCATGACCTGAGCCGAAGGCAGACGCTTAACGACTGAGCCACCCAGGCGTCCCTCACAAACACTTTGATAGCATTATTCACCTATTAGAGAATCAGCTAACACCCCAATAACGTGTGCTGGTGAGACTGCTGTCCAACAAGTTCTCTTATACACTGCAAGTGAAAGTGTGAGTACGAATTCTTTAAAAGGCCATTAAACAAGTGTGGTTAAAATTACAAATACACGGGACACCTGGGAGGCTCAGATGGTTAAGCATCTGCTTTCGGCTCAGCTCAGGTCATGATCCCAGGGTCCTGGGATCAAGCCCTGATTCGGGCTCCTTACTCATAGGGCAGTCTGCTTCTCCCTCTACTTGTGCTCTCTCTCAATCTGACAAATAAGTAAATAAAATCTTAAAAAAAAAAATTACAAATACACATATCCTTTGTCCTAGCAATTGTACTTCTAGGACTCTAACCTATAAATCCTACAAACTTATCACATAAGAGCAAAATCTTATCTGTTCAAGTTTAGTCACAGCAAAAATTTTTTTTTATTCTTTACAATTAAAAAAAAAAAACTGGAAGGGCGCACCTGGGTGGCTCAGTCAGTTTACCATCCGACTCTTGATTTCAGCTCAGGTCATGATCTCGGTCGTGGGATCGAGCCCCATGTTGGGCTCTGTACTCAGCAGGGAGTCTGCCCGAAATTCTCTCTCCCCCTCTGCCCCTCCCCCTGTTCCCATGCACGCTCTCTCTCAAATAAATCTTCAAAAAATAAAATAAATATGTAAGTTTTTAAAAAAAAGGAAGCAACCGCAGGTCCAACAAAAACGGACTAATTAAAGAGATTTCATTATATGCATAACTGGAATACTCTGCAGCCACTGAAAAGAATGAAGCCCTTCTCTACCACTCAGGAAGATAAGGAAGATAAAATGTCTAAAATTTATCAAAAGAAAAATGAAACTAAAAAAGGATATATATACACATTTACTTGGGTACATAAAAATCTCTGGAAAGATGTGTAACCAAGTAATAAAACTCCTAACATCTGGGAAGAAAAAACTTCCTTCTAGGTAAGCAGAGGGTGCTGAAGCTTCCCATACACGCATTTGATTTTTGAACACCAGGGCTACTATTACCTTTCCAAAAAAATAAAGTTTATGTTTTAACAATATCAACTTATAAATAAAGCAAAATACGCCCAGGCTCTATTTATACAGCAATTAGACATAGCACAATAGCAAGAGCTAGGGCAGCGAATGTGCAGTGGAGTTTGTATAGGGGCCAGAGCCGGCTATCCTTAGAGAGGCCTGATGAAAAGGTTAGCTCTTTCCCAGCATAGAGGAACTTAAGTGATAAACAGGTCACTAAATTAAAGAAAAATCTCCCTAAAAGACAAGAGTGGCTCACTACACCTAAACTGTTTGTACAACATAATTTATGCTACATAGCTACTTTCCTTCTGGGAGTCTGGAATTTTGGTATGGATTAGGCACAAGGTGCCTGTATGACTGACCTCCAGTTAGAAACCCTGGACTCTGAGGCTCAGGCAGAACTTGCCTGGTGTTCCGTATGTCACGTATTATCACAACTTGTCGCTAGAAGAATTAAGTGCTTGCAGTATGACTCCCCTGGAAGGGGACTCTTAGAAGTTTGTGCCTGGTTTCCTCCAGAAACTGCCCTGTGCCTTTCCCTTTGTTGATTCTGCTTTGTATCCTTTCATTGTAATAAATCTTAGCCATAGGTATGGCTATATGGTGAGTTCTACAGATTCTAGCAAGTCACTGAAATTCAGTACAGTCTTGAGGACCCCTAATACATGACTTAATACATCACCTTTTAACTTGATCTCAAAAGCTGGAAAAGCCACTCGGGCATTCTGCCACTGTACGTACATAAATTTCACTTCTATACTGAGCATAATTGAGAATCAAAGTTAGGGCACTAGGTGGGAGAAATGGGTACAAATCTGAAAATATGTTAGGGCAAGACAAATGCATCTAAGAAACACAGAGCCTGCATTGAATAGGAGCTCTTAAGAAAAATAGCACTTTTATTCTTTGCATCCCCGGAATACAACACACAACCATAATCCAATTCTTCCTGACAAATATCAGTTCTACTGTACTAGATAGCCAAGAACCAAGGAATCTATCAGACAACAGACTGCAAAGTAAAAGTCACCTAACAGCCCCTGCTTTGCTGATGAATACACCAATAGGAAGACAAAAGAGACCACAGAACTAAGATACTAATATAACAACTGCAGAATGAGGAGATTCCGTTGCAAAGCCAATACATCCACCCAAATTTCAACAGTTCCTAAGGACTCCATCAGGCTTCCATCTTAACAGGAATATGCAAAAGACAAGACTAGTCTACTGCCGCCCTGCCTTTAGTTCTAAATACAGGGCAAGCAAAAATAAAATATAGACATTGAAATGAAGAAAATAACATTTCTAATTGTGAATATTCAAATTCAACAAACAAGTGGCTATCACATGCCAGGCCCTCTGCAAGGTGCTAAAAGGAATCCAGGGGGGAAGTGGGCTCTGAGGTAAGCCTTCAAATGGGAAAAATAGAGAAGAGCTGAGTAAAAACTAGGGGGCAGAAAAGAATACTCAAGAAAATGAAGACTAGGGCACCTGGGTGGCTCAGTCGTTAAGCGTCTGCCTTTGGCTCAGGTCATGATCCCAGGGTGCTGAGATTGAGCCCCCCATCGGGCTCCCTGCTCGGCGGGAAGCCTGCTTCTCCCTCTCCCACTCCCCCTGCTTGTGTTCCCTCTCTCGCTGTCTGTCAAAAAATAAATAAAATCTTTTAAAAAAAAGAGAAAATGAAGACTAGTTTGATAAATTCTTAAAATAATCCCTATAACCAAAGGCAAAAAGCAATTCTATTTGCAATTGACAAAATTCTTCTCTCTGCTTCTTCACTTAAGTTCCCAATAAAACGCAGGGATCAAACTCACCGAAACAACACAGTCCACAACAGGCTTCTTAAGAACACTTTCTGCTGTCTCCTTCAGTTTGGACAAAAGCATGGCAGTCACCTGCTCCGTAGTAAAACTTCGCTCTTCCTCCATATATTTCACCTACAATAAAACAACAAAAAGGATCTAGACTTATTCCAGTTTTTCATGACCTAAAAGCCATTTAAAATGAGCAATTTTCATCATCAATGGATCACTATCTCAAGAAGGAACTGAAGAACACTCGTCTGGAAAGCAAAAACAACTTGAAGGTCACTTTTAGCTTTTTAACATGTTTATCAAACATGAATACCTGCAGATAAGGACCATTATGAAACAGTATGCTGTGACCACCAACAAAAGCTCAGATCACCTGTGAAGAAGCAAACTGGGAGTGCTCACCATGGCCCAACAATGCACCTCCATAAAGAGGTCTGGTGGTGGACACTCTGCCACCTGGAATACTATGTGGGTTTTACTTTGTTTACCACGTTGACTTTATGATCATTTCCAAAATTAGGATCTGATCTAGCCTGAGGTCATAGTTTTTGTCAGTTTGTTTACTGCTGTAGGCCCAAGACTTAGGACAAACCAGACACAATAAATACTTGAACTAAAGGATAAATGAATAAAGCTTCAAGATACCCTACCCCGCATAAAAGCATGCAACTTGGAAAAGGGCTACAAACTTGAAATGCTGAAAGACTGGCTAAGACAAGCCCCATCCCACATGCCCATAGTCCCCAAATACAATCCACACCTGAAAACATAACTCTTCTTTCAGCTGCTGCTCCAAGTGAACCTGAACACCACCTTCTCCTAAACTCCTAAAGTCTTCGCTCCCCAGCCCAATCCTAATTTATTCTGGTTCACAATCTAGTAGTCCCTTACTTTACTGCACGATAAACATGGGAAAGCTCCCCTCCCCATGAGCCTCTTCTTCCCTGCTATCTGCTTAATTCTTAGTCTACTGCTCCACTCCTGTACTTAGATCCACTTGTTCCCCGGATCTTCTCCCTAGTCTCTTCCTCCTTTGGCTCTTGCAATGCTTTAGACTAAATCTGCCAATACCTAATGCTATTTCTTTCCTGACTATAAGTATCCTCCATCTACTCACAACCTTTTTTTCCCTTTTTCCCTCCCCTGTACTCCAGATTTATCCATTACCAGCCATTCAAACTGTTCTGAGATTATTGCCACAGATATCCTAAGTAAACCCAGTCAGCGATCATTCTTCCATTATCAGAATTCTTCACTTCTAAATTCACCTGAGTTCTCAACAGCACAACTCACTACCTTTTTCTCACAATTCTCATCATCTCTTGGATTTTGAGCCTGGTCCCACGGTCCTGACTTCTCCAACTGCGGTATCTCAAACACCAAATCTCCCCTTGCTAAACTCAGTTGCCTCTTTTGTAGGATCAGTTCACTGCATGCTTCACAAACTCTTCTAGATGTCCCAGAGATATCAAAGACTAAATTCCCTTTCCCCCAAAAGAACAACACCTCTTTCCAATCTAAGTCCTATTGTCAAGAGTATGACCATACATCTGATTAGTGACTTTAAAGTGTTAAGTTCTTTGCTTGGTATTCCAAAAGTCGTTCACTAAAATCACACCAGAAAGACTGCTCCATCAGTAACAATACAAGCAGCAATGGCAATGTTAACTTCAAACCACCACTACCCATCTGTCCAACCCATTTTAACAGTGCCACCTATCGCTCCCAGTCAAAATACAGAGCATTCAAAAAAGGCCAAATGGTCTTTCCTACCAAAACCTTCTCCTAGACACTTGTAAACAGTTTCACTACAACTTGAACTCAGAATGGTACAGAGATATATTGACCTGATATAATAAAACACTGTATTTTAATCCTAAACCATCACTTTGAGACCTTACCTTTATACCCGTTAATCCAGTGGGGAGCTGCACAATGTCATACGCAAGGTTAGATTTTTCTGCTTCCACAAATGGATCAGAGAATGCTCGGCCATGGAATCTTTTAAATCCTTGGACTGTGTTCTTTGCATTAGAAATTACCTAAAGAGAAAGAACATCAGAATCAGAGTGAAAAGACTAAGAGCAATTAAATCAGGGGGAAAAAAAATTCAACAGCCTCAGATTAAACTAGCATCATTTTAACTCCACAAGGTTTCCTTTTGAGTTTCATTTTCTTTAGCACTACACCTTTCTGTATGATGCCTGCTCGCGTGTGAAGTGAGGAATAATGGACTTGTACAGACCACAGTGGCAGGGATGGGCACTAGAACCCAACTTGTCCTACTTCTCCATGAAGATGGGGCACTGTACATGTACGAAGGTATTCTTCTGTTCTTAAACTTCTAATTAACATTTACATAAAATGAGCTTTAACTTTTAAAAATTACCATAATTTGTGATTCAAACTTTCCAGGAGTCATTTTGGCAATATCAATTCAGAAATTCTAGTGAAAGAAACTTTACAGGAAAAAAGAGGACAGTAAGTACATAAAGATAAATGTAAAAAGACAGTGACCAAATATTTACAATAGCAGAAGACTGGAAACAGCCTGGATGGTTAATTAACAGGAGAATGGGTAAATAAATGATATATCCGTACAGTGGGTAACATTATTTTAGAAGGTTGGAAGACAAGTATCTATATGCTATGATCTCACTTTTGGAGTGGGGGAAGCATTTAAATCTGTAGAAAGAGTACAAAAGGTTATACGTTAAGATACTAACAGTGATGTTTGGATAAAGGTAGCACATGTAACTTCCAAATTTCTTTTACTTTTATAAGAACTGCAGAGCTCCTCCGCATCAGCTGTGTTATAAAGCACACAGAAGTCTTTCATAAAACAATGTTAGGTCCCCAAAATCGGGCCCTACTTCAGAAGGCTGCCAAGCAGAAACTCAGTACCACAATAACTATGTTATCCTAGAACTAGGCAGCTGGTTTAGTACAATAACTATTCTCAATAATGAAAGCAAGTTTAAAAAGAGCTCACTGCAATTTTAGAAGACATTTCAAACTAGCTCTGTACTTGCTATCTACTGCTTCCTAATGAATCTTTGACTTTTTGAAAATAAGATTATAGAACAAAACACCCAATGTAATTAAAAATCAATGGGCTAAGCACCATTTTCTTAGGCTTTTTATTTATTTATTTTTTTAGCAATCTCTACACCCAACATGGGGCTCAAACTCATAACCCCAAGATGAAGAGTCACATGCTCTTCCAACTGCATCAGCCAGGCACCCCTGGACTTTTATATTGTAGGCCCCGCCTAGTCCAGAAAAACAGACAGTTATTCATTCTATATGGTGCTCCAGGCTGAACCATAAAAAGGTCAAATATGCAACTCCTTAATTTTACAGCAACCTCAGACACTCAAAGCAACAGAACTCTTGGGGTTCTGCTGCTCTGGTTACTTAGAAACCAACAAATAATGTTAGGTTCCTGTTTTATAAAGTAAACACATAAATGTCAAGTGTGCTTCTACGAGTACGCTTTCTTGAGAACCTAGATTAACAAGATCAAATCTACAAACAACAGTGACTCTAAGTATGCGTAAGATGAAAACCCCAAGAGACAGACTTTAAGGAACATATAAAATATAGAGGAATAAGCAAGCCTTGCTTAAACAAGATCTGGACAAAATACATAACAGTAGTTTGCATTAAATAAATTATACTGTTCATGCTATTTTATCTTTTTTTTTTAAGTAGGGTCCACACCCAGCGTGGAGCCCAATGTGGGGTTTGAACTCACAACCCTGAGATCAAGATCTGAGCTAGATCAAGAGTCAGAAGCTTAACCAACTAAGCCACCCAGGGGCCCCTGCTCATGCTATTTTAAAAAGCTATTTGCTTCTCACTCAAGCACACAAGACTAGGGATCAGGCAGGGACTGCCGTATTAGGCACATAATGGGCACTGAAATAGTTGAAGGGAAAGATGGACAAAGCAGAGAAGTAAGTCATTTTAGGAAAAAAAACCAAAACTCTACCTGGCTTTTAGCTGCTGCTCCAATTGAACGATTCTTAGGACCAAAAGAAATGCAAGCCCTAGGGGAAAAAAAAAAAAACATTTAAGCATCAAACCTTACTGCAACATTACACCCAACAGGATTACATCGCCACAGCAAGGAACTTTTCTGAGTCTTAGCTAAAAAGCCACATATTGTAAAAGCACAGAGGAAGTCTATGATTTTGTTCTCTCCGCTGAGTAAAACTGTCCATGAGAATGGCTGGCCTCTTAGAAAAATGGGAGTCCTGTCAATTAGATGTTGAAGTACAAGTCTGATGTGTTAACCATCTGTCTAGAATACTACAGAGAAGTGATCTAGCCAATCTCCACTATTCTCTTATTCAAGTCTCGTGCTCAAAATCCCAATACAAAGTAACATACCTTCTTACCAAAACATCAATAAAATGTTCTTGCTTTTTCAAACAGCTTATAACTTGACCTAGAGAATAGTCTATAAACTATCAGAACTCTTGTCCTACTATATATTAGTAAAAAATTTTCCAGAACTAGCTTCCAAGGACTCGCAATTTCTTTTTTTAATTTCATTTTTTTTAGTAATCTCTACACCCAACCTAGGGCTCAAACTCTCAACCCCAAAATCAAGAAGACTCGCATGCTCCTCCCAGTGGAGCCAGCCAGGCACCGCAAGGACTCAAAATTTCTGACAATGAACTTCATTCCCACTTATGAACACATTCTTCCAAATCACCAATTCATACACTGCCTGCTAGTTTGATGTACTTGCAGCTTCTTTTAGAAAGCAAAACTGAAACCTGCTCACAGGTATAGCTACTTTAAAACACCATTTTTAAGCTTAAAAAGTCAGTTATATTAGAATTGATACTTTCACTAGCATGGCCCCTATGGTTCCCCATAGGTTTTTCATTCTAATTAATCCCTCTGGAGCCCTGCCCTACATTCCCTCTACTCCCATGTATTTATCACCTCCCTTTCCAGGGGCTGCTTTCTTTCAAGCTAAAGATCAAATTCATCCCAAAGAACCCAAAATATCCTAAAAGACAAAACTAAATCCTAAACAGAGTCTATTTTCTCCTGAATCCAGTAAAACCTTCTCTTCTTCCTACTTTAATAACAATGACTGCACAAATTGCTATGTGTATTATCTCATTAAATCTTCAAAAGCACCCCACCTTATCCCTCTTTTATAGGAAAAAAAACTGAGTCCAAAAAGGTTTTAGTAAGTAAATTTACCCAGCATCTCAGAATCTGGAAGCAGTGGAGTCAAGACTCTAGACCATTTCCCCATACTTTACACTCTAGCTTTGGCCCTTTCTATCTGCCCTAGATCCCTAGTTCTTCCAATTTAGAGTAGTAAGCTCTGGAGCCATAATGCTTTGGCCCAAATCTGGCTACATTAGATGATCTACTGAGAATTATTTTATTTAAATAAACTTACTAGCCCTGTGCAATCTGCCAGAATGCTAGGCCTCTCTGTGCCTCAGTGACCCTTTCCACCCAAAAGGGTAAGAACCCCTGTGAGCCAATCTCCCAGAGCAGCTGCAAGTAGCTTTGCACTGTATAAATATGGCACAGCCTGGGATCTCGTTAGATTTGCTCTGACCCCTAAACTCTACAGGCCCAAAATGTGCTGGAGGTAGCCTCTGAGAAACACAGGTGGTCAAGCTTAGCCTTTCTGCATATATATATACCCCTACCCACTAATATTTTTTTTAAATATCCTCAATACCAAGTAAATGTCTCTCCTATCAAAGCTCATACTGCCCTTTAGGAAACTGCCAAAGACAATCTTACCCACTCCTTTCACCCTCTCCATTCCAAAAAGGCCTTCTAGCCTAAGCCTAATGATTGGTAAACTCACATCTTTTCTAAAAGCCACCAGATCCCACCAACACCTCAATCCCAACATAATTACAAGGCAACGTTATTTATCTTCCATTGTACCCTGCAGCCCCTTCTTCAAACCTTCATCTCATCAAAACAACTGCTGGCTCTAACAATAAAAAAGACTAATGTTCCCAAGCTTATTATATGTCCTGTGGAAGGTTAATTTTCTCTTCTACCCAGTAACTCTGAAGCGGTCTTACTTGTAATTACCTTTCAAACAAAACCAGTAACCGACAAAGCCCAGATGCTTTACTGTGGAACCTAAGGCCTTGTACCATCCCAATCCCAACCATACTTTTCACCTGCATCTCAGGCACAGTGAACCAACACAAGTTAGTCATCCCATCTTCCTGCTTTGCTCAGACCACTTTGCCACCTGAAATGCTCTGGTCCTTCTATATCTCACTCATTCTCCAGCAGTATTACCCACTTTGTGAGGCCTTCCCTATGGCCCTCAAGTAAAACTCAAATCATTTTTATCTCTTAAAACTTACTAGAATTGGATACAGAATGCCTCCATCTCAACGAATGTTCTATTGTACAGAGTGGCTCTAGGTAATATTCTCCCTTGAAGTCTGGTAACATTTTTATTTAGTTTTAAAATCTACATCTGCCTTAAAGTAATAAGAATTGCTTTGTACATCTTGAAAAGCTAAATAAAGTTTGTCTCAGTTCAAATTATAACTGACCCTTGAACAACACTGATTTGAACTGTGGGGGTCCGCTTATAACATGGATATTTGTGATATGGTATTGTAAATGTACTTTCTCTTCCTTATTATTGTAATAACTTTTTTTCTCTAGCTTACTTTATTATAAGAATATAGTATATAATACATGTAACATACAAAATGTGTTAATCAACTGTTTCTGTTATCAGTAAGGCTGCCAGTCAACAGTACGCTACGGTAGTTAAAATTTTGGTTAGTCAAGTTATACGTGGATTTTCGACTACGCAGGAGATTGTCACCCATAACCCCAAAATTGTTCAAGAGTCAACTGTACTTGGGTGCCTGGGTGGCTCAGTTGGTTAAGCGACTGCCTTCGGCTCAGGTCATGATCCTGGAGTCCCGGGATCGAGTCCCGCATCGGGCTCCCTGCTCAGCAGGGGGTCTGCTTCTCCCTCTGCCCTCTTCCCTCTTGTGGTCTCTGTCTCTCATTCTCTCTCTCTCAAATAAATAAATAAAATCTTTAAAAAAAAAAAAAAAAGAGTCAACTGTACTCATCCTTTTGTTGGCTCATATACACACACATTACAGTTGCCACTTCTTACAAAATAATCGAGCATCACTACTGGAATGTCCATCTTCAGCACCCGATATAGCGGGCAGACAAGGCTGCAGACAAGGCCCAACTCCTACAAAGTATGGGGAAGGGCCACACCTTCCTTACCCTGTCATAAGAAAACATCAATATCCTATCACTACAAAGCAACTCTTTTTTTTTTTTAAAGATTTTATTTATTCATCTGAGACAGAGAGAGAGAGGCAGAGGGAGAGGGAGAAGCAGGCTCCTTGCTGAGCCAGGAGCCCGATGTGGGGCTCGATCCCAGGACCCTGAGATCATGACCTGAGCCGAAGGCAGACGCTTAACCTTCTGAGCCACCCAGGTGCCCCGCAACTCTCACATTCTAAAAAAATTCTGTAACAGTATGCCTATTGTACTGAAGAAAGAAATCCTTAGCATTTCCACTTGGCCATCAACTTTACTGATTTGAATACATGTGCAGTAAAAAGAGCTCAGACTGTAGAATCAGTACGAGTCTGTCCAAATCCCTTCTCTGCCTTTCTAGCTATGTGAATTCTCTGTTGCTTAATCTCTCTGAAATTCTATCTGCTCAACTTTAAAATGGGGAAAATTAGGGCACTGGCCTCAGCAGCGGAGGAGAGCAGCAGAAGGCCACAGTGGTGGGAAGATGGTTCCTTCTCCTACCAATACAAGATCACTCTGATGAGAAGTCCAAGGATCATGCTAAAGAGAAAGAGGCCCCCAAGGAGTGGAGCAGGAAGGATGGCGACAGGGATAAAACTCGGAAGAAGCAGAGCCCTAGCAGGGATGGCAGCAGCACCAGGTCCCGGTCCAGCTCTACCTCCAGCACCAGCACAGGCCTTGAGCAGTGCCTCAAGCTCCTCTTCTGTATGCAGCCGCTGGGGGAGTTCCAGCATGTCCTACAGCTCCGGGGGAGTTCCAGCATGTCCTACAGCTCCAACTCCAGCAGCTCCTCTAGCTCAACCAGTACCTCTGGGTGCTGGCATGACAACAGCTGGCATTCCAGCTCCAAATCCAAACCACCCAAAAGAGATGAAAAGTCCTTCCCCTAAACCAGCCAAGGTGTACATTCGGAGGCTCACTAGGAACGTGGGCAGGGACCACATCAGGGAGATAGATACTCTCCACCTCTGGGAAAATTAATAGGATTGACATGCCTTTAAAAGGATGTCCCCCCATCTTTCTAAAGGCTAAGCACACATGGAGTCAGATGATCCAGATGAAGCCGACAAGGTGCTGAAGGACATGGACAGAGGACAAATCGATGGCCAGGAGGTCACTACCACCACTGTGCTGGCTCCCAGGCCTGTGCTGGCTCCCAGGCCTACGCCGCCCCCCAGGCAATTTAGCCCTCCCGGGAAAATGCTGCCACCCCCCCCCCCCCCGTGGCACCAGTCACCCCCGCGGATGAGACTGAGTTCCCTGAGGGGCAGTCCCCCTGGCTGCTGCGGCCACAGTAGCCACTGCAGCTCCAATTCCTCCCAATAAACAGAGCCACGGAAGCTCTGTGCCCTGTAACTTCTATCGCATCCACTTCACTTTGGTCACTTTTCTAGCCAAAGGAAGATTGGTGAGAAACAAATTCCTCACTCAGGAAAGGTTTTGAAGAGAGTAACTGAGACATACTCTCTGAGAGCAAAGTTCCGGCTGCAGGAGTGTTACTGGGTTGGGGTTGCGCCTATAAAGATGCTCTCCAGTTTTCTGGCTAATGCTCCCACATTTTCAGTTTCTGAGAGAGTCAATTTGGTAGCAAAGCCAGCAGGGACAAACAGGGTAGCAGTGGGGCCCCAGCCTGCGGGTAGGACTTTCATTTCCACAAATGACTGAGGACTAGTCTGGCGGCCTGATCATGGCCTTGCCTGTTGGTCTTTTCCTGAGAGTGTCTCAGGAAAATGCAACTGCTGTTCCTGCTAGCCTGGCCCTGCTCCCCTGCCCCATCCTCTTCCAACTTCTAGGATCAAACACCCCATGTTAGTTACTGAAAATGGTTCTATTTTTACACGTACTAATGCACACACAACCACATCCCAGGTCTCCTTCTCTCTCTAAAATTGGCGAGCAAGTTGAGAGCTAGCTCTGCAGGGTCATCACGGACCCCTCTGTTGCAGCTGTTATTCATGGGGGTCTTGCAGGTTACCTTGGCAACATGAACACTGCTTTTTTGGCTTTTATTGTACAGTCAGTACTATCAATTGTTTGTTTTGAGTTTTATAAACTTCTAGCATTTTAGGCACTGTTATGTTTATACTTTGTTGGTGCAGACTAAAAGGACTGTGTTGAATAAACCAGGGATTTGAATGCAGATTGGGGAAAACAAAAAATAAAAATAAAATGGGGGAAATTACAGCACCTACCTCATATACCTGCTGTAAAAATTAAATGTGTTGATCAACTTTTTTTTTTTTTTTTTAGAGCGGGGTAGGGGTAGAGGGAGAAGGAGAGAGAATCTTAAGCAGGTTCCACACCCAGCACTGAGCCCGACGCAGCAGTAGGAATTGCTTTGTAAATCTTGAAAAGCTAAAGAAAAGTTCAAATTATAGCTCAGACCTGACATCGTGACCTGAGGTGAAACCAAGAGTTGGACACTTAACCAACTGAGCCACCCAGGTGCCCCTGTGTTGATCCCCTTTTAAAGGGTTTATATCAGAGACTGGCGTATCATAAATAGTAAAATACTAGTCATTATTATTGCTCCACTGAAGCCCTGGTTTGAGTTCCATACAAAAATATACCAACTAGTCTGCTATGAAAGTTTTGCTTCACCTTCTCAAGCTATCCATTAAAACCTAGTCAGTCATCTTCAAAATCATCTACCCATGAGGAATAAAAAGTCCTACTTCCATTCACAAAGAACTGAATGAGGGTCAACATGTCAAACAGCACAAAATGAAGGGTTTTTAAAAATAAAAGCTTACACAAAGAAACCTAACATTTAAATGTGAAGAAAGGCCAAAAGATGAAGTCAAATATTAGAGCCCGTTTTAGAACCTAGTCCAGTGCTTTCTAGTTAGTATAAGCTCTATGCAAAAAATTAGAAAACAGGAAGTATGACAAAGGAAAGAAACATTTGTAATTCCACAACCACCACCCCCACCATGGATGGCCACCATTAGCATTTAAGTAAATACTCCTATGCAATTCTAATAAATACAATAAATCCTAAAAAAAAAATAATAAGCTAAATACCCTCAATTCAGTTTGTCTCTCCTCAACATACGATCTGAAAAATCTAGAGAGGCTGAATTATTCCACTAGGATTTTTACATGGAACAAGGATGGAACAAGATATTAAAAAGAAACTTACCTACTACTCCCCACTCACCAGCAACTTCCAAAATTTGCACATAGCATGCATCCAATCGTTATCTATGGCAGGAAGCCTCTCTTCAACCAAGCAGGTCCAGCTCCCATATGCTGGGCAGTGTGCTTAGCAACCTACACTTGATTTTCCCAAATACTCAGAGAAAAGAACTATTACTGTCCAATTTTATAAATGAAAATCTGATTCAAGTCAAGTTAATGCATCCAGAAACATAACTGGTAAATATAAGCATCCAAGATTCAAAATCAGGACTACTGGACTCCAAATCCCATATATACCTATTTTTGTACTGCCTGGCAAACCAATTAGATTCATTCCTACTTCTATACCTTCACTTAGACCATCCCAAACTTTTCATCCATGTATTTTAATCCTATGTGCTCAAGTCCCACCCCTGCCTTTCCTCGTCACTCCACCCCCCCCAGATGTAACCTCTCCTCTGCACTGACACTTTAAGTCTGTACTTAATAACCCATCCATGATTGTTCTTATTCTGTTTACCACTACTTTATATCATTCATATTTCTAAATAGAATGGTTACATCTCTAGAAAGCAGGAATCTTTATCTTACACTTCCTCTCTATGCCACACAATTCCAAGTCAATGCTGCTAAAAACAGACACTTGCTAACTGACTGGCATTACTTGTCCTCCACTCCCAAATACAGGTTGGTATTACAGGAAGTTAATTCAAATTAAGTTCAAGACTCCCCTGTTCTAATCGTTAAGCTGTAGAAATCATCATCTTTTTAGGCCAGAGAATAACACTGTTCTCCCTTTCATGGGTAAGAGATACTACTGACCAAATACTTATGCACATTCTAATGGGATGTTACGAACAGCTGCAATGAACACAGATCCTTAAAAGGCACAGTTTCATGTTTATAAGAATGTGTAGAACTGCTCTCGGGATATTTAGAACAGCTGCTGCTCTAATTCTCTTTCTTAACCTATATAAGAAAATGAGTTTATCAGAGAACCCACAATAATACTGAGACTATCAAATAAAAGATTTAAGCAAAACTGGCATGGAAAAGATTAGTCAGAGATATCCTCTTACTGCCTTAGCCCTGAACTAGAAAGTACCCCAAAAAACTGACATCAAACAGACCGAACAACTCACACTTAATGATACACAGTTCCTAAAGCACAGCAAATTCTCCAATCAATAAGATTTACATATTTTTTTAAACATTTTATTTATTTATTTGACAGAGAGAGAGAGCGCACAAGTAGGCAGAGCAGCAGGCAGAGGGGGAAGGAGAAGCAGACTCCCCGCGGAGCAGGGAACCCAACGCGGGACTTGATCCCAGGACCCCGGGATCATGACCCGAACTGAAGGCAGCCGCTTAACAGACTGAGCCACCCAGGGGCCCCAAGATTTGCATATTAAAAGCTATAAATTATGAACCCTTCAGGCAAAGTTCAATAATTTTATTTTTATTATCCCAACATACAGTCCATTAATGAGGAGGATTAATAAAAAAAAATTGTATTTTTTAGGTAGTAACAGCAATACTAGAAAATACTTGGGCAATATCTACTGTGTCCGGCTTTATCTTAAACACTTTATATGGTTCTAGCCCATTATAATCTTCACAATGCCCAGTGAATCACTTATCTTCCTGTTATAAATTAACCCCTTAAATTTGTATAAAGTATCCTGGCAACAATACTTTAAGAACATAGAGTTGACCCTTGAACAATACAGGTTCGAGATGTGTGGGTCCACTTATGCATGGATTTTTCAATACAAAACAGTAATATAAATGTATTTCCTCGGGGCGCCTGGGTGGCTCAGTCGTTTAGCGTCTGCCTTCAGCTCAGGTCATGATCCCAGGGTCCTGGGATGGAGCCCCGCATCAGGCTCCCTGCTCTGCCAGGAACCTGCTTCTCCCTCTCCCACTCCCACTCCCCCTGCTTGTGTTCCCTCTCTCTCTGTCAAATAAATAAATAAAATCTTTAAAAAAAAAATGTATTTCCTCTTATGATTTTAATAACATTTTTTCTCTAGCTTAAGAATACAGTACAGAATACATACACAGAATATGTATCAATCGACCATTTACATTATCAATAAGGCTTCTGGTCAACAGTAGGCTAGTAGTGGTTGAATTTTTTGGAGAGTCAAAAGTTTTTATACACAGGTTTTCAACCACACAGAAGTCAGTGCCCCTAACCCCCACACTGATATACAGGGTCAACTGTATATTCTTTGCCCTAGCAAATTCTCGTCTGGAACTCTATCCAACAGAAATAAAAATATTAACAAGTAAATCCAAGTGTAAAAGACTACTGTTCAATTAACTACTTGTAATTACAAAAGTTAGAAATAACCTGTTTGAAAAAAAAATGTTTCAGCCATAATAAAGAATATTACACATTTAAGAAGGTAGGTTCATTATTTACTGACTCTGAAAGAAGTCTAAAGTATATGTTAAAGAAAATTTACAGAATATAGTATGATCCTATTTGTTCAAACATACCCACCCCCCACAATGTATATTTGTAGAAGTCTGGAAAAAGGTACAGAAGCATACACAGCAAACAGCAAATTATGAGGACAAGAAACCTCAGCACTTTAGTGTTTTTATTGTTACAACAAACAAATATCTTGTTAAGTCAAGAAAAAAATGTTTTAATTTAGGAAACCCAATTAAGAACCTAATGACAAAGTTCCTGTCGATTAGTCCACAAATTTTGTATACAAGATTGTATTTTAGCTCTTAAATGATTCTAAGGAACTACTTTCATAACTTCTACAATTAGACATATGAAGGAAAATGGTGTAAGCAATTTGAACTTTAGTTAACAAATCAATTTTCCTTTTCTTTGAATCCAAAAGACTCAAGATCCTACTGCTGTACTTAGCTCTACACAACATGTAAACACATTTATTTCATAGGAATACTTTTCTTGCACAAGTTAGGTATCAGATGTTAATCTTCCAGTTAACCAAAAAGTATGTACTTTCAGCTTTCGCTCTCTCAAGGGCAGCTAATAGACAATTTCATCTCTTCAAATTCCTAATATACTGTTTTATTAGGACCTAAGTCCATGAAAATAGTAATATAAACAATTCACACACAGAAATTATTTAAATAATTCATTTCTACCCTATAAATTGTTCTTTTTGGAAAGTATGGCCCAATTCTTCAGTAATGTTTGGCACTCCATTAACATTTTCATTCCAAAGCTTTAAGGCTGTACCCTTTCTACTGTAATAATCCCACTAAAAATAGGTTTCTCATCTTATTCCAAAGCCTATGATCAAATTCGTCAACATGGATGCTCCTAAATTAAACCTCCAAAGTTTATCTCAAAGCCGCCCACACTTCCCTCCCCTGCTACTACACTAGTAGAGAACAACACCAACTCCCACATGGACTAAATACTGCCATAACCTAAGTAACACCCTGCTTCTTCTCTTCCCCTTCTCAGATAAATCCATTCTCCACGAAAAAAGATAAACCGTATTTTTAAAATTTACACTGGATCAACTCCCATTGCACCTAAATAAAAATCCTTAACATAATTTACAAAGTCCTGCTAACTCCTCTCCAATCCATCTCACACCATTCTTTCAAGTGGCTCAAGAGTAGTTATGATCTTCTCAGGCAGCCAAGTGTGCCAAGCTCTTCTGAATGCCTCACTCTTCCTCACTTGCTGTTCCTTCTGCCTTAACCAGCTCTTCCTTAGACCCACCCACCACCTCCATGTAAATTTCTACTCATCCTCCAGGTCTCAACTTAAATCGCACTTCTTTAAGAGCACCTTTCATCTCCACCGTACATCTAATTTAAATCAGTTCCCCGGCCATCGTATTCTGTACTATCCCATCTGGACCTTAACCAGTTAGTAATTACATGTTTGTTTAGCATCTGGCTTTTTTCCACTACCCATTCCATGATGGCAGGATCTTGCTTATTTGTTCAGAGTACCTCCAGCGCTTTGCACAATGGCTGGCGTACTGGAGGCACTCAGTAGTTGCTAAAATAAAGCAAGCCTGTATTTGGTGAAAAGTAAGAGTCTCTTCTGGGCAAGAGTCAACCGGATCCTCAAAAAGTAAATCCAAATACTGTTACAGCCACAATTTGAAATGAGATACTTCCATCACAGCCAACCCTCCAGAAACTAAATCTCATTTGCACTATGACACTAAAGCAAACCACCATCATAGTCTCTGTGTACCTGAAACAAAAATCCACTATTCCGTAACTACTATAAAAATCAACCTTTCCATTCCCATCTCCTACTTAGGAACTCCAAGAAAGAAATTTAAGCTAATCAAAATCATAGTTCAAAAATTACTTCAATGTGGGCGCCTGGGTGGCTCAGTTGGTTAAGCAACTGCCTTTGGCTCAGGTCATGATCCTGGAGTCCCTGGATCGAGTCCCGCATTGGGCTCCCTGCTCAGCAGGGAGTCTGCTTCTCCCTCTGACCCTCCTCCCTCTCATGCTCTCTGTCTCTCATTCTCTCTCTCTCTCAAATAAATAAAATAAAATCTTAAAAAAATTTAAAAAAAAGTAAACAAAAATTACTTCAATGTATGGTATCCCTAGAAGTTCCTGGAAAATATAAAACATGGAGAAAACATAAAATCCCTTAAAGTATTTAAATAGTACTGTCTTATCACAATTATGTAATGTATCTGGTCACCCATCACCTAGTCATTGAGGCAAATTTAATTCCAATTTGAAAAGATTAAACTTTTTTTTATGGAATTCACGGTAAAACTGTTGTCTAAAAAAAATAAAAGGAACATTAACAGAAAGAAAAGACAGGAACACTGTTAGTTCCAATATTGGGAATTCTCTTCCCTTTGGATGGAAATTATGTTCAAATCTAGGCGGGAAAAGGACCAAAAGTTAAATGCCTGACTCAGTGCACCACCCTTTTTGACTTCTTGGGAAAGACTATCTTTACAAATGAAGAAAACTTGAATCTGGAGAGGAAAGACGATATCAAATGGAAAATTAATGCTTAAATACTCAAAACAAACTTCAATGATTAAAAAAAGCTCAGTATACAATACCTTCTCTGGAATTACAAATTAGAACATAAAACCCACTATTAAAAACTATAAATATAGGGGGGACTGGGTGTGACAGCTAATGAGTACAGGATTTCTTTTGGACTGAGGAAAATGTTTTTAAATTGATTGTGGGGCATAGTTGCAGCTTTGTGACTACACTAAGAACAATCGAACTCTACGATTTAAATGGGTTAACTGTACATTCTGTGAATTCTCTCTCAGTGAAACTATAAGCTAATTGAGAAAGGGACATCAAACCACGTTTTAGGATCTGAGATGGATTTTCAGGGAAGCACCTGGTCTAGGTCTAAAACAAGGGGCAGAAATTTTACAAGTGGAAGGGAAATGTTTTGAGTCTCTGGGCAGCAAAGATCACTGGAGGGAGCAATCTCGTTTGGCTACCCAACTGCAGGAAGGGTGACCAAAGTTAGGGGGAAGAAATGGGCCTTGGAACAGAAGCCCTTGAAGAGCCACGTGTCAAATAATAAGAGAACCTAGAAAATAATAAGCTTCTTAAAAGATTTTGCCCCAAAAGAGGATAATGGATTGAAAAGTACTTCTATAGTCAAAAGGAAGACTCTTTACCCAAGGAAAGACCTGAGTGAGTCATGATTTTTTAGAGCTCTGTCTATACTGGTCCCTTAACTTACTATAGGTTCTAGAAGTCAAAGTGAGCCCCTGAGTCATTCATTAACAATTGCGGCCAACACCCTGGTTGGAATGTATTAACTGAAAGTGGAACGCTGTTTGGTGTAGACGCGCAGAGAATGAAAGGAGAGAATGACCCAACATAGTTCAGCATACTGAAACGATGTGAAAAACCAACGTGAACGCAAACGTATCAAGACACTGACTTTATTAAGTACTTTTCTGGTAGCTGTGCCTTCCATGCGGAGCCCGAGCCTCTGGTGCTCCGGCTCCCTCTCTTCCGGGTGCTGCCCCGCCCCCACTCACGTGGGATTCTGGCCGCTCCATCTTCAGACCGCCGGCAAACGCCAGAACCCATCTAATTCAACTAACTTTTATTAGGCGCCTACTGTGTGCAAAGCTCCGAACTCTGTGGTAGGCTGAAAAAACGGCAGTACGCCCTGGGTCTGGACTCTGCCCTCTAAAAGAACTCGGTCCACTATACATCCCAGGCCTGCCTTCCCTCCAGCTCCTACCCATGCCCTCCGCTGATACGAGTACCAGCTCAGAGCCTTCACTCAACCGGCAGGCCACTGGGAAAAGGCCTCGCCGCTGGCGCAGACCCTCACGGCGAGTCGCGGCCACTAGTGACCTGACACCCAGCGGGGGGTCCTTACCCACCGGACCCTCGGTTCGCAACCGAGGTGACTCCCCGGTTCGCGTTCCCCAAGCCGCGAGGGTCGCAAACCAGAGCAAGCGCTACCTCCCCACCCCCCCGTGCACGCGGCCGGACTGGCCCACACTCACGGCGTGCAGCGGTCGCTGTACTCATTAGCGATCGTCTCGATGCCGCCGGCGCGGGCCACAGCAACGTAGCAGCTCTGGAAGCCCAGGTCTATGCCCACCACCGACATGGCGCCGGCTACAGTTCGGGCTCGAGCCCAGGTCCGGCCGGCGAAACAGGACACGGACCCCGGCGGGGCTGGTGCGCAGAGTGCGGGCCGCGTGGACCGGGGGGCCGGGGCTAGCGGGGGACGTGAGGGAGTCCTCGCGGGAAGTCCCTGGGAAGGGAGCGGCAGCGAAGAGCGCTGCTCAGGCCGGCTCCGGCTCAGCGGCCGCAGATGGGGCACCGGTAGCGGGGGCGGAGAAGATCTCGAAAGATCTCGTCGCGACGAGAGTAAAGCTGTAGCGCTGCGAAGGAAAGGAATGTTCTCGCGAGACCCCGGCTCAGACGCCTTTCCCTCTGAGGTTCCGCCCCCAATTACGACAAGAGTACGTCACGTCCAGGCAAGAAAACCTCGGAAGGGACCCGGCGGCTGAAAGATGGTTGGGAGGCCAATTGAGCCTGCGCACAGAACCTGCTGCAGCGACTCCCCACGGCGGCAAAAAGCAGTGGGGCCCCTCCCCTTCCAGAAGAAAGTAGCCCAGCCGGCTGGAGGCAAAATACTGAAGAGGCGCCGTTGGCCTACTTCCGCCGGTTTTCTTTATCAAAGAAACTTCCGGTGATGGGACCTCTCGCGCCCCACTTTGTGTTGCGCTTCCAAAATGGAAGCGCAAGCTAATCTTCAAAGTCCAGAGAGCCCTCCCCTCTGGTCCCTAGAGTAGGTCCGCGGGTAGAGGACAAGGCCGCCCTTGGAATGTGGCCCTGAGGAGGGCCTTAGGTAGGGGCTCTCTCGAAGTCCAAGACAGCGCCCCCTCCGGCTGAGGGCAGGAATCCTCTCAGTCCCGCCGCCGTGGTTTTTTTTCACTCAGCCTTGCCTCACCGTTCTCTAAGCCGCTCGCGTCCTTAGAGGCGACGGAGGGGCCAACATGACTTAAACCTTGAAATCCCCAACACGTTCCAAGCACCTGTCCTGAGCTGAACGCAAGAGACACAGATGGATGACACGCTACCTAGTCGGTTCAGACCGGCCGGTAAGTGACAGGCTTACTCGAGGCTAATGAACCTTAAACTTTAGGGCCCCTCACTTCCGGAGTGTTCCAGGAGCAAGCAGGAAGCCAGCTTGCCATCGGAAAGCATCTTTACATAATAAGAATTTCTGATAAATTGAAGTGGTCTCAGTAGGGGGATCTCGATCTCCCAAGTCTCCAGTAATTTTTGTGATTTTTTTTTTGTCCTATATATTTATTTTGTGACTTTATTTTTTTAAGGGTATAAGTGTATAAGCTTCAACCCCCCCACACACCTGAATCCCACCGGTCACGAGGATAGCTAAAAAAGCGAAAGGAATCCCAGTTTACGCACAAAACGGGGGAGACGAGGAGGGCTTTCCAGAAAAGCAAAAGTCTGCTTTCAGGTTGTGAACAAAAAAAAAGGCAATAGAGAGCTAGTCTGAGTTGCTGAGAATTTCTGTATTGCTGGAACGTAGACTGAGTTAAAGATCTCTATCTCAAGGGTAGAACAATTGGATCATTTAATGAATGAGCTAAGAAGAAAGTGCATTTTCTCAAATCTGCATTCCTTCTCCACCCCCCCCCCCCCCACACATACCTCAATCTCCTGGAGCAATGCCCAAAGGCCAGATTGTTTGCCTTTACACTTGCAAATTACTACACAGTTGTTACATTTTGGCTAAACCAAACGTACTTTGTCTTCAAAAGCAAGTACTGAGTGCTACCTAGGGTAGGAGGTTGAGGGAGGTAGGTAATAGGAGTGGAGGCAGCAAGAAAAGGCCTTTGAACAAAGAGAACAGGAATGAACAGATACACTGCAACCCTGTTCACAGCATTATTGACAATAGCCAAAAGGTGAAAACAACCCAAATAATCACTGATGCATGAATGGATTTTTAACATGGTAAATGGTATATACATGCAATGGAATATTATTCAGCCTTAAGAAGGAACAAAACTCTTAACACATGTTACAACATGGATGAAAGAAGTCAGACATGAAAGGACAAATCTTGTATGATTCAATTTATATGAGGAAACTTTAGAGGACACTTTTAGCAACCAACTTGAACTATGGAAACCTGAATAAGGTAGAAGGGCCTGCAGTGACCCCCAACCCTCTGGCTGATACAAACAGGCCCATTAGGTGACCCACCTCAAAATAGCCATAAGCCTTAGCTGACCAATGGGTTACTTACACCCAGACACAGGTACCAAAAAAGGAAAAATCCATGTGTTCCCATACTCTCTCATGTTCCCTCTTTAACTACAACTCCCCAAGAACTGCCTTGGGGCAGAAAGTCTCTGTTTTGCTGTCCTGCCCACATTTCATTGTGGTGTTTTCAATTGAAAATTTCTATCTCCCTTGTTCTGCCTTGGGTGAATTCTTTCACCACGGGCCTCCACCCAATAGGGTTGCCCCACATTTGGTGGCCCCCATCCAATTGGGAGAGACACAGAAATCAGAATAGGCAAATTCATAGAGACAGAAAATAAGATAGTGGTTAGCAAGGGCTTGGGAGAAGGGGAATGAAGAGTTACTGTTTAAAGGGCACAAAGTTTAAGTTTAGGATGATGAAAAAGTTCTGGAGATGGATAGTACTGGTGATCACACAACAGTACAAATGTACTTAATGCCACTGATTTGTATACTTTAGGATGGTTAAAATAATAAATTTTATGTTATGTGTATTTTACCACAATAAAAAGTAAAAAAAAAAAAGGAAGATTTACCTTGACCTTCTTCTGTCTTATATTTGTTTCCTACCTAGGAGGATGTCAATGACACCAAGAACAGTATTGACCTTTGTGATGACAGAGAGTCCTGTGTCTGTCTGCTCTGCATTGTAAACACTGGGCAAACAGAGGCCAGGCTGCCATAGGCTGAAGTGACTTTACCTAAAATATCACTAGGTCTGGGGGCACCTGGGTGGTTCAGTCGGTTAAGAGTCTGACTTCAGCTCAGGTCATGACCTCGGGGTCGTGGGACAGAGCCCCATATCAGGCTTCCTGCTCAGCAGCAAGTCAGCCTGTCACCTTCCCTCTCCCTCTGCCCCTCCCCTCACTCATGCTCTCTTTCTCCTGCTTAAATAGGTAAATAAATAATCTTTAAAAATAAAATATCACTAGGTCTGGGTTATGGACTCTGTCTCTGCCTACCCTCTAGAATGTGGGAGACCTCCCCAGCCTTTAACTGAACTGGCAAAAAAGTACAACCCTATCTTTTTGTGTTCCACCATCATACCTACCTACCTTATTTGCCTTGGCTCTGCTTTCAGTTTAAAATACCATTGGCCCTATCAATCTTTTTAATGATTTGTCCTTCTCAAAATAAAACATAACATCAGTCACAGAGAGTACTCATCCTGCTATAAATAGTTTCCTGGATCATCAAACTTATAGCTCAAGAGGCTATTCTAGGATATTTAAGTAAATGAAGTCAGAAAAAGTTATTTAAGAATTCTGAAGAATCTAAAGTGACAAGTTTCCAAGAATCACAATTGTGAAGCAATGAAGTTGCCAGAATATTTCATGTTGAAGGCATCATGGTTGTAGCACAACTTCCTTTGATTCAGCAGAGCATCTTGAGAATTTTAGAAGGAGGAAGATGTTGCATGCCTTTCTCTGGTACAATGATTAAATTTAGTTCTAAGCAGTCAGGAAGGTGTTTGTTTTAAATATACAGTGTTAATAGACTGCTCACCATGAGACCAAAGGTTTCCGGTTGGGAATTCATAATCTTCCCTGCCAAGTAGCCAGTGGAATCCTGTCCTACACTCTGGAGCAGCTTCTGCAATTCTTTGCTTCAGGAGGAAGGTACAAGCTCTGATAATGGTATTTTTGGGCCTCCCTGATATCACACTGAATGGACTAAGCGCCCTTAACCCAGCCAGCACTCCTTTCTTAAACTCTAAAATTCTAGTAACTCAATAATGTAATTACCTCATCTCTAGATCCTACAGCATGTGCCAGACACTGTGCTGAGTGATTTGGATATCATAATTCAATTAATATTCATAGCAAACCCATTAGGTAGATATCATTTTCCAATTTTATAGATAAGAAAACAGACCTGGTGAGGTTAAGGAACTGGGTTCAAGGTCACACAGCTTTTAAAACTCCTGACTTCAACATCGGTCTCCTAAATCATACCACTCTTTTCTTTAAGTTCATGTTCTTTGTAAAGGGTCACTGAAGTGAATATGAAAACATAAAAGAGTAATACGAGTTAAAAAAAAAAAGAAAGAAAGAAAAGAATAAGAGGAATAATTCAACCAGTCATTCACTGTTGACATTGTGGAATACATTTCTCCCTTTCACTATTTTTATTACATACAATGTTTGAATTGGGTTATGCCTTTTTTTTTTAAAGATTTTATTTATTTATTTGAGAGAGAGAATGAGAAAGAGAGAGCACGAGAGGGGGAGGGTCAGAGGGAGAAACAGACTCCCTGCTGAGCAGGGAGCCCGATGCGGGACTTGATCCCGGGACTCCAGGACCATGACCTGAACGGAAGGCAGTCACTTAACCAACTGAGCCACCCAGGCGCCCCCTATGCCTTTTTTTTTATGTTATGTTAATCACCATACATTACATCATTAGTTTTTGATGTTGGGTTATAGCTTTTTAACATTAAGTTAAATCAACCTTTCCCAAACTGTGTTCCATGGGACAGTGTTCCATGAGATAATAGATTAATATTGCCATTTTATAGACACTGATAAGTCCTATAGAAAATCTGTTTAACTTTGTTTAATCATAAATTAAACATAAGAATAAACATAAGAAATACTGTTTAAGGAATAGGAGCGCACAATTAAGTCTCCTTTTTTCCTCAAGTTATTTTTCTAATCCTAATGCTCTTTTGATATAAAAACTATCATTACAAATCACTTGTAAGTCCAAATTGGCTGAAATTTTAGGGTCCTTCCTCATTCTATCAAACTGTCTGCTTAAATAGTAGTACCATGATCTCATTCTGAAGTCCTTCCCTAAATCCTCACTTTTTTGCCCTTATTTGGTCTGATTACAGTTATTTTATGTCTTGCAGTTCCATTATCAATCCCAGTCCTTTCCCTCTTTATAATTTTAAAGCGCTGGATGAACTTTGCACAGATTTCTTCAAGCCACACAAGCTGATATGATCATGAAAATTTAACCCCCTTATCTAGATCCCTTAATCAACGATCATTTTCCTGGCCTGACTCACAACCTCCTTACCCATTGGCTCAAGCCTCTCCTCAACCAGCCACAGACTCAACTCAGTCTTCTCCCACTTCTAGTAGCTGACGTTCCAGCTCCACCCCAATGTCCTGCCTGTGAAATTGTTCTGCCTAGAGCACAAACATGACTCTGACCTGCTTAACCCAACTCTGCTGGGGTTTGTCCTGTTCCTGAGCATTAGGGGACCCCCAGGGAGATATTTTGCCATAGGAACAGCTGCCATCCCATTTCTACAAATTATGGAATTTTCTTGACAAGATCTTTCATTTTAACTAACAAATTCATTAGGACTCAGTGTTATCCTATGCTGGTTGGTTTCCCTTCAGCCGAATACAACTCATTTCTCATGACAGAATGTTCTTTGCTTCTTGCTCTACGACTCAAAGAAAATGATTTTTAAAGGCCCTGTGGCCTCCGACAATAATTTACTCTTCAGATTTCCTGATTAAAGAGGAATCTGGAGCTTGGAGTGTGAATATTTGTAATCTGATTAAGAATCAGTGTTACTATGAACAGTGTTACTATGAACAAGCTCATGTGGCATCCTGCCCATACATTGCTTCATAACCAGAGGGGGACCATTTATTTTCATGTTGACATGTAGTTGATGTTCAAACGCAATGTGAGTTCAAACTCTAAATATATCACCGACGATTACAGTTTGCCACTGAATGCCAGCAGCGTAAGCCCTAACTCAGAGGAGGGTGACCACCATGTTTTCCCAGCAATGGCACAGGAATCCATCCTATGGTCAAAGGCGGCGGCAGCAGCAGCAACAAGCCCCAGCAAGAGTGGAGATGATCTGAGCTCACTAGAAGTACCCAAGTTTCTTTTCCAGACAAGACAAAGACAGGCCTGGGAAAGGTGATCAGAAGAAGCTTCCATAATGGAGATATTATGAAACAAAAAGCATGATAAGAACTTTGAGTATTCTTGAAAAGCTTTGAAAGAATAAGGTACTCAGCAGAGAATAGAAATGTGGTTAATGAGTCATTCTTCAAAACTGGATGACCAACCCTTTAAGAATACTATTTAGTCTATTAAATATGGATTATATTTTGTGACATTTCCACGAAAGGCAGAAGTTTACTTTTAAAGAAAGAGCAGTGGCTTAGGGCTTCTTCTCTAAAAGTGAAATGCCCTTCCAAAGTCGGGGGAACACAGTGACAACCTGGCATCTCTATGTAAATGGACAGGAAGTACAACCACATGATGGAGAGGAAGTTCATGAATGACTCCTCCACGCCCCCACCTTCCACCCTGGCAGGCAGACGTCTATCCATGCCTGTGTACACACACATACATACAATTCAGCATTTACTTTGATTGCTTGCGTTGAGTGTCTTTCTCTAGGATTTTCAATGGAAAATTTCTAAAGCTTGCAACACATTCTCACTGCAATATTTGAGAGTTGCTGCTACTTGTGAAGCAAGGCTAGCCACTTGCCCTTCCTCTGTGAAGAGTTCTCTTCACTGAAGGTGTGGTTGCTGGTAGCAGAACCATCCTGTCAAAACTGCAAGAAAGAACACAACATAATGAAGCAGTAATAATAACTCTGATACTTGTACCAGAAAAGACAAAGACAAACAGAAATAAAAGTCCAGAAACAAACCCAAGTTTGGGAATTTAGCATACAATACATGGCATTTTAAAGGAGTTATAGAGAAGGAGGTTTCCAGATATTAGCTAACCATCTGGGAAAAAATTTTAGATCCCTCCCTCAAACCATATACAAAAACATATTCCTGGTAAGTCAAATATTTAAAGGTTTATAAGTTAAATTTCAAAAATAAAACCATATAATTACCAGAGAAAAATGGTGATTATAAACATATACATATGGATCTATGCAAACACAGACATACAGTGAACTTTTATAAGCATAATATCAAAAGACAAAGACAGTAAAAGAAAAGATAGATAGAAAACAGAATGCAAAAAGGACCATAAACAAAATTAAGGGCAATAAATACAAAATTAAGAAATTTTACCCAAAATTTGGAGATAAGGCAAAAAGATTACTACTTGCTCTTTCAATATCATATTAAAACATTGTTTAATGAGCCTACCTAAGGGACCTATGATTCTCTAGGAAAAATGTAACTTTGTTCAACTTGCCATTTTCTGTTGATTAGGGCCCAGACTGTAAAATTAGACGTTAACTTCACAGAAGATTGATAAAGTGCAAATGGTGTTTGTATGGGAGAGATGCAAATGATTTCTGTCTCTGGTGGAAAAGATATTTCCAAAGACTATGCTTTTATTGCCTGCTAGAATAATAACAAGTTTTGTATTTAATTTAGCACTCTGACTTCAACATTCTTTCCTTCACTTCAGTCTCTTGAGTTCTTCAATGAATTAGCTTTAAGATCCCGCTGGTCCTCTCATTAATGAGTTACATAAATCACTGACACGTGTATGTTTTTAAATTTTTAAAAATCATACTTTGTCCAGGAAGTTAACCGTAGACTTGCCATATGATCCAGGAATTCAAAGCAAGGACTCAAACAGATACTTGTACAGCAACTTTTATAGCAGTATTATTCCAATAGCCCAAATGTGGAAACAAGCCACGTGTCCATCAACAGGTGAATGGATAAACAAAATAAAGGATACATATGCAATGGAATTTTATTCAGCCATAAAACAGGAATGAAATGCTGATACATGCTACAATATGAATAAACCTTAAAAACTGTATGCTAAGTGAAATAAGCCCAACACAAAAGGACAAATATTGTATGATTCCACCTATATGGGGCACCTAAAACAGGCAAATTCACAAAACATAAAATAGAGACAACCATGGGCTGTGGGGAGGAGCAAATCTAGAATTACTTTTTAATGGGTACAGAGTTTCTGTTTGGGACGGTGAGAAAGTTCTGGAAATCATTAATAGTGATAGTTGCACAGCATTAAGAATACACGTAATGCCATGCCATTGTACACTTAAAAATGGTTAAAATGGTAAGTTTTGTGTTATGTATATTTTACCACAATAAAAAAATGTATTCTTTGACAACTTTGCGAAGAAATTTTTTTTTTGGAAAGAAATATTCTTAATATATATGACATCAAAAAGGCAATATTCTTGATCTATACATAGTTGTCATAAGTCAATCAAAAAAAAATAGACCAAAGATTAGAAGACAAAATTCACTAAAGAATAAATACAAATGACAAATACATAATGCTCGATTTCACTTGGAATTTTAAAGAGTTAATTAAAACAATAATGTAATTCCATTTTCCCAAACCATATTGGAAAAAAATTACATTAGAAAGTACTGGCAAGGGGCGCCTGGGTGGCTCAGTTGTTAAGCATCTGCCTTCGGCTCAGGTCATGATACCAGTGTGGGATCGAGTTCTGCATCAGGCTCCTTGCTCCACGGGAAGCCTGCTTCTCCCTCTCCCACTCCCCCTGCTTGTGTTCCCTCTCTCGCTGTCTCTCTCTGTCAAATAAATAAATAAAATCTTAAAAAAAAAAGAAGAAGAAAATACTGGCAAAGGTATATGAGAAATTATAATGTGGTTCAGACTTCCCAGAGAGTATTTTGGGAAGTGTGTATACTCTGTGACAATAGTTGTACTTCAAAAAAGATACCCTTAAAAAAATGATAGGCAAGCATGCTTCCCATGGTTACACAAGAGAGGGAGGATAGTAGAGTGTTTAAGGTTCTGTGGCCCTACAACCTGGGCTTCAGTACCAGTTACACCATAATTGCTGGAGTGCCTTTAGGCAAGTTGCTTAATAGTCTCTAAGCCTCAGTTTCCTCACCTGAAAAATGGAGAAAATAACAGGACCTACCTCATAGGGTTGGAGATGTAATGATTAAATAGACAGTTAATATAAAATGTGCATTGCCTGACACATAGTGAGTTATCAAGAATTGTTACAGTGGTGCCTGCCTTGCTCAGTCGGAAGAGTATGTGACTCTTGATCTAGGGGTTGTAAGTTTGAGACCCAGGTTGGGTATAGAGATTACTTAAACATAAAATTTTTAAGAGAAAAAAAAGGAATATTAGAGATGGTTGTTATTGTTGTTGCTCTAACAGGATATTGCATGAGATTTTCCCCAGTTTTCCCAGAATTGGTGATTAGGGCCCATAGATAAGAATAAAAAAGTGCTCACTAATCCACACCTTTAAGAAAATTACCAGTA
The DNA here is from genome assembly GCF_054177405.1 of Leptonychotes weddellii. Classification (NCBI taxonomy): domain Eukaryota; kingdom Metazoa; phylum Chordata; class Mammalia; order Carnivora; family Phocidae; genus Leptonychotes; species Leptonychotes weddellii. The sequence goes on from NC_138375.1 coordinate 116,265,356, forward strand.
ATTGGAACCAGCCAACTCCCTCAAGAGAGGAGGCAGAAACAGCCTAGGTATTTCTAGCCTCTTCCCCATCCCAACCAAACCAACCCTGCAGTCTCTGTAGAAGAAGTGGGAAGGAGTGAAAGGGAGATGAGGAATTGGCTTTGTGGAGAGAACAGAATTACTTCAAGGTAGAAGTGGAAGGTGCTGTCTCCCAGGGAAAGACAAGTGAGAGGGAGGCTCTTGTAAAGATTAGAGAGAGATACATGAAAGGAAGGGAGACCTCCAGTCTCTGCCCTAGTTGGCCATCTGCCAATTTCCTTCTCTGAACAAAGGAGGGACAAATATGGGGGGGGGAAGAGAGAGAGAAGAGAACTGGGGAGAGCTAACTATCAGAAGGAACCAGGGAAAAAAAAAAAAAAGAAGGAACCAGGAGAGGAAAGTAGTGTGTCGTGACACACTACAAGGATCCACTGCACATTGGAATAGGTGGCTGAACTTGGACTGTCTCACCAGACCCTACCCAAGAAGACCACTGGCTACAAGAGGGGACCCTTGCAACAAGAGGCAACAGTTGAGAAGGAATGGTCAAACCAGAGCTAAGATCTGCTCATCCGGGAACTGTTGAGTAGGACATGCCTCCAAGGACACCTATATTGGACACTTGCCACCCAGTAGGCATTAACATAGATGCTAATCAGCATAGACTAGAGAGGCAGGGACAGCCAACAAAGAGAGCATTAAAGACACACTCAGGCAAGTATGAAACCTTTTGAGTTGAGATTTCTCTGACTTTCAGCTAAAAGTATTTTCATATACTTCTCTCTCTGCAGAGCATATACTTAATGGCTGCCCTCAACTTGGAATGTACATGCTTCACGCCCAACCCTACATAGAGCTGAAAACTTGAGACCTTCAGTTCTTTCCTTTTTTAAGATCTTACTTTTAAGTAATCTCCACACCTAACATGGGACTCAAACTCACAACCTCAAAATCAAGAGTCACATGCTCCACTGACTGAGCCAGCCAGGTGCCCTATAGACATTCAGTTCTAATATAAAATTCCCAGGTAAAAGATCCTAATTGGTGCAGCGTGGATCAGCCAAGCTAGTTCAGTCAAGTATAACTGGGAATAAAGGGTCACTGATACCCAGCCTCAGAGGACTGTCATCATGAGCTAGAAAGACACCCCAAAAGATGTCTCACAGTGTTGATGTAGTGAAAGAAAATGTTGTGCTCCAGAATACTAGAAAGCTGAGGAATCCACATAGGCTTGAGTAGGCTTTGAAATAAACATTATATTGGGGGAGCATTTACTATTATATTGTGGGATGGGCATTTACTATTCCTCACTTTCTGGAGAGTTTTACAAGGTGATGTGTAGGGACTGTGGGTTCCTTTTGGAAGGGGCAGAGGGCTCTTGATCTGAGGTGAAGTAGGGGAGGTCAGTAATTGCCAGAGAGAGAAAGACAGAGAGTGGTCACTTCATCTACAATGTGACTACCTTCCACTGAAGCCCATAAATTTTTCGTGAGATGCTTGATGTGATGGGATTTCTGGTGGGTACCTGCAAGGGAGATGCAGCTTCATATATTCAGGTATGACCTGGGGCAGGAAAAGAGACAGAGAAGCTTAAGAGGAATCAAACCATCCAATATATAGAGTAATCTATGAATTACTCCAGAGCCTGGATATTGGAGCCAAGTTTATTAAGTTCTCTAAGGGCACTGAAGCCCTCAGAAACCACAGAGGAGAAAGGAAACCACAAAGATTTCACCAATAGCAGCCTGATTAAATCGCTTGTGACTAAATTAAGTCCAACTAACTATAAAGTGAAATCCTGATCCCTCACAGAATGGGGTTTCTCTGTATCCCTATCTGCAGTTGGGCAGGTGAAATAGAAAGGTGAAGCATTTCAAAACCCTTTAGTGTTTAGACTCTAGGACTTCCAGTCTATATTTGCTTCTTTGGGCACCAGCTGGTCCAAGGAGTCAAATTTCCCTGGGACCTTGTTATAGGGGGGCTGTTTTCTCCCCACACTGATTCATAAACCACGAGGCCTTAAAACTCTTAGGTGGTAGGAGCAGGGATATCTGTGATTTCCATCACAGTAAGCCCAATTTGGCCTTGAAGTAGAATGGGAAAGTGGCAAGTACCTTGAAAAAAATTGTCAAAACCAGAATGAGTAGCTTGCAATAACACTAAAGGCTCTTAATATTTGTGGTTTCCAGGGGCGTCTGGGTGGCTCAGTCGGTTAAACGGCTGCCTTCGGCTCAGGTCATGATCCCAGGGTCCTGGGATCGAGCCCCGCATCAGGCTCCCTGCTCAGCGGAGAGCCTGCTTCTCCCTCTCCCTCTGCCTGCCTCTCTGCCTACTTGTGCTCTCTATCTCTCTGTCAAATAAATAAATAAAATCTTTAAAAAAAAAAATATTTGTGGTTTCCATTTTACAGCATTGATTGGAAAGAGGGAGGGGCAATTTTTCTGAGGATGGAAACATCATGTGAGACTCCTCAGAGTGTTTCAAGTTCTAGGAAAAGAATTCTTGGTAATTTACCAATACTATTACTACAGTGCCACTATTTAATTTTGAACAAAGGTTTGTGTCTTCTTTGGCTTTAAGGAAAAATCCTCACATTTAGCTCCCTTGGAATTAAACTGACCGTTTGCCCGCTGAAGAACCATTTTCCTGGTCTCCCCACTATCCCTTCTCTTCACTACTCTGACCCAGGCTGAATCACTCAAAGAACCCCCTCCCCCTGGGCCACGAAGATTGACCCAGAGATAGGCAGATGAACATGGGACCAAGCACATGGCACTGTTCCAAAAATGTGTATCTTGCAGCTGGTGGGGAACTTTCTTACTCCCTCCTCCATTGTGACAATGTTGAACTTTACCTAAGCCCCATGTTCCTAGAAAACTGAGAAGGTTAAGAAATATCCTTGACCCTTTCATGTTCCAACTTTACTACAAAGAACCACTCTTCCTCATGTGACTTAGATAAGTCCCACAGATGACCCCCTTGTTTACCTGTGATAAGACCAGACAGAAACTCTCTGAATTCCCATTCACATTCCAATTCACAGAAATGATTCTGTGAATTGTCTGTCCCGCTCAAACTAGCTAGACACAAACATTTCCTGTTCAGCTCACTGACTGACACTCCTTGATTACAAAAACAATCGTAACTATAAAATCACCCTACCTGGAAGTTGTCTATTTCTCCCTAGAAAAATCTCCAGACAGACTACCCTGCTAAGGTAATGATCTTCAGATCCAGGATGCTCTCCCTATTATAATACCCTAAATAAAACCAGTTTGCTCGTTGTTTGGTTTTTGTCTTTGACAGGCCGTGGAATCGTAAAGATGTGTTCCCAAGGTTCCAGTGGCCATATTCCCAGCCACAGAGAGGGGTCTGAGGGAATGAGGCCATTACTCAGATGAAAGTAGAGACCAGCTTGTCTTTTTTTTTTTTTTAAAGATTTTATTTATTTATTTGAGAGAGAGAATGAGATAGAAAGAGAGAGCATGAGGGTCAGAGGGAGAAGCAGACTCCCCACTGAGCAGGGAGCCCGACGCGGGACTCGATCCCAGGACTCCAGGATCATGACCTGAGCCGAAGGCAGTCGCTTAACCAACTGAGCCACCCAGGCGCCACTAGCTTGTCTTGTAAAAGGCATCCCATCCCTGGTTCTGGGCCTAGGTGCCTAGAACTGCCCTGTTTTGGCATCTACCAGTATCTATCCCTTAAGTCCCATTATTTGCTTGTTTGTTTTTGTTTTGTTTTAATTTATTTGTCAGAGAGAGAGAGCGCACTTACATAAGCAGGGGGAGTGGCAGGCAGAGGGAGACACAGGCTCCCCACTGAGTAAGGAGCCCGATCTGGAGCTCGATCTCAGGACCCTGGGATCATGACTTGAGCCTAAAGCAGATGCTTAACCGACTGAGCCATCCAGGCATCCTTTAAGTCCCGTTTTTTACAATGGTTATTTTGATTCTGGTTTCTGTCATCTGCAACCTGAAGAACCCTGACTAATAAATCCACCATATTCAAAATTTACCTTGCAAGTGCAGTAAGTATATTCATATAAAAATACTGGGGATTAAAATTCACTTTGAGGATTTATCAATGATAAAAAGCCCTTCACATGAACGTCAACCAGACTTATTGTGGTGTTCTTTTTGCAATACATATCTTCCTCAACTTATCATGGGATTACATCCCATAAGGTTACACCCCAATAAACCCATTGTAAGTTAACAATATTGTAAGTCAAAAATGCATTTAATACACCTAACCTATAGAACATAATACCTTAGCCTAGCAGAACTTAAATGTGCTCAGAACACTTATATTAGCCAATAGTTGGGCAAAATCATCTAACATAAAGCCTCTTTTATAATAAAGCATTGAATGTATCATGTAATTTATTGAATACTACACTAAAAGTAAAAATCAATGGCTCTATGGGTAAGAACTTACAACTGTAAGTCTGTCAGTTACCTTCATGATCATGTGGCTGACCGGGAGCTAAGGCTCACTGTCATTGCCCACCATCAAGAGAGAATATCATACCACACATCTGGGAAAAGATCAAAATTCAAAATCTGAAGTACGGTTTCTATGTAATGTGTATCTCTTTCACATTATCATAAAATTGAAAAACTGTAAGTCAAACCATAGTAAGTTGGAGACCATCTGTACATACAAATATGGAATCATTATGTTGAATACCTGAAAGAAATGTTATATGACAATTATACTCCTCCACTAAAAAAAGCCCTTCATGACATCCACTTTTAAATGGCTTCATGAAACTTCACCAAAGAAATGGAAAAGAAACAGAATGGTTAGTATTTTTTAAATGTAGAGAGAGAGCATGAATGTCACAAAAACCCTGATCTAACATGTGATGAATGGAAAGCTGTATTACCTAAAGTGGACAAGATTTACAGATGCTAGTAATACTTGGAAATTTGAAGCAAATCTTAACACTCTCCAAAGTTAATTCACATTTTACCAAATTCTCAAAAGACTGATAAAGACTGGATGGTGTGGGGCGCCTGGGTGGCTCAGTTGTTAAGCATCTGCTTTCGGCTCAGGTCATGATCCCAGGGTCCTGGGATCGAGCCCCATGTCTGGCTCCTGGTTCAGTGGGGAGCCTGCTTCTCCCTCTCCCACTCCCCCTGCTTGTGTTCCCTCTCTCGCTGTGTCTCTCTCTGTCAAATAAATAAATAAAATCTTAAAAAAAAAAAAAAAAAGATTAGATGGTGCCAAAAGGAAATCTTTATAGCAAACTTACTGATATCAAGTACAAGAAAAGGATCTGCTGACAACTCCAGAGCCTACTTTGAACCTAAACTGATGCTATACAAAATGCTTCTCACAAAAAGGCAAACTTCTCAATATTAAAGAAGGGCTCTTAGGGGCACTTGGGTGGTGCAGCCGCTTAAGCGTCCAACTCTTGCCTTCAGCTCTAGTGGTCGTCTCAGGGTCCTGGGACTGAGCCCTGTGACAGGCTCCACGTTCAGCCCAGAGTCTGCCTGAGATTCTCTCTCTCCCTCTGCCCCGCCCCACCGCTCTCTCTTCCTCTCTAAAATAAAGACATCTTTAAAAAAAGAAGAAGAAGAAGAAAGGCTCTTAGGCTGTATTTGTTTTTTTGTGGAGAAAGGCTATCATGCCATTCTTATTTATAAAACAAAGTATAATTACTATTTTATTTCTGCTTTACAAACCACATAAACTGAATCTTGATTTGGTATTTTTCTGATTGGCATTCTAATGAAAAATGAGTTAGAGGAATTTATTATGAAGTACTTTGGAGAGTTTGGGTTCTTTCTCTAGTAGTACTGATAACTCAAAAAAGCCTTTTTCAGCTGTTTTACGGATCACAGAGAAAGTAATTTAATTCTATAGAATATTACTTGCTTCACATTTTTAAAAAAAATTAAGATATACATTCAGGGATGCCTGGGTGTCTCAGTCGGTTAAGCGTCTGCCTTCAGCTCAGGTCATGATCCTGGGATCCTGGGATCGAGTCCCACATCGGGCTCCTTACTCAGCAGGGAGCCTGCTTCTCCCTCTGCCTGCCACTCCCCCTGCTTGTGCTCTCTCTCTGACAATTAAATAAATAAACGAATAAACAAATAAATAAATAAAAATTAAGATATACATTCAAAGACAATAATAAATTTTTACAATTTACATGGGCACCTGGGTGGCTCAGATGGTTAGGTGTCTGCCTTCGGCTCAGGTCTGATCCCAGGGTCCTGGGATGGAGTCCCGCATTGGGCTCCCTGCTCGGCGAGGAGCCTGCTTCTCCCTCTCCTTCTACTGCTCCCCCTGCTTGTGCTCTCTCACTCTCTCTGTCAAATAAATAAATAAAATCTTTAAAAAATTTTTTTTACAATTTACAATAAATTATTTACAAATGTTCAATCCATATGCCTAAGGACCTATAGATAAACTGTGCATTTTCCTATATTTTTTTGCATTCACCAAAAGTAAAACTTTTTAAAAGTAGAACACTTAAAAAATAATTTTGTCTAGGGGCACTGGGTGGCTCACTGGGTTAAGCGTCTGCCTTCAACTCAGGTCATGATCCCAGAGTCCTGGGATCGAGGCCCACATTGGCCTCCCTGCTCAGCTGGGAGAATTTACTTCTCCCTCTGCCACTCCCCCCCCAGCTCATGCTCTCTCTTTGACTTGCTCTCTCTCAAATAAATAAATAAAATCTTAAAAAAAAAGAAAAAAGAAAATTTTGTCTAAACTGAGTAGAGAAAGTAAGTCTATGTGAAATTCGAATTTTCAAAAAGGAAATATATTCTTCAGGGAAAGTGACACCTTTTTAAGATGCTAATGATAGCTATAAGGAACTCTCAGAATTCTACACATAAGAGAATATCCTTCCCCTAATGACCAAGAAATGGGGCTGAGAGTGATGTGGACACTGAAATGCAAAAAATGGGCCCTTTCATTCCATTCCAGATAGACCGCTGTGATGGTAGAACTCTTACTCCTTATGCCTCTTGCTGTGCAACATTGCTTTACGATTTGTAAAAATCACTGAGACGATGTTCTATATCTTGATTTAGGTGGTGGCTGCATCTTTTGTAGTTACATAGGTGTTTGTACTTGGTAAAATTCATCAAGCCATACAGTTCAAAATCTGTCCATTTTATTCTATGCAAATTATACCTCAACTTTTAGAAATATTACCTAAAAGCACAGTGTGTGACCCTCAATAAATGCTGTTGCTAAAAAAAAAAAAAAAAGAAGCAAAGATCTATTAATGCTGCTCAAGATGATTAAAAATTCCCCAGACAGGGGCGCCTGGGTGGCTCAGTTGGTTAAGCGACTGCCTTCGGCTCAGGTCATGATCCTGGAGTCCCTGGATCAAGTCCCTGGATCGAGTCCCGTATGGGGCTCCCTGCTCGGCAGGGAGTCTGCTTCTCCCTCTGACCCTCCCCCTCTCATGTGCTTTCTCTCTCTCTCTCTCTCTCTCTCTCAAATAAATAAATAAAATCTTTAAAAAAAAATTCCCCAGACATATATTGTCTGTGATATATAATTTTTTTAATTTTACTTATTTATCTGACAGAGAGAGAGAGAAAGAATGAGCCAGGAAGAAAGGCAGAGGGAGAAGGAGAAGCAGACTCCAACGAGCAGGGAGCCTGATGGAGGGCTTGATCCGGGGACCCTGGGATCATGACCTGAGCTGAAGGCAGACACTTAACCGACTGAGCCACCCAGATGCCCCATTTGTGATATTTTAAAACGTGTTATAGGGGAACCTGGGTGGCTCAATCATTAAGTGTCTGCCTTCAGCTCAGGTCATCCGGGATCGAGTCCCCCATTGGGCTCCCTGCTCGGCGGGGAGCCTGCTTCTCCCTCTCCTACTCCCTCTGCTTGTGTTCCCTCTCTCGCTGTGTCTCTGTCAAATAAATAAAATATTTTTTAAAAAATAAATAAAAAATAAAAATAAACAAAAATAAAGTGTTATAATTAGTTAAGGGTCAGTTATGGATATAAGAAATATCTACATTTCCCAAAAGAGAACTTCGAACGTCTCTTTCTGTAGATAGTGGAAGATAATGTACATTATTTTCCTTAATCTGTATTTCCAAGTTTTTCCATAATGAAAATGGATTACTTGTGTTTTAAAAAAGGAGGCATGGTTTCAAGACTATTAAATTCAAACTGGAATAAAGCCATTTTAGTCTTAGCACCCAAAATACCGGGAAGGTGCAGTAGAGGAGGTGGGAAGCCAGAGCAGTTCGATGAATGGGGATACATCTAGAAGAAATATTAGAGCATCATTCTGAATTTCACATGAACTTTAATAAAACATTCACCATGTATCTGACTCGGCAATTAAAATGATTGGATTTAGAGGACAGAAGTTTATCATCCTCACCAGAAAAGGGAGAGAGAAAGAGAGCCACCTTCCTTTGGGTTTGCTGTATGACATCTCTAAGTGTTTGGTCACTGTAGGCCTTTGTGAAACACTGTGACCACCCCCACTGCATCTAGCTGTGAATAATTTACATAACAGATCTTGTAGAAAGGTCCTGTTACAGGAGATAGGGTACATCTTTTGTTTTTTTCTGCTCAGCATTCACTCTTTACGGTGTTCCTCTATTCCTCATTCTGTCAGACTGCTGATTGTGGGAGCCCACCCATGGCTAGAGGGATGGACACATCTCAGTAAGAAGCCAGGGAAACTTTTACAGGGAACTTTACTGTTGACATGAGGCACACAGGTACTGCAGGGGGTTGGACCCCATCATCTGCTGGCAAGAGCTGAAAGAAGTAGCACACAAGTTCCCCACTAGTAAGATCTGGACTTTTCTGGGTCGAGAACTTCTCAAGGCTGGGTGTGCAATTCCTCCTTCTAAGCTATGATCTCTAGCTAATATGCTGCCAATAAATTCTTTGTTTATTTAGCCAAAGTTTTGTTTCTTGCAATTGAATCCTCAATGATACAAGGGAAGCAGTTCTATATTATTTCAAAATAAACCCAACTAGGGGCTCCTGGGTGGCTCAGTCGTTAAGCGTCTGCCTTCAGCTCAGGTCATGATCCCGGGGTCCTGGGATCGAACCCCGCATGGGGCTCCCTGCTCGGCGGGAAGCCTGCTTCTCCCTCTCCCACTCCCCCTGCTTGTGTTCCTTCTCTCGCTATCTCTCTCTCTGTCAAATAAATAAATAAAACCTTTAAAAAAAAATAAAAATAAACCCAACTGGCGGGAGGGGAGGGAGAGGTATGCAATGGGAAAGGTTCAGGACCATGGACCTTGGATAAATCACGTAACGAAGACGCCTGAAGTTTAGCACAGTGGCGGCATCGTACCCAATGGGGTTTATCAGAGGCACAATTATTTCTAATTGAAAACTCTTCTCAATGCCCTTCCTTGAGTACTTGAAACACAGATGCCTGAGTCTCTCAATCCCTTCAAAGATAAAATCAAAGATTCTTTGGGGGCAAGACAGAAACCCAACTTGAACCATCTTTTTTTTTTTTTAATTGGCTCCACGCCCAGTGTGGGGCTTGAATTCACAACCCTGAGATCAAAAGTCACATGCTCTACTGACTGAGCCAGCCAGGTGCCCCCTAACTTGAACCATCTTCATCACAAAAGGGATTTACTAAAGAGAAGCCACGATAATCTAAAAGGAAAACAATCAAGTCTAGGTAGTTATTGTTCTGTCTCTCATCTCTGGTCCTCTCAGCATGTCAACTTCCTTTTCTCCTCCTGCAGATCCATTAATTACAAGAGAGGGAAGGAGCAAATCCTGCACTCAGAATCACACAGAGTTAGGAGCACTCCACGAAGCTATGTCACAGCAGAGTGTTAGATCAAGGCCCAAAGACCGAGGAGTCCCAGCAGCTCTGTCTGAAGATAAAAGAATGTGACACAACTGTTAAGTAGTTAGCTGTCAAGCTATCTCAAGAAGTAGAAGCAACTGAGGAAGGCAGCTCTCCCCCAATTCCAAGGAACTTCAGGCGCTGTTCTCACCTCTCTGCCCAAAGATGGATGGAAGAGTTTCTTTCTTCATTTGGGGAACCAGAGCCTCATACCCAGAGAGGCCCAAAAGCCCTTCTGCCAATCCCCTTGCATGGCTACTCCTCTTTACAGAACATATAGTCACCCTGCTCTGACTCTCTGTCTTATTTATTTATTTATTTATTTATTTTTTAAAAGATTTTATTTATTTATTTGACAGAGAGAGAGACACAGTGAAAGAGGGAGCACAAGCAGGGGGAGCAGAAGCAGGAGAAGCAGGCTTCCCGCCGAGCAGGGAGCCCGATGTGAGTCAATCCCAGGACCCTGGGATCAGGACCTGAGCCGAAGGCAGACGCTTAACGACTGAGCCACCCAGGCGCCCCCCTCTCTCTCTCTTATTTAGCCAGATTAGTCAAATTCTTTTATCCTACTGTAAAGAAAAGGGCTCCTTTCTTTTTATTCAAAGGCATATGAAGGGAGAACCCACATTTGAGTTTGCCCCAGGATCCAATTTTACAACACTGAGGTTTCTCCAATGATTACAATAACTAGTTGTAAAACATAATGAAAGAGTAAAAAAAAATTTTTTTTTAAGATTTTATTTATTTGACAGAGAGACACAGTGAGAGAGGGAACACAGCAGGGGGAGTGGGAGACGGAGAAGCAGGCTTCCTGCGGAGCAGGGAGCCGGATGCAGGGCTCGATTCCAGGACCCTGGGATCATGACCTGAGCCAAAGGCAGACGCTTAACGACTGAGCCACCCAGGCGCCCCAAAAAACTTTTTTTTTTTTTAAACAATAGCCACCAATCTTCAGGGAGAAGACTGATTCTGAATTCCAGGAAAATCAGTTCTCCTCTCTCTCTTCTCTCTCTCTTCCAGGGAGGATCAGTTCTCTCACCTCTTCTGATCCTGATGGAGCTAGTTTGCATTTCACTCGTCTCACAGGGTCTGGTGAAAACACTTTGACCAATTTCTGGTGCAGACCATTTACATAATGTATATGGCACAGAGCAAAACTAAAATGCAGGGTTCCCTGTTCAAAAGTTACTATGAATTTTAAAAATGGCAGTAGCAGAGCATTAAACCAAATGTGGGACTTTTCTAAGCACAGGGCCCTGAACTGTTCACAGTTTGCCCCAGAAGCAGGTCCTGTTCTGTGCTCCGCTCTTGAACCACAGGTGCTCTCTAACAGGCCAGGGTCCGAGCAGGAAACAACCATCTTGCCCCAAAGCATCCCAGGCCAGAGAGATGCAACTTTCTCTCCAACACGTCTTTTACATCCATCCTTCCCCCAGTTCTTTCAGACATCTTATGTAACTGGAAGACACTTAGGAGGTTTTCCTAGAATAAACAGTCTGCTTAAAGACTAGTAAAATATTCATTCTTGCCAGATAGAAATTACTTGCAGCTTTCACAGGAATTTTTAATTCCTTCAGCTGCAACCCATTAAGGTTTACGAAACTCAGCATCTGAATTTCGGCCTAAATTCTCTGAACAAAGCTGAGGGTCCCTCAAGCCCACAGGCCTCAATGGGAAACAGCAACACTGGCTTGCTCCTGCCCCTGAAAAAGCAAGTTATTATTGTATTTTGTGTATATGTACTTGACCACAATGTTGAACTCTCCAGAGACTTTTAATTAATTCTTGTAGGCTTTCCAGGTATGCAACCAAATCATCACAAATAATGCCATTTGCTTTCTCCTTTTGATTTGTCAAAGCTCATTCTGTCTCATCTTTTCATATCTGTTATAATGCAGTTTCTTTTAAAACTAGCTGACAGATGAATCTTGTTTTGTGGGAAACTAGAAAATTTGAGAATACAGCTTATCTAGGGAAATAAATGCCTAGGAACAATGAAGAAAATTGGGGAAAAAGAAGGATTAATTAGGAGGGATTACCATGCCAGATATCAAAATATCCTATTGAATCATGGAAATTAAAATGATGACACATTCTGACAAAAATAGATCTTCAGAAGAAAACAAAATGTTCAAACTAAATTTGTACATATTTAGTATACAAGAAAGTAGAATTTCAAATCAGTAAAGAAGTGATAGATTATTTAGTAAATGGTGTTTCAAAAACTAAAAATGAGGATTAAGAATATAACCATAATTGTAACTAAAGAATTACAAGAAAATATTTATTTATTTATTTATTTATTTATTTTTTAAAGTATTCTCTACCCCAATTTGGGGGCTTGAACTCCCAATTCTGACGTCAAGACTCACATGCTCTACTGACTGAGCCAGCTCAGTGCTGCTCAAAACACGTTTCAATAATCTTGGGACATAGAAGGCCATTCTAAGCATGAGTCAAATCCAGGAACCCATACAGAAAAAGATTGTTAAAAATGTCTATTTAGGGGGGGCGCCTGGGTGGCTCAGTCGTTAAGCGTCTGCCTTCGGCTCAGGTCATGATCCCAGGGTCCTGGAATCAAGCCCCACATCAGGCTCTCTGCTCAGCAGGAAGCCTGCTCCTCCCTCTCCCACTCCCCCTGCTTGTGTTCCCTCTCTTGCTGTGTCTCTCTCTGTCAAATAAATAAATAAAATCTTTAAAAAAAAAAGTCTATTTAGGGGGGCACCTGGGTGGCTCAGCTGGTTAAGTGTTCGACTTTTGATTTCAGCTCAGGTCATAGGATCGAGAGTGGTGTCGGGCTCCACACTCAGTGGGGAGTCAGCTTGAGATTCTCTCTCTCTCCCTCTCCCTCTGCCCCCACCCCACCAAGTACAAATGCTCTATCTCTCTAAGATAAATAAATAAATCTTTCAATTGAAAAAAAATGCCTATTTAGGGGACACCTGCATGGTTCAGTCAGGTAAGTGTCCGACTCTTTTTTTTTTTTAAGATTTGTATTTATTTATTTATTTGACAGAGAGAGACAGCAAGAGAGGGAACACAAGCAGGGGGAGTGGGAGAAGGAGAAGCAGGCTTCCCACTGAGCAGAGAGCCCGACACGGGGCTCGATCCCAAGACCCTGGGATCATGACCTGAGCCAAAGGTAGACGCTTAATGACTGAGCCACCCAGGCGCCCAGTGTCTGACTCTTGATTTCAGCTCAGGTCTCCATCTTGGGGTTGTGAATTCATGACCAGTGTGGAGCCTACTTCAAAAAAAAAAGTTAGGAAAAAAAAAAATGCCTATTTAACAATTTAATGCTCTGTAGAGAGTAAATGATCACAAAGTTGAAAGGAAAGATATTTGTAAAATATAAAACAAAGTGTCTTTATATAAAATATTAAAAGTTTCTATAAATTATTATTAAAAAGATAAAAATCCAATAGAAAAATAAGCAAAGAATTTGTTAAGTCATGAAAAAATAGTCTCCAATGATCATATGAAAAGTACTTACCCTCATCAATAATGTATCAGTTGGCTTATTAGATATGAAAGAGTTTAAAAGTTTAACCATTCTCGGTTCTGGTGAGGAAACACATTTGGGTACAACCTATTTAAAGGACAGTAGGTAATATCAATCAAATTAAAAGTGCATATACCCTTTGACCCAGTGATTCTACTTCCAGAAAGTCATATAACAGAAAGACAGATGAGTGTTTAAAAATATATTCATCTCATCTTTGTGGTAAATGATCTAATTGTTCAAAATTGGGTACTGGGGACACCTGGGTGGCTCAGTCAGTTAAGCATCTGCCTTCGGCTCAGGTCATGATCCCAGGGTCCTGGGATGGAGTTCCGCATCGGGCTCCTTGCATATTGAGGAGCCTGCTTCTCCCTCTGCCTGCCCCTCTCCCTGCTTGTGTGCATACCCGCTCTCTCTCTCTCTGACAAATAAACAAATATTTAAAAAAATACACAAAATTGGGTACTAGTTGGATAAACTGTGGAATATCCATGTAACCCATATAACTTAACATAGAAAAAGAATGAATCAAATCTGTATGTGCTCACATGGGAAAAGATGTCCGTAAGTACATTGAGAAATGAACGAAGCAAGCTGAAGAATGGAACAGATAGTAAGATTCCATTTTGTTAAGAACAAGATGTGCTCAAAGGTCAAGGAAATCACCTTCTCTAGCTCCCAGTGCTAAACCACTTTTTATGCCCTTACCCTGAACTTTTTTTCTTTAGAGTATGTATGCTCATTGGACATTGCCTTTGTTTATTGTTTGTAGAAAGCTGCATGTGTGCAAGGACTTTATTTGCTCAATGCTCTATCCTCACTTTTTAAAACATTTTAGGCGCTCCATAAATAAGACCTGAAAAAAATGAATGGAAGCCCAGAAACATACACACATATATATTTCAAAAAATTACATATGGTTCAAAGAATGTGGATTTAAGGGAATAAAATTTCCATGATCTGCCACTAAATGCTAAAATATCCTAAAATAATTAATGTTTGTATAAACTTTTTCCAGTAGACAAAGTAGCTTTAGTTACATAGTGTCATTTGGTCCTTAACCATCCCTATGAAATACATAAATATAGAAATAATTAATATATATTTGCACTATATGGTTTACTAAAGTCAGTCTTTCAATTTACGGTCCCAATCTTGCTCAATTCATTCCTTTCTATTTTGCTTTCCAGACTACTTCCTGAACACTGCACAGTTTTATTCATAGTTATGTATATATGTATATATATTTCCCTCATTTGAAAATGTTTCTCCATGCCTCTTCACGCAGTATACCTGTACTCATCCTTCAAAAGCCTGTTCATGTGAGACAACCGGCCTCCCTCCTCTTTCTCCAACTGCAGAAACTACACAGGAAACAAGACCTACCACCTACCCACCCAGTGCTTACCCCAAAATTTACCCCAGAAGCCCCCCAGGCCGGACTGGCTCCGCCCAGGCAGGAGGACGAGGGGTTCGAAGTCCCCGCCCCTTCCGAGGAGTTTCCCAAAACCCAGCGCGGCAGTCCTCAGCCGCGCTAAGATGGCGACTCCCATGCATCGGCTCATAGCTCGGAGACAAGCGTAAGTGAGGGCCCGAGTAGGGCCGCGGGGAGGGCTGGGGGCGGGGAGAAGCACGTCAGCCGGCGGGTGAGCCCCGGCCGGGATGCGGGGCAGGTGTCGGATCTTCTGTGTGGACGGGCGGAGGGTGGTCGTTTCTCACTTGTTGCTGCTCCACAGGGGCTCCGCCCGGGTGATAAGTTTGGTGTCCACGGGCTAGTGATTGCGTGGAAGACGACTGCGTAAGGTCCACGGGGCGGGACCTAGGTTGTGGGGTGGGTGTGGGGGGGTCTGAAGAGAGCTTAGCGTTCGCTTTCCGCACAGGGGATGCCCAGGAGTTGGGCACTAAGTGGCGTATGCCCCTTTGCCCACCCAGCCGCTCACCCTTCGGGTGGCCAGGGGAAGCCTGAAGCCCTGATCCGACACCTTCCACTCTCACCGACGTAAACCTTCAGCTCCCTATGCAGTCTCCAGCCCAGCTGGCTTTTCCTGCCCCCTTCCTATCGCCTTCCCTAGGAACAGCCTGACTACAACGCCGATTTTCCTCCCAAGTTATTTTCTCTCTGCCATTCATTCTCTTCCATAAATAATAATTTATTCATTATCTGTCGCTCTCTGCCAGAATTTGGGTATAAAGAAAAAGAGGTGTTCAAGACAAGAATTCCTGCTTTCAGGAAACTTACATTCCATTGGTAAAGAGTCGATAAACTGAACATTTTAAGTAAATAGAGTTGGTGTTAAGAGCTTTGAAGGAAATAAGAGGTGATGGAAAGAAAGGCCCAGGTTAGATTGGTTGGACTGGAAAGACATCTCTGAAGTGGTGGCATTTGAACAGAGATTGAAAGTGTGAGAAAAGAGCCAGTGGTGAGAGGATTTGGGGAAAGAGCATCAGACAGTGACATAATTGCTTTCAGACAGGAAAGAACTTTAGTTTTTTTGGTTTTTTTTAAGGGGGGGGAGGGGAGAGAGAATCTTAAACAGGCTACACAGCCAATTTGGAGCACAGTATGGGGCTTGATCCCCAACCCTGAGATCATGACCTCAGCCGAAATCGGGAGTCCTCCGCACAACTGACTGAGCCACCTAGGCTTCCCAAGAACTTTAGTTTTTAAGAACTGAAAGTTGGCTATTGTGGCTAGTGACCAAGAGAGTGGCACAAGAGGTTTGCCATGGATGCAGATAGCATCCTACATGCCCCTTTCCTGTAAAGCGTTTTTTTTTCTACCAACCTGCACACCCGAAAACCTCCATTTTCCCATTCTTTTAGCATTTCATGCTGTTCCCATTTGCAAGTCCGTAATATATCACTCATAGTCTGCTTGCATATATATATATGTATGTTTCTTTTTACATTTCTGTTTTTTATTCTTTTTTGATGTCTTTCCTTCGGATTCTACCTCTCACACCTGATGAAAAGAGTTCCTTGAGCGTCAGGATAAAGACCTAGGGAGTCAGGGTAGTATGCCTGGTGGAGGAGAGGCCTGAAAGTCAGACAATTTTGAAGTCAAGAATGGAGTGAATATAATACATAATAGGTGTGCTAAATTATGTCACCAGAGTCTCTAACTCTCAGGTTTGCTCTTTTGGGTGTTAGTTCCACACTTGGATAGGTTAGGTTCATTCCATTGGTCCCAAGATGTTTGTACTATTTTTTGGTCCTTTATATCCTCTCACCTTCAACTTGATGGCATCTCATATGTGTAGATTGAATCATGTCTATGGGACTGTGATGCTCTGATTGGCAGATTGCGTTCTTTTACTAGCACAATTGGATGGATCTCTATAAACCGATGATGAGCTAGGTAGGTAGCTTAGATAGATAATAAATGCTAGGATGGCAAAACCAAGCAATGTCCACTTAAATATGAAGTGAAAGACTTTCAGCAATCTAAAGAATATTGCTATTTCTCATCTCAGAAGTATCAGAAAGTTCAACAAATGTTGTGGGTTGTTTTTTTTTTAAGATTTTATTTATTTATTTGACAGAGAGAGATACAGCAAGAGAGGATACACAAGCAGGGGGAGTGGGAGAGGGAGAAGCAGGCTTCCTGCAGAGCAGGGAGCCTGATGGCTGGGTTCCATCCCAGGACCCTGGGATCATGACCCGAGCGGAAGGCAGACGCTTAATGATTGAGCCACCCGGGCAGCCCCAAACGTTGTTTTTCTATGGAATGCCTATATTTGCTACATGAGCTACACAGAAGTAAAAGAAATCTTGCCTTTAGGAGCTTCTGGTCTTGTTGGCAAGAAAACTCCTGGGTGGCTCAGTCGTTAAGCTCTGCCTTCGGCTCAGGTCGTGATCCCAGGGTCTTAGGATCGAGCCCCGCATCGGGCTCCCTGCTCGGCAGGAAGCCTGCTTCTCCTTCTCCCACTCCCCCTGCTTGTGTTCCCTCTCTCGCTGTGTCTCTGTCAATTAAATAAATAAAATCTTTAAAAAAAAAAGAAAAGAAAGAAAACAAATGGTGTGTAATAAAAGTCATGGTATACAGAATTAAGTTCTGCGGGGCGCGGTGGCGCGCGCCTGTAGTCCCAGCTACTCGGGAGACTGAGGCAGGAGGATCGCTTGAGCCCAGGAGTTCTGGGCTGTAGGGCGTTATGCCGATCCGGTGTCTGCACTAAGTTCGGCATCAATATAGTGACCTCCCGGGAGCGGGGGACCACCAGGTTGCCTAAGGAGGGGTGAACTGGCCCAGGTTGGAAACGGAGCAGGTCAGAGTAAGTCCTCAGGGAGTTGGAGAAGGAGACTTTTAGAGGTTAGGGGAGTCTCGTAGAGTTTGGGGAATATTTTGGGGCGGGGGAAGCAGAAGAGGAACTATTACTTTTCATTTTATGTTCATCACTAAGTTTTAGTTTTATTTATAAAAACTATATATTTCTTCCCTAATAAGTTTTAAACTATTTTTAAGTTAGTTATGAGAAGTGAGAAAGTACTGTTGGCATTCTTTTTAGAGTCTTTGGACTAATAGAGGAAAGAGGAAATAAAAGAGAAAAAAGAGAGAGCCTAAATTTGAACTTCCTATTTAGCCGATCTTTCAGGGAGTTAACTTTATATCAATTGAAATGAACTTATTTTCCTTTTGTTAATTGTAATTACATCTACTTATATGTAAGTAGATTGTAGAATCTTGGCACTGTGTGGGTCATTTCTTCTGCTAAACCTTCCACTAGATTCTTCACCATCCAGGGGAATTATCTAACTTTGGCTTGAGGACCTCCAGGAAGGACATACTTACCTTCTGAAGTAGCCTGTTACATTTTTCAAATCTATCAAAAGTTTACATTGAACTGGAAGGAAAATAATATTTATGAAGCTAAACCCTAATCCCTTCTAACTTCCTAGCTTTGGACCTAAACTGTGATTTCAGTCAATTAAAAACCCTAGGTGTTATCCACTTGAATTTACCATCAAGTCAAACTTCCCCTGTCTTGGTACTGGTATTGATTTTCTGGACTTAAAGAGTCAGACTTATGTTTACCCTTGTTAAATTTCATTTTGTTAGATTTGACACTGAGTTCTAGCTTGTCAAGACATTTTTGGGTCCTGATTTGGTTATCCTTTGTATTAGCCCTCCCTCTTAGCTTTGGGTCAGTTGCAGGTTAGATAAATAGGCACATCTGTGTCCTCCAAGTCATTTATAAAATGGTGAACAAATCCAAACTGAGGACCAAGCCCTCAGGCCATCACTGGATACCTCTCTATACATTTACTTCAACCCATTAAACAGTAGTCTTTTGTGGGGCACCTGGGTGGCTCAGTTAGTTAAGCAACTGCCTTTGACTCAGGTCATGATCCCAGGGTCCTAGGATCAAGCCCCGAGTTGGGCTCCCTGCTCAGCAGGAGGCCTGCTTCTCTCTCTCTGCCTGCAGCTCTCCCTGCTGTGCTCTCTCTTGTCTGTCAAATAAATAAATAAAATCTTAAAAAACAAACCAAAAAAACAGTAGTCTTTTGTCCATGATGTTCAACTGATCTACCTAATTGTTCTGTTTTGTTCACAAGGATATTGTAAGAGACTTTCCAATATGCCTTATTGAAATACAAATTCAATAAATCCAGCCAGAATTTTGCCTAGAATGAATGTCAAGTTCACAGGTCTAGTTTGTGGAATCTACCTATCTCCCCACTTTGAAAATCAAAACTGCATTTGCCTACTTCTAGTCTTTCAGCACCACTCCTGTTTGCCAGGGTCTCTCAGATTACCAGCAGCAGTATAGTCAACTCACCTGGAAAATCTCTGGTATGTTGGGGAGCAGTCACTTGGGCCATTGTGACTTAAACACATTCAGAGTGGATAAAAGCACTCTTACACACCCCTCACTATCTTGAGGTTCAGTTCTGCTCTTCTCATTCTGCATGAGTGAAGACTGAAGCAAAATAAAAATAATCCTGCTTGTACTCTCAGCCTATAACTTAACATTGGTGATGTATTCGCCTAGCACCCCAAATAATGAGCCTCTCCCTTTTTTTTTTTTTTAAGATTTTATTTATTTATTTGAGAGAGAGAGTGAGAGAGAGAAAGAGCACAAGAGGGGGGAGCGGGAGAGGGAGAAGCAGACTCCCTGCTGAGCAGGGAGCCCGATGCGGGACTCGATCCCGGGACTCCAGGATCGTGACCTGAGCCGAAGGCAGTCGCTTAACCAACTGAGCCACCCAGGCGCCCGAGCCTCTCCCTTTTTTTGGTTCTTTGTACTTTAAATGTAACTAAAACATAAAACAATTTTTGTTGTTCTTGATACTTTTCACAAGCCTCAGCTTATTTTGGTAGGGTATTTATTTATATTAGGCTTAGATATTAATTTTACAGGCCTTTAGCGCTCTCCTATATTCCTTAGTTATATGTTCCTTTGAAAAATATCTTTTACAACTTGTTTTATGACTTCACATGCAGTCTGTGTTCATTGTAGGCAAGTTAGAGAATACAGATAACAAAAAATATATTATAATCCTATCCCAAAGATAATCATTTTTACATATTAATGTATAACCTTTCAGGCCATTTTTAATATTTTAAATGGCCTCATAGTGTTCCTTATGGATAAACAATAGCACAATAACTTTTTGTTATTAGAAAATAATTAGTGGAAATAACATTTCCTTTGCGGTTGGATAGTTAAGTTTACCTTTTTCTTTTTTTTTTTTGAGTATAGTTGACACACAATGTTATATTAGTTTCAGTTGTACAACATAGTGATTCCACAAGTTTATACATTATGCTGTGCTCACTGTAAGTGTAGCTTCCATCAGGTTTACTCTTATAAACCATATTGTACTTCCTATAATAAATATACAACTAAATTTTTGCATATATCCATTATTCTGGGTTAACTGTATAGACTTTTTTAAAAACCAGGTTTACTGATGTTTAATTTACATTTAGCAAAATTCATTGCACATATTTATTTTTGAGAGAGAGAGAGACAGAGCATGTGCGCACGAGCAGGGGTGGGGGTGGTGCAGAGGGGGAGTGGGAGAGGGAGAAGCAGGCTTCCTGCGGAGCAGAAAGCCGGATGTGGGGCCTGATCCCAGGACGCTGGGATCATGACCTGAGCCGAAGGCAGACGCTTAATGCCTGAGCCACCCAGGCGCCCCAAGTTTGGGATTATTTTTAATAAAAGTGCTATAAATGTTTTTTGTTTTTTGGTTTTTTTTAAAGATTTTATTTATTTATTTGAGAGAGAATGACAGAGAGAGAGCACATGAGAGGGGGGGAGAGTCAGAGGGAGAAGCAGACTCCCCGCCGAGCAGGGAGCCCGATGCGGGACTCGATCCAGGGACTCCAGGATCATGACCTGAGCCGAAGGCAGTCGCCCAACCAACTGAGCCACCCAGGCGCCCATAAAGTGCTATAAATGTTTACATATAGTTTTGGGTTTTTTGTTTGTTTGTCTTGAGAGAGAGAGCTCATGCCGGAGCGTGGGGGGAGGGCAGAGGGAGAGGGAAAAAGAATCTTAAGCAGACTCCATGCCCACCTTGAGCCTTACGCAGGCTTAATCTCACAACCCTGAGATCATGATCTGAGCCGAAATCAAGAGTCAGGCTCAGGGGCGCCTGGGTGGCTTAGTCATTACGCATCTGCCTTCGCCTCAGGTCATGATCCCAGGTTCCTGGGATCGAGCCCCGCATCGGGCTCTCTGCTAGGCGGGACGCCTGCTTCTCCCTCTCCCACTCCCCCTGCTTGTGTTCTCTCTCTCGCTGTCTCTGTCAAATAAATAAATAAAATCTTTAAAAAAAAAAAAAAAGAGTCAGGCTGAGCCACCCAAGGGCCCTCTGTAGTCTTTTGTGTAAACTTAGGTTTTCCTTTTTCTTTTCTTTTTAATTACTTTATTTTTGCAAGAGAGAGAGAGCGCGAGCGAGAGCACGAGCAGAGGGAAGGGGCCAAGGGAGAGGGAGAAACAGGCTCCCCACTGAGCAGGGACCCCAGTGTGGGACTCAATCCCAGGACCCCAGGATCATGACCTGAGCCAAAGGCAGATGCTTAACAGACTGTGCCACACAGGCGCCCTGAGTTTACCCTTTTTCTTAGGTACATAACCTAAGAGTGGATTGCTTGACCATATAGTAACTTTTTCAGAAATCTTATTGGAAACTGGCAAACTTTTTCAAAGTTTGTCTTTTTGCACATCACAATCTAATTGTTCCAGTACGAGTAGTTGAAAAGACATTTTTCTCTACTGAATTTCTTTTGCACCTTTGTCACAAAACAGCTGCCCATGTATGTGTGTGGATTCTATTCTTTTCATTGATCTGTTTGTTTATGTAAACTCCATACTGTCATGATAACTGTAGCTTTATAATAAGTCTTGAAATCAGGTAATGTTAGTCCTCTAATGTTGTTCTTTTTTTTTTTTTTAAGATTTTATTTATTTATTTGAGAGAGAGAGAGCACATGAGAGGGGGGAGGGTCAGAGGGAGAAGCAGACCCCCTGCTGAGCAAGGAGCCCGATATGGGACTCGATCCCGGGACTCCAGGATCCTTAACCAGTCGCTTAACCAACTGAGCCACCCAGGCGCCCAGTCCTCTAATGTTGTTCTTTTTCACAGTTGTTGCAACTATTTTAGATTATTTGTGTTTTTGTGTGCATTTTAGAATCAGATTATCAATTTCCACAAAAGAAACTGCTGAGATTTCAATTGAGATTGCACTGAATGTATAAATCAGCTTTTGAAGAGTGGATACTTGAACAGTCTTGAGTTTTCTGACCCATGAATGTGTGTTTAAAAATGTATTCATTTTTTTAATGTTTTTAACTTATCTCACTGATGTTTTATAATTCAGTGTAGAGGTGTTGAACAACTTTCATCAGATTTATATCTAAGTATTGTAGTAGTATTTTTTATTTCAATTCTTTTAACTGTTAGTTGCTAGTTTGTAGAAATACAATTGACTTTTGTATATTGATCTTGTCTCCTATGACTTTACTAATTTATTAGTTCTAGTAGCTCTGTTGTAGATTCCTAGGGATTTTCCACGTAATCATCATTTGTACTGTCTTGTTTGGTTTTTTTTTGGTATGTACATTTTTAAGATTTTTCTTGTAGTTACCAAATGGCCCTTCAGAAAGTTGGTGCAACTTATATTCTTACCAGCAGTTAAGAACCATATGCAAAGTGGGGTGCCTGGGTGGCTCAGTCATTAAGCATCTGCCTTCGGTTCAGGTCATGATCTCAGGGTCCTGGGATCGAGCCCCCCATTGGGCTCCCTGCTCGGTGGGAGGCCTGCTTCTCCCTCTCCCACTCCCCCTGCTTGTGTTCCCTCTCTCGCTGTGTCTCTCTCTGTCAAATAAATAAATTAAAAAAAAAAAAGAACATGTCAATCATAGATGGGCTTTAGATATTTGTGAATATTCTATTTATAGCAACAGAAAACTCCACAGAGCTGGTGGATAATATTTTTAATAGATGGGATCTTAAGTTGTAAGTTTCTTAATATTGGGCCACCTGGGTGGCTCAGCCGGTTGAGCCTCCAACTCTTGCTTTCAGCTCAGGTCATGATCTCATGGTGTTGTGGGATCAATCCCCGCATTGGGCTCCACACTAAGTGGGGAGTCTGCTTGAAGATTCTCTCCTTCTGCCCCTCCCCCACTTGCTCTCATGCTCGCTCTGTCTCTCTCTCTAAAAAAAATAAAATTGATTTAAAAAAAATTAAGTTTCTTAATATTGGAAAAACAACCTATGAGTTGGAGAAGATTTCATTTCCTTGATTCTGAGAAGCTTCCCACACTACCAGTCATAGTTTCATTGTTAGGAAATATTGTGAAAGGCTTTGAAATGGATTTCAAAATAAATATTACTAGGTATCTTATCTAATCCACTCTTCCTGGCTATGTAACTCTATGAGGGCCTATGCATCATTGTCTTTGAGCTATTTTATAACTCTGTAAGGTATAGGAAACTGGTAGAAAAGATTCTTACCCATAAAAACGAGGTACAGTTGATTCTTGCAATGTGGCTATTAACTAGTTTTTAACTACCTGTAAATTCATTTCAGCATTCCTGATTGCATATGTATGTGTGTTTTTTGAATTGTCTTTTGAACCCGTTACACCATCTTACTGGTTCCTTTATTAATTAATGATTAGAGAACACCTTTGACATGTGTTTGTTTTTTAAAGATTTTATTTATTTATTTGACAGAGAGAGACACAGCGAGAGAGGGAACACAAGCAGGGGGAGAGGGAGAAGCAGGCTTCCTGCCGAGCAGGGAGCCCGATGTGGGGCTTGATCCCAGGACCCTGGAATTGTGACCTGAGCCGAAGGCAGACGCTTAACAACTGAGCCACCAGGCACCCCGACATGTGTTTGTTTTATATGTATTTGTATATTTGTATGAGAGTCATGATTTTACACTTTTACAAGTTATCTTTTTTCTGAATTTATTATTTCTGGGGTGCATTGTACAATTGTGTATATGTTAAATGGTTCTTTTTGCCTCAAAAGCTAATATTAAGGCCATAGAGTGTTTTATTATTGATGCCCTTAAAAATTTGCTATGGGGGGCGCCTGGGTGGCTCAGTCAGTTGGGTGTCTGCCTTCAGCTCGGGTCGTGATCCAGGGGTTCTGGGATCGAGTCCCACATCGGGCTCCCTGCTCAGCAGGGAGTCTGCTTTTCCTTCTGCTCTGCTGCTCCCCCTGCTTGTGCTCTCTCTCTCTCTCAAATAAATAAATAAAATAAAAATAAAAAATAAAT
Source organism: Leptonychotes weddellii (assembly GCF_054177405.1). Classification (NCBI taxonomy): domain Eukaryota; kingdom Metazoa; phylum Chordata; class Mammalia; order Carnivora; family Phocidae; genus Leptonychotes; species Leptonychotes weddellii. The sequence goes on from NC_138375.1 coordinate 116,289,440, forward strand.
AAAAATTTGCTATGACAGGGGCGCCTGGGTGGCTGAGTTGTTAAGTGTCTGCCTTCCAATCAGGTCATGATCCCAGGGTCTTGGGATCGAGCCCCACATCGGGCTCCCTGCTCGGTGGGAAGCCTGCTTCTCCCTCTCCCACTCCCCCTGCTTGTGTTCCCTCTCTCGCTGTCTCCCTGTCAAAATAAAATCTTAAAAAAAAAAAATTTGCTATGACATTACATATTCAGATAAGGCCTGAAATTATAATCATGGCTCTGGCAGTTGCTTGCTGAAATTTAAGAACTATTACTAAGCAAAAAACTGAGTCTTCTTTATTATCTTTTAATACTATATCTACCAACATAGTCTTAGTTCTTTATTTGTAACATTCATTCTTCAAATTAGGATTAGTTTAAATTTTGGACAGATGCTAAAACTAAATTATTGTCAAGATTACAGAACCTGGGGGCGCCTGGGTGGCTCAGTTGGTTAAGCAACTGCCTTCAGCTCAGGTCATGATCCTGGAGTCCCGGGATCAAGTCCCGCACGGGGCTCCCTGCTCAGCAGGGAGTCTGCTTCTCCCTCTGACCCTCCCCCCTCTCATGCTCTCTCTATATCTCATTCTCTCTCAAATAAATAAAATCTTTAAAAAAAAAAAAAGATTACAGAACCTGTCCCACAATGCAGGAATTAACTAATGAAAATCCCACTATAAGCAATGTATGTTCTCTTAAACACTTACTTGCCTATTTCAGCAGTCATTCATTTTACAGACATTTACTGGATACCAATTATGTGTTCACCAGGGATAAAAAAGATGACTGCTATAGATCAGAATTAAGAACCCAGCATCTCTTCGTGCAACCATGTTATGAGAAAATTTAAAGTGCCATGTATCATTATTCCAGACTATTGATTAGCCTAGTATGTAGATTGACAATAATATATACACATCCCAGTCTGTAGAATGGGGATAGTGCTTTCAAACTCACTGGGTTGTTATGGGGATTGGATGTGATTATGCATAACTAATATTTAGCTAAATTCCTGGCATACAGTAAGTATAAGCTGTGGTTATGGTCTCATCTAATTCTCACAATAACCTAGTAAAGTAGGTATTTACTACATCTTTTAGAAGAGAAACTAAGGTTCCAAAATAATTTTGCTAAAGAGCCTTATTGCTATGTAGTGAAAGAGAAGATTTCTTAAAACCTTTGTTGTGAAATATATCACACGTACAAAAAAGTTCAAACAACGTAACTATGCCACTTAACAAATTCTTATAAAAGGAACATTCCATGTGACTTCCACCCAAGTCAAGCAATAAAATGGCCAATATACCAGAAGCCCTTAAGGCCCTTCCCAATCATGACCTCCTCCCTCCTTCCCAAAGGTAACCAGTGACCCAACATTTAATGGTAATTGTTCCCTTGCTTCTCTTTGTGCTTTTACCATCTTACTATGCGCTGGAGTTTAATTTTGCCTGTCTTTGAACTTTATACAGAATCAGACAATTTGGATTTTTTTGAATAATCTGACTTCTTAGATGTAAGATCTATGTAAGTTAAACTGTAAAGTTTGTTCATTTTATTTTTTTTTTTTTTTAAAGATTTTATTTATTTATTTGACAGAGAGAGAGAGAGCAGAGCGGCAGGCAGAGGGAGAGGGAGAAGCAGGCTCTCCACTGAGCAGGGAGCCCGACACGGGGCTTGATCCCAGGACCCCAGGATCATGACCTGAGCCGAAGGCAGATGCTTAACCACCTGAGCCACCCAGGCACCCCAAGTTTGTTCATTTTTAATACTATGAAGTATTTCACTGTATTCTGTACCACAAATTATCCATTATACCCTATTTCCGGTTTTGAGGATATTACAGATCATGCTGTTACAAATATCCTTATAGTTTTTCCTCTTCCCTTCTTGAATAAGTCACACCTAAAGCCATTAAGTAGTGTAGAACAGGGTAGGCTCTCAAGCAGAGGGTTGACTTGGCATTGGAGTATTGGGGCTGAAGTGGGGTAAGAAGGCATCCACATAGGTGTGTGAAGTGATCCGCAGTGTCAGCAGGCTGTGGAGGGCATCCATTGGAGGGAAGGCCTAGTGTAGGGTGTGAGATCCCAAGCAAGGTGAGGAAGGTGTCCACACAGGAGCAATTTAGTATAAGTTGTCACCCTAATGGAGAGAACATCTACATAGGGGAGGTGGCGTGTAATTTGATATGAGGTGTCAGAACCTAAGTGGAAAGAGAAATGTGACTCTAAATATCATCAGGGCTCCATCAGTCTGATTTCTGGCTGGGACAGGGAAAGTAGATGAACCTTAAATTTTTTGTTGTGCCAGAAAGCAAGGAAGTGCCCCCAAAATGGAGCCATGTCAGAGGAACACAGAATCCAGCTTAAAAGGATTCCTTTCCACTGACCACATCTAAGACAATTGAGTAACAAAATAAATCATGGTATGGATTATAGCTCACTGAATAAAATTCACTGACTAAAATAGAAAAATATGAGTTCGTACTGATAGATGAATAAATGAACTAAAAATTTAATGGGCAGGATATTTATATAATATCAAATACCGACCCACAAAATAGTTATTAATTGTTATATTAGTTTTCACTTAGAGTTGTTTAACAAATCACCCCAGAACTTAGTGGCTTCTAACAATCAACATTATCTCAGTTTCTGTGGGTCGGGAGTTCAGGAGTGACTTAGCTGAGGGTCCTAACTCATGTTCTCCCTTATTTGTCCTGGTCAGGATGTTGCCAGGGGCTGCAGTCATCTGAAGGCTTCACCAGGACTGGAAGATCTTTCTCCAGGATGGCTCTTTCAGAGGACTGTTGGCAGGAGGCCTCAGTTTCTTACCACATGGGCCTCCCTAGAGGCTGCCTCAGTGTCTGCATGACATGGCAGCTCCATGACTTAATCTTCGAAGTCACACTCCATTACTCTGCTTTATTCTGTTAGAAGAAGCAAGACACTAAGTCTAAGCCACACTCAAGGTGAAGGGAATTAGGACTCCACCTCTTGAAGAGAAGAGTATCAAAGAATTAATATGAACATTAATTTAAAACCACCACAATTACAAAAGGACAAAAAGTAACTTTACAATGCAAACTCTGGTAGACCCTCCTTAATCAAGGGATCAAAGTGCATATCAGCAGTAATAAGACGAATTGCAGTCTTGTATCACCTGGTAGGAATAAAGTGAGAAGGACAGCACATTTCTATTACATTCCTGCCAAAGATACATGGCCTGTATCTAATCATGTAGAGATATCAGATATGGTATCTGATGACCCCCAAGATGACCCCCAATTATCCTTGCCTCCTGGAATTCACACTCTTGTGTAGTCTCCTCCCACATTATACTAGCGTTGGTCTGTGTGAGCAATAGAATACAGCAAAAGGGGTGGTATGTTATTTCCAAGATTAGGTTATAAAAGATTGTGATTTCTTTCTTAAGTTGTCTTGGTCACTCCCTCTGGGGAAAGCCATGTTGTGAGCAGCCCTGTGGAGAGGTCAAGAGAAAGGGAACTGAGGCTTCCTACTGAGAGCCCCCTGAGTGAGCTTGAAAGCAACTCAAATTGAAGCACGTTCTACAAAATAACTGGCCTGTAACCTTCAAAATTGCCAAGGTCATAAAAAACAACACACGACTAAGGAACTCATTAGACAAAAGGAAACTAAAGAAACATGACAAATGCAACAGAATGCTGAACTAGATTTTGCTATAAAGAACATTATTGGGGGGCGCCTGGGTGGCTCAGTCATTACGCGTCTGCCTTCGGCTCAGGTCATGATCCTGGGGTCCTGGGATCGAGCCCCGCATCGGGCTCCCTGCTCCGCGGGAAGCCTGCTTCTCCCTCTCCCACTCCCCCTGCTTGTGTTCCCTCTCTCGCTGTGTCTCTCTCTGTCAAATAAATAAAAAATCTTTAAAAAAAAAAAAAAAAGAACATTATTGGGACATTTGATGAAATAAATGGGGTCTGAAGATTAAATAGTAGGAATATATCTGTATTTCTTGATTTTGATGGTTACATTGTTATGTAGGAAAATATCCTAATTTTTTTTTTTTTAAGATTTTATTTATTTGACAGAGAGAGACACAGTGAGAGAGGGAACACAAGCAGGGGGAGTGAGAGAGAGAGAAGCAGGCCTCCTGCCAAGCAGGGAGCCCAATGCGGGGCTCGATCCCAGGACCCAAGGATCGTGACCTGAGCCGAAGGCAGACACTTAACGACTGAGCCACCCAGGCGCCCCGAAAATATCCTAATTTATAGAAAATATACAACAAAATATCGTGAGTTGATGAGTCATCAGGTTGGCAACTTATAAACGGTTCAGGAAAAGTAGTTCTTTGAACTGTACTTAAAAATTTTCTATAAGGTTACGATTATTTCAAAAATTTTAAGAGCTACATAAAGGAGAACGATATTCTTACACATGTTATCTGGTATAGCTGTGCATTGATTCTGTTTTTTATTTTTTATTTTTTTGAGAATGCACACATGATGGGGGGGCGGTTGGGGAGGGGAAGAGGGAGAGGGAGAGAGCTAATCTTAGGCTCCACGCCCAGTTCGCCCAGTTCAGAGCTCACCCAGGAGGCTCTATCTCACACCCCTGAGATCATGACCTGAGCTAAAATCAAGAGTCAAACACTTAACCAGTTAAGCCACCCAGATGGCACTGCACTGATTTCTATTGTATAAATACCTACAAGTGGAATTGCTGAATCATAGAGTGTGCATCTCTTCAACTATAGTAAATATTTTTCAAAATGGTTGTACCAGTTTGAGTTCATCCCCACAATGGATGTGTGTTCTCTTGCTTTGTATTCTTGCTAACATTTGCTATTGCCAGTTTTTAATTTCAGTCTTTCTGGTATGTGATAGGTAGTACCTTCAGTTTTTTGTTTTGTTTTGTTTTAAATTTATTTATTTGAGAGAGAGAGAGAGCACTCATGCAAGAGTGGGAGGGGCAGAGGGAGAGGGAGAGAGATTCTCAAGCAAACTACGCAGTGAGCTCACAGACTGACTCAGGGCTTGATCTCACGACTCTGAGATCACGATCTGAGCCAAAACCAAGAGTTGGATGCTTAGCTGACTGAGCCACCCAAATGCCCCTCTTCAGGGGTTTTAATATGCTTTTCTTTGATTAGTAAAAAACAACTTTTTATATATTTAGTGTTAACTTGTGTTTCCCAGGCCCATTTTAGTCCAGTCTTTCCATTTTCCATTTTGTCTTATTTTTTTATGATCCATCATTTTCTTACTGATTTGTAATATCTTCTCCAACCTCTTGGCTTCCCTTCTTACTCTCTTCATAGTGTATTTTGATGAACAGCAATTCTTTCTCTTTTCTTTCTTTCTTTCTTTCTTTCTTTCTTTCTTTCTTTCTTTCTTTCTTTCTTTCTTTCTTTCTTTCTTTCTTTCTTTCTTTTCTTTCTGAGAGAGAGAGAGAATCCTAAGCAGGCTCCATGCCAAGTGCAGAGCCTGACACGGGGCTCAGTCTCAAAACCCTAAGATCATGGTCTGAGCTGAAATCAAGAGCCAGATACTTAACCAACTGAACTACCCAGGTGCCTTGATAAAAAGAAATTCTTAATTTTAGCATAGTTTAACTTATCAGTCTTTTTCTTTATGATTATTAGTATTTTGTTTAAGAATTCTTAAGTCAAATATGTCACTTTTTTTTTTTTTTAAGATTTTATTTTTAAGCAATCTGTACACCCAGTGTCGGGCTCAAACCCACAACTCTCAGATCAAGAGTCACATGTTCCACCCACTGAACCAGCCAGGGGCCCCTGTCACTTTTTTTTTTAAGTTTATTTATTTTTAAGTGATGTCTACACCCAACATGGGGCTGAAACTCAGAACCTCAAGATCATGCTCTTCCGACTGAGTTCAGCCAGGCACCCCATCATGTCACTTTTTTTATACCACCTTCTAAAACATTTATTACTTGAGCAGTCTGTAATCGATGTTTGCATATGGTGGAGAGTAGAGGTTTTCTTTTTTTAATTAAGATTTATTTATTTACTTGAGAGAGAGACAGTACGAGCAGGGGGAGGGGCAGAAGGAGAGAGAATCCTCAAGCCGACTCTCCACTGAGTGCGGAGCCCAGTGCAGGGTTCGACCCTGAGATCATGACCTGAGCAGAAACCAAGAGCCGGACACTCAACCGAGCCACCCAGGTGCCTCAAGAGTAGAGTTTAAGTCTCATTTTTTCCATATGCATAATCAGTTGTCCCTGCACCATTAATAATATGTCCTTTCCCCCACTGCTCTCTGGTGCCATAGTTGTCATAAATCAAGTGTTCATATATACATTAGTCTATTTCTGGACATTCTTTTCTGTTCATTGGTTTGTGTATCTTTGCTCCAATTTCACATTCTTAATTGTTATAGCTTTACCATAAGTCAGTGTCTTTTAATCCAGGGCTTTCCCACTCATTCCTTTACAAGGGCATTTTGGCTATTCTTGGCCTTTTGAATTTCCATATACATTTTAGAATAAGTTTGTTAACAGAACAAACAAAAACTTGTTTGGATTTTGATTGGCATTGCTTTGAATCTATAGATAGTTTGTGGAGAATGGACATTTTTACATTATTGGTTTTCCAGTCTATGAACATGGTATATTTTTCAGTGTGGCTACATACTTAGATGTTTAATTTCTCTGAGTAGTTTATATTGTGCATAGAAGTCTAGTATGTATTTTCTTTGATGTTTTTCTAGGTATTTGATATTTTTCAGGAAATTATAAAATATCACCTTTTAAAATTTCATTTTAAATGTTTTCATTATATAGAAATTCTATTGATTTTTATGTGTTTACCTTATATCTAATACAGAGCTCAGCAAACAGTCATCTACTGAATCCTACTGAATCCTACTTGCTGATTGTTCTTGTGGGCTTGCCAGTTAAGGATGTTAATTACATGTGTATATATATGATCAATTTGATGATAGGAAACATGAACTTTAACCTCAAATGAGTGGAATGTTATCTTCTACAAAAGAATTTCATCCTTTAAATCTCTTTTATGTGAAATATTTTTGTTAATAAAATATCTGTGGAATTGTGTTTTCTCTCTTGTCATGTCAGTACCTACATAATATCCTCAATTTTGCCTCCTGATCAGCAAAGCCTGAAACTTTTACTACCTGATTTACAGAGTTTGCCCTCCCCAATCTAAAATCTTGCTGAACTTACGAATTCTAATTATTTCAAAATATTTTTGTCTGTAGATTATTTTGGATTTGCCATGTACATAATAAGTCATCAGTGAGGAATGACCATTTTGTTTTTTCCTTTCCAATTCTTTCATCTGTTTGTCTTTACTTACTGCATCTGAATCCAATTTCAGGGATGGAGGGATTGAGATTTTTCTTAGTCTCCTAGATGACTAAAAGCTGGGCTGTATTCCATATACAGTTGGTTTATTCTTAGGGTATAACTCTTCAGAGACCTAACTCTGGATACATACTTTGTCTCCCTAACTTGTTGTAAGTGAGGGTTACCCTGTTGAGTTGGGCAAACACTCCCAGGGCAAGAATTGACTTAAATACAGAGCTGACTACTCTGGATTTCCATTTTCTTCCATATCTTGGCTTGGTTGTTCTTCACTCCATTGTTAGTTCTTTGATGCCTCAAGCAGATTCTTAAAAACGTTTTGACTGTTTTTTCTATTTCTGAGCTGAGGAGTTGGTCTTAGTTACCTAGTCTGCCGTTACTGGAATGGAATTAAGGAGTGAAGATTTGAACTCAGTTCGGTCTAACTCCCAAGGTCCATGCTCTTGACTACTTACTATATTGCCTGTGACTAAATCTAACATAGTAAACAATTTAAAGTGTAAAATTATGTTTATTTTTGACTTAAAAATGTTCATATTGTTTATGCTTTTCAGGGTAGAAAAGGTCAAGTCAAAATTTTGAGGCCTGTATTCTTTTTTTTTTCTTTTTGCTCTGTAGTGAAGCAAATAAACAACATGTAAGATGTCAGAAATGCTTGGAATTTGGACATTGGACTTATGAATGCACAGGAAAAAGGAAATACCTACATAGGCCTTCAAGAACAGCAGAACTAAAGAAAGCTTTAAAAGAAAAAGAAAACAGATTATTATTATTACAACAAAGGTATGTTGACCTATGGTATCCAAAGGAGTATTTTTTATTGATAGACTTTATTAAGCAACTAAAGGTATCATGGTGGTTATCCGGATTCCGATTATAATAATAGCTAATGTTTAATGAGTGCTTCCCATGTGCCAGGCACTGTATTAAGCTCTTTACAAGTATTAGCTTAATTAACCATCACCTCTGTACCATTAAGGTAGGTATTATTCTCTCCATTTTACATGTGAAGAAACTGGAGCCTGGAGAAGTTGAGTTACTTGTCAGTGTCACCCAGCCAGTAAGTGGAAAGATTAAGTGTTGAACCAGCCAGTCCATGCTCTTAATCACTTTGCTTTGTTGACTCAGCTGCCAGTGAAATGGCAGCAGAATACTACGAGGTAGATGATATGAGCTGTCAGTCGTAAAGATAAAATGGCCAGTGATTTTACCAGCAAAATGAGTTTATTGGGGAATAGCAGAGGACTTACAATCCAGGACAAGCAAACTATGGCAAACCGTAGGCAAGTCCAGAGAACAAAGGACAGGAGCTTGCTTTTATCGAGGGAAAGAGGAAATTGGGAAGGGCTGTGTTAAAGAAAAGTCCACTGGAGGAGAGTGAGGGTTCAAGCTGCTCATTGGACGACTGGGGCAGTTGCTGTTGTGAGGCAAGAAGAAAAGTTTCCTTCCTCCTGCTGGGATAGTCAGGTAAGCTTCTTCCTATTGAGGAACAAGGTGCTGGTCTCTGTGTAGGGGTCTGCAATTGATGATGAGTGGCAGTGTGTGGAAGCTCCCCCTTCGGAGTTTCCCAAGTCCATTTTAGATGCAGTTCCCTTTATTTTCTCAGAGCTGATATGGAAAGATACCCGAGATAAGTATCCAAGATACTTGGACTATAAACAAGGTACAGAACAGTATATATAATATGCTATCATTTATGTTAAAAAAGAAGAAAAGGGGGCGCCTGGGTGGCTCAGTCGTTAAGCGTCTGCCTTCGGCTCAGGTCATGATCCCAGGGTCCTGGGATCAAGCCCCGCATCGGGCTCCCTGCTCCGCGGGAAGCCTGTCCCTCTCCCACTCCCCCTGCTTGTGTTCCCTCTCTCACCGTGTCTGTCTCTGTCAAATAAATAAATAAAATCTTAAAAAAAAAAAAAAAAGAATGTCGCAAACAGGGGCGCCTGCTTCTCCCTCTCCTACTCCCCCCACTTGTGTTCCCTCTCTCACCGTGTCTGTCTCTGTCAAATAAATAAATAAAATCTTTAGAAAAAACTAAAAAATAAAAAAGAAGAAAAGGAATAATGGAGAGTAACTGGAAATTTGTTATTTACTCTTTTGTGTCTTTTGAATAAAGTTTTTTTTTTAAGATTTTATTTATTTATTTATTTATTTATTTAAAGATTTTATTTATTTATTCATGAGAGACAGGGAGAGAGACAGGCAGAGGCAGAGGGAGAAGCAGGCTCCCTGCTGAGCAGGGAGCCCGATGCGGGACTTGATCCCAGGGCCCTGGGATCATGACCTGAGCCGAAAGCAGACGCTTAACCATCTGAGCCACCCAGGCGCCCTTAAGATTTTATTTATTTGTCCAAGGGAGAGAGAGAGAGAGAACACACAAGCAGGGGGAGGGAGAAGCAGGCTCCCTGCTGAGCAAGGACCCAGATGTGGGACTTGATCCCAGGACCCTGGGATTATGACCTGAGCCGATGCTTAACTGACTGAGCCACCCAGGCATCCCTTGAATAAAGCTTTTAAAATTGCTATGAATTAGGTAAGTAAGCATGTTTGAGAAACTGCAAGAGGAAGGTGCCAGGTGTACTCAATGCTACAGATCAGAAGCAGCATCTTCAGCAGGACGTTAGCTGTATAATAGTGTCTGAAACACGGGAACTTGCAAGACAGTGGTCTCCCAATTAGTGGACATGACTGCTCGTCAAAGGTTAGGCAGGAATAGATAGGTAATCAAATTCTAAGTCATCAATGTTCATATATATAATTTTTCAAAAAGTAAATTTGTATGAGAACTTGCCTGCTCATTCTCCTTTTCTACTTCCCCTTTCCTCATGTGTAGAAGCCTAGACATTTTTCAAAATACTGGCATTTGTACTAAGAAAGTGGATAGCTCTAATTATTGGAAGCAAATTCTTTTGGACTTTTTTTTTTCCCAGCAAAATTGAGGAAGGACCTAATTGGGCTACCAATTTAAAAGTATTTTTTAGGGGCAAATGGGTGGCTCAGTCAGCTAAGCATCTGGCTCTTGATTTCAGCTCAGGTCATGATTTCAGAGTCATGATACTGAACCCTGCATTGGGCTCCATACTGAGTGTAGAGCCTGCTTAAGATTCTCTCTCTTCCTCTCCCTCTGCCCCTCCTCTGCCCCCCAAAATAATAATAATAATAATTAAAAATAAAAATAAATAAAAGTATATTTTAATGATACACCTTTGTGACTTGTGGACCACATCATTGGAGGTATTCAAACAGTGACATTGCTACAACAAAACTCTGTTCCGATCTACCTATTTAGGTTAGGAAGGCTTCTTAGGTTAAATCTATAAAAATTAAATACAGGAATTGAATTAATGCTGAACCTTGTCACAACCTAGCAGTAAGATCCAGGGATACATAAACTAGAAAAACAATCAGTGTCATTAAGAGATGCATTTCCAATAAATTTACTTTGATGTGTAATAATTATTAAAATTTGTACTGTATTTCTATATTGTTTTACTTTAAAGATTTTATTTATTTGTTAGAGAGGGTGGGGAGAGGGTGAGAGCACACAAGCAGGGGGAGTGGCAGAGGGAGAAGCAGGCTTCCCGCTGAGCAGCGAGCCCGATGTGGGGCTCCATCCCAGGACGCTGGGATCATGACCTGAGCCGAAGGCAGACACTTAACCGACTAAGCTACCCAGGTGCCCCTGTATATTGTTTTAATCAATTGTATAGTAATATTGGTAATGGTGACTCAATTCAGAAGGTTTTTTTAGAGAGGGAGTGGGGGAGAGGGGGAGGGAGGGGCAGGTTATAACAAGAAATACTGGGCTCTGTACATGTCATGAAAGACAAAGTGTTTCTCCAATGTAAGACACTCTGGGGGCTAACTAAAGGGTTGGTCTGAGCTGTGTATAATCACTCTATTAACAGGACCTTTTTTCCCCCTCATGTTTATCAGCATTGGAGAAACTAATACAGAAAGGAAGACCAAGAAAAAAAGGTATGTGTGGCTTTAGAGTTTTATATGGATAATAAATAATACTAGTGGGAGGGATAGGAAGAGTGATTTAAAACAATAGTGATAAAGTTTGGATCTGAAGTCTCTCGTTTGTAATTCATGATTAAGTATCATCCTTATTTCCTGATATGTTCCTCTCATTACCTGAGTGGAACATACTACCTTCATTTCTCCTTTTTCTCCGACTTTCCAGAGGCTTTATACCTGGAAATAGTAAATAATTTCTCTTAAAAATCTCTCTTATTATATTAGAATAGGAAATATTATTAGACTGGTAAAAAAAAAATTGTTGACCAGCTCTATCCGGTTCAAAGTAAAGATTATGAAACATTTACCATGCTACCTGAGGTTTAAGTAAACCCAGTTGTTACCCTGCAACTTTATTCTACCATTATTCATTCTGGAGCATAATAGAGTAGGAATGCTTAACTGCATCCAAGAGAGTTAAATTGCTAAAGTAGAAGACGTTGTGGTTGCCGGGGGATTTCTCCAGTTACGCAGTCCCCCGCAAGCAAAGCTTCACCGTGTGCATGTAGTTCGCCCATGCAGTTGCTTTTAACCATTCTGTTCCATGTCAGCTTCCCGTGCAGAGAACTAACTACTCGTTGTCTAACAGGTCTAAGAGTGTAACCAGTTCCAGTAGCAACAGCAGTGACAGTTCAGCCAGTGATTCCTCATCCGACAGTGAAGACACGTCTACCTCATCCTCCTCCGAGGACAGTGACACCGACGAAAGCTCCTCCAGTTCATCATCTTCATCCTCATCCACAAGCTCCTCCTCGTCCTCTGATTCAGACTCCGATTCCAGTTCTTCCAGCAGCAGCAGCACCAGCACGGAGAGCAGCTCTGAGGACGAGCCACCAAAGAAGAAGAAAAAGAAATAGAATTGCCCCATCGCTATTGGACTGCTGGACTGCAAACGTTAAGGTGATTCTCGCAAGGGAATTTAGAGTATGTTAAGGCCAAATAGATTAATCGGTCAAAATTTCTGGAGTTCAAAAGTTTCTAAGTGTTTTACATCATAAGAGCATAAAGAGTATTAATAATGGATTATATAAAAAATATATGTGTGTGTGTATATATATGAAAGACTTTTTTTATTTTAAGGGTAAATCTTGTTTTTCTTTTTTATCTTTAATATATATCTCTAAAACTTAAAGCTGAATCCAGTAAATCTGTTTTGGGGATGAAACTTACCTTTTCTCCCTGTGAAATAAATGCCATACTTTGTTATTTGTTAGTGCTATGTATGTATCAGACATGTTTTCAGGATAATGCATCAGAATATCTGGCAGTGAATTTCTAATGCTTTTGGCTGTGTGTTATTATATAAGATTTAATACATTGTTACTACAAAATTAGGAGCGTTCCTCTTAATAACTCTGCCCTATTTTTATGCTTTATGTCCAGAAAGTTATTCTGACTTCTTGTCCTAAATGAAAAGCTCAAGAAACCTATTAATATCTTTATACCTTTTGGATGGTACAAATGTCAAGTTATTGTGTTATATCGTTCATTTTCTTCTGGTTCTTAGAGTTACTCTTTTTTTTTTTTTCAAGTAGGCTCCACACCTGGCGTGGAGCCCACTGCGGGGCTTGAACTCACAACCCTGAGATCAAGACCTGAGCTGAGATCAAGAGTCCAATGCTTAACTGAATAAGGCACCCAGGTGTCCTGTAAAGTTACTCTTTTCTGAGGAAAATCAATCTGGAGGAATCTAAAAAGGAACGAAAATTCTGAAACTACTTAGGAGTCTAATCTTGGTGCCTTTTGATAAATGCTATGTATCAGAAAAGAGTCATTTAAAAGCCTAACTTAAGGTAAAAGTGATATAAACATCTTTGTGTGTTATTACACAATAAAAGGTAGGAGAGGAAAAGAAAGGAAGAGAGGTAATTTTAACAGAAAATTAGGGCGATGTTGGTTGCCTTTTATTAAGCTTTTCTAAGCTTTCATAAAGATTGCCTTTTATCATTTTTGCAATTGTGGTATGATGGTTTATATGGCAGCTGGTCATATATGACACTCTACTGCGTAAATATAAATGACTTGGATTAATCTGGCGTGTTTACATAGCATATACACGGTTGAAATGTAGCATGAAAGATTAAAGAGAAATACTGCACAATGTTTCTTAAAAGTAAAATTCTCTGCTGTAGTGAAATTCTTTAGTTTCGCATGACATCATTCTGTGATGTCTTTTAAGCTTTTTGGAAAGAGGTATCATTTGTAGAAAAATCTTGATTTGGGCTAAGTAATGGGTTTTTAAAACTATGAATGTTGTCTTTTTTTATATTTTTATGAGAAAGTAGTAGAAAATTGCTTTTGAAAAAATGGGCTTCTATTTAACTGTTGAAATATACGTAATAAATATTGTAAGTTTGAGGAGCCTGTAATTCCTTGTATGTTTTATAGAACCATCCGCTTTCAGTGATTGTAAATAAACTCTCAAAACATCATTTCAGAGGCTCCATACAGAACATATCAATTGACAGGTAGATTTAATAAATATTTAGGACATATTTTACAACGTTGGTCATCTCCGTAAGGGTTTTTTTAGCAGTTAAAAAACCTGGAAGAGAAACGTGTACATAGGTTGCAACACTTGCAATTAAATAAAACTCATCATTTGTGCTCACAAGCTTAAGCATCTATTATCTCTTTGCTGTTTTAATACGAGCTCTTACTCCTTTTGAGGGTAAGGACATTTAAGCAAATTCTAATTATTTTTACTGTTCTCTTACAAGGTGTCCCCGGAGAAGTGCAGGAGGTAGGAATTCTATTCTTTTCTAGTCACACAGTTCAGTCATAACAGAATCAATGGCAAAGTAGAGTCTAACTTGCACAGAGTTTTTCCCTGTCTTGCCAAAAAGCAGAAATGTGGAAGTTGAGTCCCCGGCAAATGTATTAAATGTCTTATTTCTCAACCACAAGCTTATCAAGAAAAGTCATTAGATCATAGGTTTTTATTCCAAAACATTTCATTAGTACTTTATCCTGCAATTAAAATATGGTTATAGGCCACACGTTTAGCCCTGGTAATGGAAAAAAAGTACAAAGAAGGTATACTTCATAGTTTTACTTATTCTTTTAACTTTTTATTTTGAACTGATTGTAGGTTTACAGAAAAATTGCAAAAATGTTACTGTTTCCATATATACCTCAACCAGCTTCTCCTTATGTTAGCATCTTCCATAACCATAGTTCACCAGCTTTCCCATTAATGTCCTTTTTCTGTTCCAGAATATTACCCAGAAAACACAGTTACTTGTAAGTCTGCTACTGTCAATAGCAGTTCCTTAGTCTTTCCTTGTCTCTCATGCCCGTATCACTTTGAAAGAATGTTAATCAGTTGTTTTGTTTGATGTCCCTCAATTAGGGTTTATTTGGTGTTTCCTTGTGATTGAACTGAGGTCATATTTTCTGGAAGAATATGACAACAATGAAGCTGCGTCCTCCACGCTATCACAGGATTCCTAATGTCAGTGTGTCTTATTATTGGTTATGTTGACCTTGATTACTTGCTTAAGATGGTTTCTGTCACTTTTAAAGTTCCCTTTTTACTTAATAGGTACTTTGGGGGAGAGGCTTTGAGACTATGCAAATAGTTGCTGCATACTCACCCTCTAGTTTTAGTGGGTCTCGTCTACAATTATTACTGTGATGTTTTGCAAGTGGTGATTTTCTGTTTTTTAAATAAATATTATTTTATTTTATTTATTTGACAGAGAGAGCACAGCAGGGGGAGGGGCAGAGGGAGAGGGAGAAGCAGGCTCCCCGGCTGAGCAGGGAGTCCGATGTGGGGCTCGATCCCAGGACCCTGGGATCATGACATGAGCCGAAGGCAGACGCTTAACGACTGAGCGACCCAGGCACCGCACCACAGTTTCTGTTGTTGCTCAAGTTGTTCCACCTTTGGCTATGAGGAGAGCTCCTTCAGGATGACTCCTTTATTCTTTAAACAAATCCTCATCAGTTTTTTGTGTTTGTTTTTTTAGTATTTCCTTACTTTCTGGAACCACAAGATGTGCCAGACTTCATGTTCCACGTTCAGGTCTCCCTGACCCATCTTTGGAACCAACCACATCTCCAAGGGGCCCTTCCTGGTTTTTAACTGAAGAATGGTGTTCAGAATCCAAGATCTGGGTGTCTTACTATGTTTTATGCATTTGAATAACAGTGTCCTAATGTAGTTAGACAAGGCATGGAGCCTTGCCATTAGCTGGAGGAAAGAAGGAGTTGTCACCTTCAACCTTTCTCATCTACCTTTACTTTTACAGGACTTCCTCAGAAGCAATGCTTTCTCTGACAACAGATGGATGAGGCAAAGTCTTTAATTAAAAATTGTCATCGGGGCACCTGGGTGGCTCAGTCAGTTGAGCGTCCTACTCTTGATTTCAGCTCAGGTCGTGATCTCAGGGTTATGGGAACAAGCCCCACGTCAAGCTCCAGGCTCAGCATGGAGTATGCCTGAGGTCTCTCTCCCTCTCCCTCTGCTCCTCCCCCACACTCAGGTTCTAAATAAATAAATAAAATAAATAATTTTTTTTTTTAATTTGAGAGAGAGCACACAAGCAGGGTGGGGAGTGCAGAGGGATAGGGAGAGAGAATCTCAAGCAGACTCCCTGCTGAGCACAGAGCCCAACACAGGGCTTGATCTTAAGACCCTGAGAATACAACCTGAGTCAAAATCAAGAGTTGGCCGCTTAACTGACTGAGCCCCCCAGGGCTTAAAATCTTTTAAAAATTGTTATTATGGCCTCCTTTCCCCCACTATAATATATCTAAATTCAGAATGGGCCAAATAGCCATTTTCTGACACCAGACTCAGTTGGTGACAGAAAGAAAATGTCATATATGGGGGCGCCTGGGTGGCTCAGTTGGTTAAGCGACTGCCTTCAGCTCCGGTCATGATCCCAGGGTCCTGGGATCGAGCCCCGCATCGGGCTCCCTGCTCGGTGGGAAGCCTGCTTCTCTCTTTCCTACTCCCCCTGCTTGTGTTCCCTCTCTCGCTGTGCCTCTACCTCTCTCTGTCAAATAAATAAATAAAATCTTTAAA
>NC_138375.1:116305930-116312461 GCF_054177405.1 Leptonychotes weddellii
ATGTCATATATGCATATGACCATACTGCCCTACCTTGGATTATGGTGCCTTAATCGAAAGAAGTTGGCCCAAAGCACTATTTCCAATTGTAATTTTGTATGCTGCCCTGCAAGTTTTTACACCCTGGGCAAATTGTGCCATAAAAAGATTTAGATGTGGGGTGTGTGTGTGTGTGTGTACGTGTGCACGTGCGTGCACATGCGTGTAATAAAGAGGGACAAATGCATGATGTAAGAGGAAAAGAGAAAACAAAGCCAATATGGTACCCGGGCCGCAGACGTTCTTAGATGAATTTTTGGAGGGGGTACAGGTGGAAGTTGAAGACCTAGAAATTGCCAGTGTTCTTAAAAAGTCTTCCACGTACCTTCAAGGGTATTTGTGCTTGCTCTTCAAGGTAATTTGTAATATCAACCATAAACATGAGTAGAACACCTGTTTGGAAGGTACTGTACAACGATGTGTAAATAACACTTCAACAGTGGTTTCCTTGGAGCTCACTATCTAGTTGGGGAGACCAGGCACACACACAAACATCAACAATGAAGAGGACTTTCAGTTAAATGTGGCAAATTGAACCCATGTGTTTATTACCATTCCTCCTGAAATCCAACTAAAATGGCAGAAAAAAACAAACATAAACCCATAAGGCAAAGAGAAAAGGACAGGAGATGAAACACGAGAAATGACAGCTATTTTAGAAGCTCTAAAGTTGATGGAACAGTGGGTGCCCATGTAAACTAAGCAAGGCCAAAGTATATGCCAGCAGTGATGGAAAAGCAATATGAAGAAGCCGATTTGTGCCACAGAACTCTGGAAAGTGTCCAAACTTGGCACCATACACTTGCCAGCCAAGGTGCAGGGAAGGCTTAAAGACAAAAACACTGCTGGAAACTTTATGTAAAAATCTGCGCCTCTGTGGGGGCGCCTGGGTGGCTCTGTCAGTTAAGCGTCTGCCTTCAGCTCGGGTCATGGTTGCAGGGTCCTGGGATCGAGTCCCAAGTCGGACTCCCTGCTCAGTGGGGAACCTGCTTCTCTCACTCCCACTCCCCCTGCTTGTTCTCTCACATTCTCTCTCTCTCTCTCTCTCTCTCTCTCAAGTAAATAAATAAAATCTTGGGATGCCTGAGTGGCTCAGTCGTTAAGCATCTGCCTTCACCTCAGGTCATGATCCCAGGGTCCTGGGATCGAGCACCACGTCAGGCTCCCTGCTCAGTGGGGAGTCTGCTTCTCCCTCTGCCTGCCCCTCCCCCTGCTTGTGCGCCCTCTCCTTCTCTCTGACAAATAAATAAATTAAATCTTAAAAAAAATAAAAACAGAGTGATCCTCATTTCTCTTCTGAACAACTGCAATAGTATCTCTCATTCTTTTAACTTAATGTTAAAGGTATTAAACCAATAAATGTAGGGATGCCCGCGTGGCTCAGTTGGTTAAGCTTCTGCCTTCGGCTCAGGTCATGATCCCCGAGTCCTGGGATCGAGTCCCACATCGGGCTCCCGGCTCAGCGGGGAGCCTGCTTCTCCCCCTGACCCTCTCCCCTCTCATGCGGTTTCTCTCTCTTCTCTCTCAAATAAATAAATAAATAAATAAAATCAGAAGAGAAATGAGGATCATCTGTCCTAGTGGTTTGTTTCATATATAATCCCTTTACTGCAGGATTTTACAAATAAAGGGTAATGAGCATGTGTGTTCAATCTGCCCTGATTAAAGAGCATTATGTTAATTTAAAATTAAATAAAGGGGGCGCCTGGGTGGCTCAGTCGGTTAAGCGCTTGCCTTGGGCTCAGGTCATGATCTCAGGGTCTTCTACTCAAGCCCCACTTTGGGCTCCCCGCTCAGTGGGGAGTCTGCTTCTCCCTCTCTGCCCTTCCTCCCTGCTCATGCTCTCTCTCACTCTCTCAAATAAATAGAGTCTTTTAAAATAAATAAAGAAAAGGATGGCTTCTGTACTAGGCAAATCCATAATAAAATCTTGGATCACAAAACACATAAGCCAATGCCCTTAGATATTTGCACAATCTCTAACTAGTTAGCTGTCTTGAAGGGAATTATGAGTATGTGGACAAAGGAGAAAACGCTCATTCATGCAAAATTTAACAGCTATTGCTAAGTACCTGTCTCTGTCCTCCAAGAATTCACAGGCTATTAATACACAAGAAGTTGCTGGAGAGCTTAGAGTCTGAAACAATTGCTAGGAAGAATTTGGATAATATGCCTTTCACAGGAGGTGTATTTGAGAAAGATTTGGTGGGCATGTTTGTGTGGGACACTGGCAGGGGAGAAAGGGATTGCTGTATTCCCAAGGCTATTATATATCAGGGTAAGGAATTTGTATTTTAGGGGTGCCTGGGTGGCTCAGTCGTTGAGCGCCTGCCTTCGGCTCAGGTCATGATCTCAGGGTCCTGGGATCGAGCCCCACATCGGGCTCCCTGCTCAGTGGGAGGCCTGCTTCTCTCTCTCCCACTCCCCCTGCTTGTGTTCCCTCTCTCGCAGTGTCTCACTCTGTCAAATAAATAAATAAAATCTTTAAAAAAAAAAAGGAATTTGTATTTTATCTGGGAGATGACAGGAGAGCCTCACATTCAAAAAAGTTAAAATCTTTTTAAGAATGTCAAGACTGGAAGTAGAGAAACCAATTGAGTGACTTGATCTTAAGAAAAAGCCAAGCCCCAAGTCTCCACTAAACGAAACTGTGACCCAAATTTTATAATCTCAGTTTGTTTGAGATGGTTTAACTTTACTTTTGCTTATTTTTTTTAAGTAATTTTTTCTTTTTTTTTTAAGATTTTATTTATTTATTTATTTATTTGAGAGAGAAACCGCATGAGAGAGGAGAGGGTCAGGGGGAGAAGCAGGCTCCCCGCTGAGCCGGGAGCCCGATGTGGGACTCAATCCCAGGACTCGGGGATCATGACCTGAGCCGAAGGCAGAAGCTTAACCAACTGAGCCACGTGGGCATCCCTACATTTATTGGTTTAATACCTTTAACATTAAGTTAAAAGAATGAGAGATACTATTGCAGTTGTTCAGAAGAGAAATGAGGATCACTCCTGGGGACTTTGTCATCAGAACCTTGACACAGCAACTTGTCCCCACCACTAAGTCTAGAAAGAACTCACTCCTTTATGGTAGAGTCTGTATTGTGTGATTTTTGTGCGCTTGCTTATAATTTATGCAAACCCAGGATATTTATACACACCCAACACATTAACAATGAGAATGGAAAGGAGGTAATAAATATTACAGAACTTAGTGATCAGTTGATTACAGTGGAAAGGTGTACATGGGAAAGTTTCCAGCCAGATCTGTTGTTTGGATAAATATTGAAACAAAAATATCCATTCTAGTACAATTATAACAATAATAGCAACTACAACCTTGACAAATATAAACTGACCCTAGCAATGGGAGAAAGGTCAAACAATTTTTATTAACATAATGGAATACTATAGTTCTGAAAATTTTCAGATACCCCTTGGGTATCTGAA
Organism: Leptonychotes weddellii; assembly: GCF_054177405.1. Classification (NCBI taxonomy): domain Eukaryota; kingdom Metazoa; phylum Chordata; class Mammalia; order Carnivora; family Phocidae; genus Leptonychotes; species Leptonychotes weddellii. The sequence goes on from NC_138375.1 coordinate 116,309,416, forward strand.
AATGCTGTCTATAGATTTTTACAGTGACTAAATTGCTAGCAACTTTCATATTTTGGTGGTAAGATTATAGATGACATTTTTTCTTTCCTTTCCAATTTCTCTTTAAAACTTTAACATGGATGGAGCTAGAGAGTATACTGCTAAGTGAAATAAGTCAGTCAAAGACAAATACCATGACTTCACTCATCTGTGGAATTTAAGAATCAAAACAAATAAGCAAAGGGGAAAACGAGAGAGCGAGGGAGATGAACAAGAAACAGATTCTTATCTATACAGAACAAATGATGGTTACCAGAAGGGAGGGGAGTGGCGGGATGCGTGAAATAGGTGGTGGGGATTAAGGAGTGCTCTTGTAATGAGCACTGGTGATTATAATAAAAAACTTTTAAATACACTTTATTGAGGTGCATTTGACAGAATAATCTGCATATATTTAAAGTGTATAATCTGACCTATGTGCACATTCATGAAATCAACACCATGAAAAGATAATTAAACCTCATCCCCGAAGCTCCCTTGTGTCCCTTTGTAATCCTTTCCTCCCATTCCTCCCAGTTTACTGACCCCTTACCCCTCAATAATCCCCAGACAACCACAAATATAGTTTCTTTAACTATAGCATAACTTGTGGGACACCTGGGTGGCTCAGTCGGTTAAGCGTCTGTCTTTGGCTCAGGTCACGATCTCAGGGTCCTGGGATCGAGCCCCATGTTGGGCTCCCCACTCAGTGGGGAGTCTGCTTCTCCCTCTGCCTCTGTCTCTGCCCTACCCTCCTCCCCGCTGGTGCTCTCTCTCTCACTCTCGCTCTCTATCTCACATAAATAAATAAATAAAATCTTTAAAAAAGAAACCCATAGCATAGCTTGCATTTTTTTATATTTTATATAAATAGAATAATATAGTATGTTTTTGGTCTACCTTCTTTCTCTCAGCATAATTATTTTGAGAACCATTCTTACATCTATCAACAGTTCCTTCCTTTTTAGTAATGATTCATATTCCATTGCACAGATACATGAAATGTATTGATCTATTCATATATTAATGGACATTTAGACATTTAGACTGTTCCATTTGGAGGCTATTACAAATAAAGGTGTTGTGAACATTCATGTACAGGTCTTTGCATGAATATATGTTTTCATTTCTCCTGGGCAAAGTCCTAGGGGGGATGATTACATATACTATGAACCCTAAAGCAACAAATAAAATGACAAAACAGAGAGCTATAGCTAATAACCAAAGGAGACACATGGAATCCAAAAATAAAAAGAAAGTAAAAGAGAAAAAAGACAACAAAAATCAAACGGAACAATTAGACAAAAAATAAGATGATAGATTTAAACCTAATCACATCAATACTCTCATTAAATATGAAGGGTCTAAACATTCCAATCAAAGGGGATTATCAGATTGGATAAAAGAGCAAGACATGCTGCCAACAAGAAATGCACAAATAGATATGCCAACACTAATAAACAGAAAACTAGAGAGCATACACTATATAACAAAGTATATATCAGAAGAAAATATCACCAGGGCTAAAGAAGGTCATTTTGTATGATAATGTGGTCAATTCATCAAGAGGACATGATAATCCTGAGTATCTGTGCACCTTATATTAGATCTTGAAACTATACGAAGTAAAACCGATAGAAATAAAATGAGAAATAAACAAATCCATAGTATAGAGATTTCAATATCCATACTCAATAATTGATAAAACAAGTAGACATAAAATCAGGAAGGATAAAGAAAACAAACAACACAACCAATGAACTTGATATAATTAACATTTATGGAATACTCCTCCAACAATAGCAGAATACACAGTCTTTTCAAAGTGCACCCAGAACATTCACTAAGATATGTTTACCAAGGTAGCCCGTATTCTTGATCATAAATCAAGTCCTAATAAATAGAAAAGAATTTAAGTCATGCAAGGAATGTACAAGGCACATCTGACCACAGCGGAATGAAAGTAGAAATCAATAACAGAAACATCTTTAGAAAATCCCCCAGTGAATGGAAACTGAATAATACATTTCTTTTTTATTTTTTAAAGATTTTATTTATTTATTTGAGAGCGAGAGAATAAGCAGGGGAAGGAGCAGAGGGAGAAGGAGAAGCAGACTCCCCACTGAACAGGGAGCCCGATGCGGGGCTCGATCCCAGGACCCTGAGATCATGACCTGAGCCCAAGTCAGAAGCTTAACCCACTGAGCCACCCAAGTGTCCCTGAATAATACACTTCTAAACAACTCATGGGTCAAAGAACTCAAAAGGAAAATGAGAAAATATTTTTAACTAAACAAAGATGAAAGTAAAACATACCACGATTTGTGAGATGCTTCTAAAGCAGTACTTCAGGTAAATTTATAGCACTAAATATTAGGGGAAAAAAGAAACTTCTCAAATCCATGACTTTGGCTTGCACCTTAAAAAACTAGAAAAAGAAAAAAATCTCAAAATGAGCAGGAGAAAGGAAATAATTAAGATCACAGCAGAGATCAATGAAATAGAAAATGGACAAACAATAGATAAAGGCAATGAATCCAAAATGATGGTTCTACGAGATTAGTCAAATTGATAAACCTCTAGCCAGACTGTTCAGGATAACATAAAGAAGGTACAAATTACCAGTATCAGGAATGAGAGAGATGACATCACTACGGATTCCACAGATATTAAAAAGACGATAAGACAATAGTATAATTTTATTCATTTAATAAATTAGTTGAAACAAAAATATTTGAAAGCCAAACTAACAAGTTTCAACCAAGAATAAACAGATGACTTGAATACTCATATATTTATAAAGAATTTTCCCACAAACAAAACTCCATTCTTTTTTTTTTTTTTTAAAGATTTTATTTATTTATTTGAGAGAGAGAGAATGAGAGAGAACACATGAGAGGGGGGAGGGTCAGAGGGAGAAGCAGACTCCCCGCCGAGCAGGGAGCCCGATGCGGGACTCGATCCAGGGACTCCAGGATCATGACCTGAGCCGAAGGCAGTCGCCCAACCAACTGAGCCACCCAGGCGC
>NC_138375.1:116312961-116319203 GCF_054177405.1 Leptonychotes weddellii
TTTTTTTTTTTTTTAAAGATTTTATTTATTTATTTGAGAGAGAGAGAATGAGAGAGAACACATGAGAGGGGGGAGGGTCAGAGGGAGAAGCAGACTCCCCGCCGAGCAGGGAGCCCGATGCGGGACTCGATCCAGGGACTCCAGGATCATGACCTGAGCCGAAGGCAGTCGCCCAACCAACTGAGCCACCCAGGCGCCCACAAAACTCCATTCTTAAAGTGTTTTTATACTTTTTTTTTTTTAAGATTTACTCATTTTAGAGAAAGAGAGAGGGTGTGTGCGCAGGAGGAGGAGCAGAGGGGGAATGTGAGGGAGGAGGGGAAAGAAACTCAAGCAGACTCTGGGCTGAGCGTGGAACCTGACGCAGGGCTGATCCCACGACCCTGAGATCATGAGTCAGATGCCTAACTGAATGAACCACCCAGGCACCCGTGGCTTGAATCCTTGTACACTTACTGAGACTTGTTTTATGATGTGGAGTATGGACTACCTTGGTAAATATACCTTTGTAGTGCACTTTGAAAAGAATGTATATTCTACCATTGTTGGGTGGAGTATTCTATAAATGTGAATTTACACAGGTTATGCATGTGAATAAAGACTGAAAATGAAATTGAACCAATATAAAAAATTAGATTTTGGTGTTCATTAACGGGTTTTTCACCCATGCAAATTGCTTAAAATCATTACAAACATATGAGAGAAAATTATGGTTTGGATTGGTATAACCAGCCTCTAAGATGGTTCCCAATGATCCACCTTTCCTGTTATTTGTGCCCTGTAGAGTCTCTCCCCACAGTGAATCAGGGCTAATCTAAGTGACCAGTGGAATAATACAAAAGTGACTGTATGTGACTTCAGAGGCCAGGTCATAAAAGGCATTACAGCTTCTGCCTTGTCTCTTGAAACACTCACTCGGTGGCATGAGGATACACAAGCAGCCTTGTAGAGAGACCCCAGTGGAGAGGAACACGGTCTTCTAATGGACAACCAGCAGCAACCTACTGTCACGTCTGATGCTCCATCCCCAGTTAAGTCTTCAAATGACTACCACCTCTTCAGAGACCCCTAAGCCAGAGCCGCCTACCAAAGCCACACCTGCATTCCTGACCCACAGAAATTGTGAGAGATAATAAATGGTTACTATTGTTTTAAGCCACTAAGTTTTGAGCCATTTGTTAGGCAATAATAGTAATTTAAAAACCCTAATGCTCATATGTTTTAAAGTAAACATTTATTAAAAGACCACATTTAAGTTTTTGCTCAATGTTCATCTCCTTCGAGAGTTTTTTCCTGGCCAACCTAGCTAAAATAGTACCTGCACTCATTCTATCCCTTTTCCTTTTTTCCTCTTTGTATTTATACCTGAGAGTTGATCATATATGTGTGTGTATTTGTGTGTCTGTGTCTTCACTATAATAGAAGCTCCATGAGGATAGGGACTGTTTTGTTCACCTACTGCCTCTATGTCTAGAATGCTTATAATGCTATCTGGTAAATGATAGGCACTCAATAGATAATTGTTAAGAAGATGAATAAATAAATGATAAATAAGATCATTAATATTCTCATTTACCTTAATCGTTTACTTGGACTTCATTGCTGGGGTGGGGTGGGGGTGATGGGCATATGGAGACAATGAGCCATGAGCAAATTTGTGTTAACTACTTACTATTTGCATTAGAATCATTACAACAAAACATGTTTTATGAAATGAAAAATAATGTTTATACCTGTGTTTTTTGTTGATTCACTTCAAAAGGCATTGTGGTAGGCAGCCTCTAAAATGGCCTCCAATGACTCCTCCCTTTTGGTATTCATGTCCTTGTACATCCCTTCCCAGATGGAATAGCGCTGACTTATCCAACTAGTAGAATACTCCAGCCATTGATGTGACTTCTGAGGCTAGAACATAAATGATATTGAAAATTTTAAATGGGCTATCTCATGACAGCTGAATTTCTTCACAAAAAATAAAAAAAGAAAAGGAGACTATAACCAAAGTAAGTTCCTAAGTGAGTCATTTGCCATCCAAGCAAGGAAAGCCATTTACTGATGGCAGGCTCATTAAATCATGTGTGATTGCAGCAGTCAAAGAAATATAGCCAGAGAAAATAAACTTATTTAAGATTATTAGCCTTTCCATTAGAACAGTTGCTCAGAGTAGAAGATATTAAGACCAACATCAATAGTCAATTAAGAAACAAGGTAAGTGATGTCAACTGGTTTTCCTGGACTCTTTTTTTTTTATAATAGTTCTTGAGATGTAATCATCATACCATACAATTTACCCATTTAAAGTGTAATTCAGAGTTTTGCAACCATCACCAGAATAAATTTTAGAATATTTTTATCACTCCAAAAAGAAACCCTGTACCTATTAGCAGTTTTTACTCATCTCTCTCCTAACCACCCAGTCACTGGTAACTGCCAATCTCTTTCTGTCTTTAGATTTGCCTGTTGTGGACATTTCATATAAATGGAATTATATAATATGTTGTCATTTGTGGTTAACTTCGTTCAATTAGCATAATATTTTCAAAGTTCATCTATCTATAGAATAGCATGCATCAGTATTTCATTTTTTTATTGCCAAATGATACATATCCTATTGTATAGACATACCACATTGTTTATCCATTCATCCAGTTGGACATTTGTGTTGTTTTCCATCTTTTGGCTATTATGAATAATGTTGCTACGAACACTGTGTACAGGTTTCTGTGTGGACATATGTTTTGAATTCTCTTGTGTACATACCAAGGAATGGAATTTCTGGGACATATGGTAACTTTATGTTTAAACTTTTGAGGAAGTGTCAGTTTTCCAAAGCGGCTGTAGCATTTTACAATCCCAACGGCAATTTGCGAGTGTTCCAATATCTACACATTTTACCAACACTTGTAATTATCTGTCATTTTTATTATAACCATCTTCATGAGTATGAAGCAGTATCGCATTGTGGGTTTTTTTTTTTAATGTTTAAATTTTTAAATTTTATTTATTATTTTTAAAATTTTATTTAAATGCAATTTAGCCACATTGTGGTTTTGATTTGCATTTCCCTAATGGCTAATGATGTTGAGCATCTTCTTATGTGCTTATTGACCATTTACGTATCTTCTTTAAAGAAATGTTCATTCAGATCTTCTGCCTACTTTGGAAAAACTGGGTATTTGTCTTTTCACTTTCTTGATGCTGTTCTTTGATGGACAAACGTTTTTAATTTTTATGAAGTCGTTTATCTTTTTCCTTTCATTGCTTGTCTTTTGGGTGTCATATTCTTTTAGGTTTCCTAGACCTAATTCCAACAAGGAAGGGGTTCCCACACCCAACACCAAACAATTCTTGGACACCTGGTGGATGTCCAAGAATTCAACTCAACTCTGACATTATCTACCCCGAGATAGCATCAGATTCCACACATTAAGGGCTCAGTCCTACAAGATGCCTTCTATCCCCCATTCCAGATGCCAGACACAAGCCCCAGGCTATTACTTGTGCTTCTGACCGACCAGCTACAGATTGTGGAGGTTCTAAATAACCTCCTCCTTCAGTTCTTTTAATAAGCTAGAGCAGCTCATGGAACTCAGGGAAATAGTTATGTTTACCAGTTTATTAAAGGATATGATAAAGGATATGAATCAACATGCAGATGAAGAGATACACAGGTCGAGGTATGGGGTAAGCAAGCAGAGCCGCCACGCCCTCTCCAGGTATGCCATTCTCCCCCAGAAGCTCTCAGAACCAGTACTTTTGGGTTTTTATGGAGGTTTCATTGCATAGTGATGATTGATTAAGTCATTGGCCCTTGGCTGATTCAACCTTTCTCCCTTCTGGGAGGTTGGCGAGTAAGGGGTTGGGGGTTGTACTGACAGTTTCAACCTTCCAATCACATACTTGGTCCTCCTGGTCATCAGCCTCCGTCCTTAGGTGAATCCCAAAAGTCACCTCATTAATAAACAAAAGACACCTTATCACTCTCAACACTTAGGGAATCCCAAGGGTTTTGGAAGCTGTGAGCCAGAAACTGCACACACAAGCACCAAATATATAAGAAATACAGTTGGCCATCCATATATAAATATACATTTAAATTATAAGTCACAGTATCACACTATCTAATAAACCACTGCCTAATCCAAGTCTTAAAAACTTATGTCCATGTTTTCTTTTAAGAGTTTTATAGTTTTAGCTCTTACAATTAGATCTTTGATTCATTTTGAGCTAATTTTTGTATATGGTATGAAGTAGGGGTCCAAATTCATTCTTTTGTATATGGATATACAGTTGTCCCAGCACTCTTTGTTGAAAAGACCATTGTTTGCCTATTGAATTACTTTGGAACCCTTGTCGAAAACCAACTGACGATAAATATTAGGAATTATTTATAATTTCTCAATTGTATTAATCCATGTTGTCTTGACTCTTGATAAGCCCAGGGATGTTGCGCCATACTGTCAGTTGTTTCTTCAAGGAATCAGTGTTGAGTTTGAAGTGACTGAAGAATTAGCCTCTAAGAGTAGTCTGAGAATATTTTCTTTTTTTTTTTTCCAAGATTTTATTTATTTATTTGTCAGAGAGAGAGAGAGCATAAGCAGGGGGAGCAGCAGAAGGAGAGGGAGAAGCAGGCTCCCAGCTGAGCAAGGGCCCTGATGCGGGACTCGATCCCAGGACCCTGGGATCAGGACCTGAGCCGAAGGCAGACACTTAACCGACTGAGCCACCCAGGCGCCTTGTGAGAATATTTTCTACACGTGAGAATATTTTCAAAGAAGGTGAGAAAACACTAATTCAGTATAACCTGAAGTTGATTGGATAAGATGTGTTGCAATTGATGGTACTAATATGTGGGGAGCAGGATGAACAGATTTACACAGTTTTTGAAAATGTAAGGTGTCTAAAGCCTTGTGGCCGACATTTGAATTTATCATGTGTTATTGAATGAACAGTGTCAACAATGAACTTCATTTGTTCCTCTGGACTTAACCATCATGAGTTCCAGGAATTTCTTTCAGAAATAAACCTGGATATCCTGACTCTGCCACACAGTAGTTTCATGGTTTAGTAGTGATCAAAGTATTGTTGTGATTGTTGGAGCTCAGGACACGGAAATTTTTTTAAATGATGGTAAAAGAATAAAATGTAAAATTTAACATCCTAACCATTTTCACGCGTCCGTTTCAATGGTGTTATGTGCCCATCATTGTGCAACCATCACCACATTGCCAGTATCCATCTGCAAAACTCATCCCATCTTGTGAAACTGAAACTCTATACCCATTTAAAAAAAAAGTCCCCGGGCGCCTGGGTGGCTCAGTTGGTTAAGCGACTGCCTTCGGCTCAGGTCATGATCCCGGAGTCCCGGGATCGAGCCCCACATCGGGCTCCCTGCTCGGCGGGGAGTCTGCTTCTCCCTCTGACCCTACCCCCTCTTGCGCTCTCTCTCTCACTCTCGCTCTCTCTCAAATAAATAAATAAATAAACTTAAAAAAAATAAATAAAATCCTTAAAAAAAAAAAAAGTCCCCATTCTCCCCCTCCCCAAGCCCCTGGCAATCACCATTCTACTTTCTGTCTTTATGAATTTGACTAGTCTTGGGACTCATAGAAGTGGAGTATTACAGTATTTGTTCTGTGACTGGCTTATTTCACTTAGCATAACGTCCTCAAGTTTCATCCAGGTTACAGCATATGTCAGAGTTTCCTTCCTTTTGAGGTTGAATAATAACCTCTTGTATGAATATACCACATTTTGCTTATCCATTCATTCATCAATGGACGCTTGGGTTGCTTCCACCTTTTGGCGATTGCGAATAATGTGAGATGCAAGTTTTTATGAATGAGAACTGTCCTCCTCCACTGTTGAACACGAAATGGTTTGGAAATTAGCTTTTACTGAAGACTCAATAATGCTTCTTAATGAGTACAACCTAGAATTAGAAGGCAAACTGTTCATATGTGAAGACTTTTACCGCAGCAAAGTTATTTAAGCAACAGTAACTTTTTTTGAAGACAAGTGATGTCAAATTGCTTCACACACTTCCTGTGCTGTCAAAAGTTACAAAGAGAGGGGCACCTGGGTGACTCAGTCGGTTAAGCGGCTGCCTTCGGCTCAGGTCATGATCCCAGTGTCCTGGGATCGAGTCCCACGTCGGGCTCCCTGCTCAGCATGGAGTCTGCTTCTCCCTCTGCCCCTCACCCCGCTCGTGCTCACTCGCTCTCACTTTCTCTCTCTCTCAA
>NC_138375.1:116319303-116386398 GCF_054177405.1 Leptonychotes weddellii
ACAGAGTTTTCTGGACTTCACTTCAGATGTAAAGGAAATTTTCATATTTCAAAATCCACTTATCTGTACAATTAAGGACCTCCCTTTCAATCTTCAGTGATTGCCCTTCAAGATAATGATTTGCTCTAAGGCATATATCAAGAGAACTTAGTGAAGTTCTATACATTTTTTCCCTAGAAATGAATATTCCTTTTTTTTTTTTTTAAGATTTTATTTATTAGAAAGAGAGAGTGAGTGTGCACTCTGGAATCAGGACCTGAACCAAAGGTAGACGCTTAACAGACTGAGCCACCCAGGCGCCCCAAGACATGAATATTCTTAATATCACATGCCAACAGATCTATATCAGTATTTGGTAGCACCTATCTGTGTGAAAAGGTGTTTTCCAAAGTGAAATAGAATTTCATTGCAGATCAGCATTAACAGATGAGTATTTGAAAACACTTTTTTTTTTAAATTGTAAGCTCTACACACCCAATGTGGGGCTTGAACTCAAGACCCCAAGATCAAGATTCACATGCTCTACCAGCTGAGCCAGCCAGGCGCCCCTGAATGCACTTCTGGTGATACGAAACACTAACTTTGAATGTTATCTTCACTCCCTGCCAAAAAAGAAAAATTGTTATCCTCGTTAGTAGACTTGAATTACAAAGCTTACTCAATCACTATATTTTGAATTTTATCAAAAGAATTTATGGAAAAAATTAAATCTATTGTTTTATACCTACATAAAATCCCCGATTTTGCCACTTGGCCTGCAAAGCCTAAACCATTTACTATCTTGCCTTTATAGAAAAGGTTTGCCAACTCTGGAGAGAAAGTGAAAGAGCTCAAGACCAAATCTGTATTCAGAAGTCAAGAAAAGGTAAAGGATCTCCTGCAAATGAGCCTGAAAAACAACATCCAGGGGGTTAAGAGGGAAACTCGAGGGTGGGGCATCTCTAAAAAATAGCAGAAGTGTTTCAAACCAGAGAGAATGGTCAGCGTTATTAAATGCCACTAAGGTAAAGACAAAGATTCAACTTTTGAATTTGGCAGCGTGGTCATTGTTGGCGTTCTTGGTGAGTGGTTTCAGTGGCATGGTGGTAGTGGACAAGACAGAGAGGAAAAGGTCGGGAAGATGAAATAATACATAAAAGTATTCAGCACTGGGGAGCCTGGGGAGCTCAGTCAGTTGAGCGATCGACTCTTGGTTTCAGCTCAAGTCGTGATCTCATGGGTTGGGAGATGGAGTCCCCCATCAGGCTCCACACTCAGTGGGGAGTCTCCTTGAAGATTCTCTCCCTCTGCCCTTCCCCCGCACATGCAGGAGCGCACGCACGCACACGAACTCTCTTTCTCTCAAAAAAAGTATTTAGCATCGTGCCTACCATAGAGTATATACAGTAACTATCATCAAAGCAGACTTTGTTGGTGCCCCATCTGTCTTCTCTTGCCTCTATCATTTCAAAACTGTTCAGATGTTCCTGATTTTGTTTGCTTGAAGACTCTCTTGCTGCTGGAGTCAGCTCTGCTCACATGCAACAGGCTGGAGCTGCTGGTGAATGAACATCCCCAGGAGCGGCCTTCACCTGTGACCTACAGGAGTCGTTGTATAAATACTCCAGCTCTCTCATCACCCAGAGGGGGAACTCTGAGGGATGTGTTCTCCAGTTTTCTCCCCAGTTCCCTAGTAGTATTAAAAGTGGGAAATCCTGGCACTTACGCAATTTGAAACAACTGCCCCCAGAAATTTGATTTGTCATTTTGACACTTGAAATAACAGTGAAGATTTGGATTGATCATGGCCCCAGATGTTAATGGTCTCCAGCTCAGGTTGAAGAATAACTATGAAGTGGGACACTGAGAACTGAAACCATCTACATCCACAAGAGTACTGTCAGCATTAACATAATGTAATTATTTTATTGTCATCTTCAACATAGCTACAATTCCAGGAACATTTTAACCAGGAAGAGAAAAATTGCAAGGAGCTTTCTTGTTCATTTCAGGAACTTCTTAAAATCCCATTTATTTATTTATTTATTTTTAAAAGATTTTATTTATTTATTTGACAGACACAGCGAGAGAGGGAACATAAGCAGGGGGAGTGGGAGAGGGAGAAGCAGGCTTCCCGCTGAGCAGGGAGCCCGATGCGGGGCTCGATCCCAGGACCCTGGGATCATGACCTGAGCTGAAGGCAGACGCTTAACGACCAAACCACACAGGCACCCCTTAAAATCCCGTTTAAATGAACATCAGACTGCTCCGCTTTTCAGTAGGTGACTTTATTTTTTAACTTTTTTTTTCTCACAGTGCTGAATCTTTTCTATTTTTGCAGTAGATGACTTTAAATGACTGCGTACACTGTGATAAGCAAAATAGCAGCCCCCAAAGATGTCCATGCACTAATCCCTGGAAACTTCGAACATGCTATGTTACATGACAAAGGGAAATAGGGTGGCAGATAGAATTAAGCTGCTAATTCAGTTGACCTTAAAATAGAGAGATCTTTCTGGGTTATCTGAGTTGGCCCACAGTAATCACCAGGGTTCTCAAAAGTAGAAGAGGGAGGCAGAAGAGAAAGAGTGATGTGATTTAAGAATGTACTCACCCAGCAATTGCTGACTTTGAAGATGAAAGAGGGTACAAGCCAAAGGAGGTGGATAGCCTCTAGAAGCTGGAAAAGGCAAAGAAAGGGATTGTCTCCTAGAGTGTCTGGGAAGAAACGGCCTTGCCAACAACCTGGTCTTAACCCAGCAAGATCTGTGTCAGAGTTCTGACTTATAAAATTATAAGATGATAAATTCGTGCAATTTTATTTTCATTTATTTATTTATTTATTTTTAAAGATTTTATTTATTTATTTGACAGAGAGAGACACAGCGAGAGAAGGCACCCAAGCAGGGGGAGTGGGAGAGGGAGAAGCAGGCTCCCCGCAGAGTAGGGAGCCAGACGTCTGACTCGATCCCAGAACCCTGGGATCATGACCTGAGCCGAAGGCAGACGCTTAACAGCTGAGCCACCCAGGTGCCCCAATTCGTGCAATTTTAAGCCCCTAAGTTTGTGGTAGTTTGTTAGAGCAGCGATAATAACGAATACACTCTCCAAGATTCTTAAAAACACTTACTTTGCTGTGTCCACTAATCCTAACCTATTATGTCATGATTGTCACCAAATCCTAATCAAGCCTCCTGATTGAAGAGCCCCCTTAAACCAGACCCCAAAACCTTCCCCCTTGGAAATGTTACTGAGACTGTCAAAATACTGATCTCTGTTACCCGTAAATAGTAAACTCAGTTTTGCCTATCACCATATTGTTTGGGTGGTATTTTTTGGGAGGGGAATTTGAACTTTTTTTTTTTTTTAAGATTTTATTTATTTATTTGAGAGAGAGAGAATGAGAGACAGAGAGCATGAGAGGGAGGAGGGTCAGAGGGAGAAGCAGACTCCCCGCTGAGCAGGGAGCCCGATGCGGGACTCGATCCCGGGACTCCAGGATCATGACCTGAGCCGAAGGCAGTCGCCCAACCAACTGAGCCACCCAGGCGCCCCGGGGAGGGGAATTTGACAATTGTTTTATCCATGTGCCTAGAATAGTACCTGCTATATATAGGTGTTTAATAAATGTTTGATACATAATGAATGAATTATGAGTTTCTAAAATAATATATAATGATATTTATGTAGATGAAGTTGTGACTTGGTATTTCCTAAACCTAGATGTGACTCTCAGAAAATAATTTTAGGGGCAGCTGGCTGGCTTGATCTTGGGGTTGTGAGTTCAAGCCCCACGGTGGGTACAGAGATTACTCAAAAATTAAATCTTTTTTTAAAATTAATTTTAAAAAATCATAAATTTAAAGCCTGAATGAAACTTTGCACATAGATTTTTATATCAGCTTTATTCATAATCATTAAAAACTGGAAACTCAAATGTCTTTATCCAATGAATGGATAAACAAGCTATGTTATATCTATATAATAGATTACTGCTCAGCAATAAAAGGGAATAAATTACCGATACATGCAACAACAGTGGATGAATCTCAAAGTCATTGTGCTAAGTGAAATAAGCGAGATTTAAAAGGCTACAAACTGTATGATTCCATTTATGTTATAGTCTGGAAATGGTAAAAATATAGGGAAAGAAAGTATATCAGTGGTTGCCAGGAACCGGGGTTGAGGTGAGGGGTTCACTACAAAGGAGAATGAGGGAATGTTTTGGTGTAATGGAAATGTATGTCCTGATTATGGTGATAGTTACACAACTGTACACATCTGTCAGAACTCATTAAGAAGGATGCATTTTATTGTATGAGAATTGTACCTCAAAAAGTGACTTTAAAAAAAAACAGAACTCGGGCGCCTGGGTGGCTCAGTTGGTTGGGCGACTGCCTTCGGCTCAGGTCATGATCCTGGAGTCCCTGGATTGAGTCCCGCATCGGGCTCCTTGCTTGGCAGGGAGTCTGCTTCTCCCTCTGACCCTCCCCCCTCTCATGTGCTCTCTCTCATTCTCTCTCAAATAAATAAATAAAATCTTTAAAAAAAAAAAAAACAGAACTCAGGGTGTCTGGGCGGCGCAGTTGATTAAGTGTCTGACTCTTGATTTTAGCTAAGGTTGTGATCTCAGGGTCGTGAGATGGAGCCCTAAGATGGGCTCCTTGCTGGGAATTGAGCCTGCTTAAGATTTTCTCTCTTCCTCTCCCTCTGCCCCTTCCCATTCCCTCTGCCCCTCCCCCTTCCCTCTGCCCCCTGCCCCTCCCCCTTCCCTCTCCCTCTGCCCCTCCCCCTCTGAAAAAAATTTTAAAAATGAAAAACTTAAAAACCAGAACTCTACTCAGAATTGCTACTGAACAATACATATTGAATACTTTGTTAAAATCTTTCATGTAAATAAAACAATCATATATTTCTTTGAGGTTTTTTCTCTTACAGCTATATGGTTGTTATTTTTTACTATTTCTCCATTCTGTGCAGTTGACTTACATTCTAGAATATAAAAATAGAGACAGAAAATTCACTGTTAAATGGATGCATCTGATTAAATAAAATGATAAGAGTTTTAAAATGTTACCTATTGAGAAATACTTCTAGGATTTTTTTCTCTCATTGCTGATAGGGAAGAAAATTCTTATTCGCAGAATAATGCCATAGAAAAGTTTCCATTTTTTAAAAAAGATTTTACTTATTTTTTTTTTTTTAAGATTTTATTTATTTATTTGAGAGAGAATGAGAGAGAAAGAGAGCATGAGAGGGGGGAGGGTCAGAGGGAGAAGCAGACTCCCTGCTGAGCAGGGAGCCCGATGCGGGACTCGATCCCAGGACCCTGGGATCATGACCTGAGCCGAAGGCAGTCGCTTAACCAACTGAGCCACCCAGGCGCCCAAGATTTTACTTATTTATTTGAGAGAGAGACTCAGAGAACGAGTGGGAGGAGTGGCAGAGGGAGAAGCAGACTCCCCACTGAGCAGGCAGTCCAATGTGGGACTCCATCCCAGGACCCTGGGATCATGACCTGAGATGAAGGCAGATGCTTAACAGACTGAGCCACCCAGGCGCGGAAGTCTTCATTTTCTACCCTCAATCCCCCTTTTTTGTTTTTTAGGTAATGTCCTCACTTTATACTGAAAGGTTATCAGGTGCCTGGGTGGCTCAGTCGTTTAGCGTCTGCCTTTGGCTCAGGTCATAATCCCAGGGTCCTGGGATCGAACCCCACATCGGGCTCCTTGCTCAGCAGGGAAGCCTGCTGCTCCCTCTCCCACTCCCCCTGCTTGTGTTCTCTCTCTCGCTGTCTCTCTCTCTGTCAAAAATAAAGAAAAATCTGGGCGCCTGGGTGGCTCAGTTGGTTGAGCGACTGCCTTGGGCTCAGGTCATGATCCCGGAGTCCTGGGATCGAGTCCCACATCAGGCTCCCTGCTCAGCAGGGAGTCTGCTTCTCCCTCTGACCCTCCCCCCTCTCATGTGCTCTCTCTCTCTCTCATTCTCTCTCTCAAATAAATAAATAAAATCTTTAAAAAAAAATAAAGAAAAATCTTTAAAAAAAAAAAGGTTATCATGATCCTTTACAGAACAAAAAGCATATCATCATTTGGTTAGCATTTGTTCCAAGTAACATTTATTCCAATATAAGTAAAGGAACTTTCTTGCAAAGTTTATTTAATATCAATTTGCATCTTAAAACTTCTTTAATTGTTGGTTGTTTTGTTTTTTTTTTAGATTTATTTATTTATTTATTTATTTGACAGAGACAGAGATAGTGAGAGCAGGAACACAAGCAGCGGGAGTGGGAGAGGGAGAAGCAGGCTTCCCCTCGAGGAGGGAGCCCGATGTGGAACTCGATCCCAGAACCCTGGGATCATGACCTGAGCTGAAGGCAGACGCTTAACGACTGAGCCACCCAGGCGCCCAAAACTTTTTTAATTATTGTATAAAATGATAAATAATCTTCCTTTTACCCCTTTTCATCCCCACTCCCTCCCAATATAGCCTTGTAAATCTTCCTAGGCCAAATTTGAAAGAAAGCAAATAAAATTGGCACAACTTCTATGGAGGACAATTTGGCAATATCTATCAAAATTAACAATACCTTTTGATCTAAAGGTTCCAGTTGAAGAATTTATTGGTATCGTTGCCCTTTGCATGGTGTAATTAGTTATCAATTGCTGCTTAGTTTGTGATAATATTGGCTTGGCAACAATCTAAATGTCCAGCCATGGGGATTGACTAAATATGATATTTGCATACAATGGAAAATTATACTGCCACTAGGAAGAATGAAGCAGTTCTTTATGTAGTGATATGTGATGATGTGTAGAAGCAGAAAAATGTTCACCTTTAGCCCAGAGAGGTGACCTATAGCCCGCATAGTTTAGATAAGGATCAAACAGGGGCTGACTGCTCCATTTTTAAAGGGTCTCATGACTGCCTGTAAATCTCACTGATAATTAATATCCAGCCAAATGATAAGCACCAGAGAAATCTTCCAAAACTAATCTTACTAGTAGAAATTCGAGGAAGACGTTTATGATGTAATACTCCTTGCACGCCCTTGAGCTCTAAGCAGATCACCCCTGGCTTCATACAACAAAAGTGCAGCTCCTTGCCCACAGCTCCTGTTCTCATGCTATAATAATAAGCACCTTTTTGCACCAAAAACGTCTCAAGAATCCCTGACCATTTGCTTGTGGCCCCACATCAATATGGAAAGATATCCAGGATATTTTAAGTGAAAAAAGGAAAGAACTTAACAGTGTATATAGTATATTATCTTTCCTGTAAAAAGAAGTACAACTGTTTTTTTTTTTTAATATTTTATTTATTTATTTGAGAAAGAACATAAGCTAGGGGAGGGAGGAAGAGGCAGGGAGCCCAACACGGGGCCCAATCCCAAGGACCCTGGGATCATGACCTGAGCCGAAGGCAGATTGCCAACCGACTGAGCCACCCAGGCGCCCCTGTATAACTGTATTTTCATGTTTATTGATAACATCTCTTGGGAGGGATACATTAGAACATGCATAAATATATGCTAAATGATTGCCTCCAGGACTATGGTAGCTGAAGAGCAGGGATGGGAGCAGGAATTCTTTTTCACTCTATTTCGTCAGAGTGCTTTTTGAATTTTGCATTAGTATACTTCCTCATTTTATAGACATATAAAGATAAAATCTATATAGATATAAACAGTGAAGCTTAAAAAATAATAGGTGGTCAATTCAGAATTTTAAAAAGAAAAAAATTGTATTTCTATTGATGTTGGTGAATTACCATTTGTTAGGGCTGATGAAAGCATTTTCTTTTTTTTTAAAAAAAAGATTTTATTTATTTATTTGAGAGAGAGCAAGGATGAGAGAGAGAGAGAGAGAGAGAGCGCAGGTGCACAAGCATGGGGGAGGGGTAGAAGGCGAAGCAGACTCCCTGCTGACCAGGGAGCCAGATGAGGGACTCGATCCCAGGATCCTGGGATCATGACCTGAGCAGAAAGCAGATGCTTAACAGACTGAGCCACCCAGGCACCTGATAAAAACATTTTCATACGCACATTCCTCATAATACTTTATCACAAAGCTCCTCAAAAACCTTGAACCTTATCAAAAGCAATCTTCAAAATGCTTTCTTCAAAATTAGCAGAAAGTAAACAAAACAAAATAAGACAACACAGCTTCCTGAAGCTTCCTCACAGAAAGAAAACAGGTGAGAGGCAGGAGATTATAAAGTGTTTTTCAAATGATGAGCCAGAGGTAGTTTCTCTGAACAATTACCAAACTGGGTTCTATGAGACCCTTTGAAAATCCTGTCTGCTCTGTAACTATTATTTCACCCTCAATTAAATTATAGCTTGCCCTGACGGGCAGGATGTTAAGAGATGAAGGAAAGTGTTGAAAATGATATCCTGAAGAACAGTCTTAGTGGCAGAAAATGTTTCGATGACGAACAAAAAGGGCTGGCGAGGCTTCATGGGAGAAGCTCAAGGGAGGTTCCAAGCATCTTCCTGCAGTGAGTCCCTGGAGACTTCCTTTCTCTGCCGACCTGTTGAGGGCCGCTGGCCTCGGGGCACCGACGTCAGCACCGGGAAGCCGGTCTAGGGGGCTTCGGGTTCGGCCAGACCCCCGCCAGGGGCGGACGGCCTGACCCCCGTCACCTGAGCCCCAGAACCGGTCCATCCGGCTCGGCCCGTCCCCGCCCTTCCGAACCTCGGTAGCGGCTACGTGCACAGGAGGGTGTGATCTGCAGGCCCGGTCCTGCCCGACCGCCCTGCCCTGCGCGGCCGCGGGACCCAGGAGCTCGGGCCCAGGCCACCGGGGCCGGTGCTCCGCCTGTCCGGGGTCGTCCGACCCGACAGCCGCGCACGTCACCGCCCCCGTGTCGCCTCCCGTCACCGCAGGCCCCGCGGCCCCGCAGTCCCCCAGCTTTTCTGGCGGGGAGGGGCGAGGCGTCGCCACGTGACGCCTCGCCCCCGCCCGGCCCTGGTCACGTGGGTGGCACGGCCGCTGCGTCAGTCACAGTCCTGGCTGCGGGAGCCGAGTCGCCGTCGCCGCCGCCGCCTCCAGCGGACGGGGCGGGGATCCCGGTGCCAGGTCCTTGTCGGCCCGCCCCTGCCGCCTCAGTCGGCCGTCCCGGGCTGGGCCCGACCGTCATGGAGCGGGGCGGGACCTCCGCCTGCTCCGTGTGAGGCGCGTCGCCGCCGCCCCCGCCTGCGCCTTTCCAGCCCTCCCGAACCCCCGCCGCCGCCCGGAGCCCCTCGCCCTTGGCAGCCTGTCGCCGCCCCCCTCCCCCCGGGCGGGTTCGTATGCGCGTCCGGTGAAGGTGCAGGCCCGGCGCCGCCGCTGCCGCAGCTGGGAGATGGTTCGGGCCTAGCGGAGCAGGGATTGGAGGTGAGACGGGCCGACGAAACTGACTGAGGGCCGGGCCGGGCCTGGCCGCCGGGTGGGGGTGGGGGAGACGGAGCACAGGGTCCGCCTGGGGGCTCGGGGAGACCTTCCAGGCCAGGGCTGCTCGATCCGGCTTCGCCCCTTTTCTTCCCGTTTCACCCCCCGCCCTCGGAAAAAATAAATAAATAAATAAATAAGGCTAACCCATCCTAACAAATATTCCCAGAAATCCATCGTTTCGCCGTTTCTCCTTTCCGCTTTCGTTTCTTAATTCGTTCCTGCCCTCAGAAAATTCCGTCGACTGATTTGTTACTTTTTAATACCCTCTTCAATTGGAAGTTATTTCTAGTTAAAGAGAAAATGGGCCTAGATTCTGGCTATCATTACCCAACTAGTTCTCGCTTTCCCTCTCGCGATCCTGCGCACGTCTCCCCCCAACCCCCACCTTCTCTGCAAAAAAAAAAAAAAAAGGAAAAAAATTTTCCACCTTCGTCTAGCGAAGGGGATTAACTAAAAATGAGAAGGTGGGGGGTGTAATACTTGAATACCCCCCATAACTTCGCAATCGTTCTGTTACCCCGATAGCTCGTATTTGGATATTGATGTTTAGGCCTTTCCTCCAGCTTGCCTGTGCCCGGGGTTAATCTCGTAATTGACGTCAGTGCTTTGTTCCTTCCACTTTGCTGTTCCTTCCACTCTTTGAGAATGGATCATGGGGTATAGGACTTTGAGGAGTATCCTTATTGCTTTTTCTCTCACAATAGATATCATTTATAGGAAGTTGAAAGTACAAATCTGAAATGCTCTTGTGTGGAGTTCAAGTAAGACGAAGAGTTCGATTTAGGGTTCTCGTAGTCAGTTGCAATTCAGAATTGTACGATCTCTTTCCTGATGGCCTTATGGAAATTTTAATCTAAGGCCAATCCCTTTTCCAGTGACCGGTATTTGTCTTGACGGAATCTAAGCTGTAGGTGTCTGTGAATAAGATGTTTGTAAATGTGACGTTTTAAAATATGTGTTGATTTTTTAGGACTCAGGTGTTAAAAGCTCAAAGCTTTGTTTCCATATTGATTCTGCAAAGCTTTGTAAAGTGCTTTTTTAAATTTAACTGTACTTTTATCAAAATTGAAATATTTATGAGAATTTTCTTAATTTGGCATTTGATAAGGAGCCTTTGTGGCCTGCGAATCTGCTTGGAATCATCTTTGGTCATATGTGCATAAAGAAGTGTTGGCAAGTGGCCACTTGGTTTTTAACAAAGCTGGCTTCTTTAAATTTCTCAGGTTTATTTTCCTTATTCATCACTGCATCTTTCATTCTCTAAACATTTAAAAAAAACCCTCAAGAAGTTATTTTTAATTATCTTTTAGAGTCACTACCTGGACGCAATATATGTATTTTTTTAATATCACCAATTTCATTCAGTTTGTGGTGGCTTGCGTGCTGATGACTTTGGTTTTGTTAGCTCTGCAGGAACAGTAGGCAAATTCTACTTTAAATAAAATTTTGCGTCAAGTGGGGACAAGATAGCATGTCTGTGAATGACCCAACCTTTACTGTCTGGTAAAAAAAAAAAAAAAATCTTAGCTGTGTTAATTGGAAAGTGCTCTACAGTTTTGGGGTGTAAAGATGATTGTACAGTGCTTTGGTGAAGCTCTGTAATTAAGAATTCCTAAAGATATAATATTTTCATTCAGATTCACTTTCTACTTGTCAGATGACATATATTCTCTGTGTTCTTGAGTTATTGTATGCCGTTTGTAACAGTTGATACATTCTCCTTTTGTATTGTAATTTTCTTATAGGTCTCTTATAGTGTGTTTAGAACACGAACTATATATCTCTCCATATCCTCCCCAGTATTTTACACAACTATTAGGTTGAATTTGAATATGATATCCAACCTAAATTTCACAAAAGGGTAATCTAAAGATCAAGTGATCAGTATTTGAAGGGGAAAAAGTGACTATCAGCTGCAGAAGATGACAGAAGATGAAGCCTTCTAAAAGTTGTTTATTTTACCTGTTTTGAAGAGTTAAGGTAAATGTCATGGCTTTATGTGTACCTGAGAGGAACAAAGAAAACAGGTATTTCTTCTTTTGTGGCCATCTACTGGTTTAGAATGGAGTCCAAAATGTACGAGGCCTTCTCTTCATAGTATTTTTCATAAAGTCTGAGAGGTGTTCTTATAAGTATTGAAGACATACCTGGACAATGATCCAGAAGTGCAGTGTGTACTATAAAAGTTGATGACTTAGGTTTTATTTTTTTATTTTATCTCTATTCTCCGGTAGCTTACTATTAAAACTTTCCTTGTGTCAACTATACTCAAAAAAATTTTTTTTAACTTTCCTGTATAAGGTACAGGTTTCCCAGCTTTTGAACTCCCAATCCTCATTATATTTTACTCATTTCCTTTTTCATTTCCTCTGATAAGTTGGAATGATTATGTTTGATTTCTGGGAGGGTGTGTGCCAGTCTTAGTTATTGTGAAATAAGGTGTAGTCAGTGATTAAAGACTGCTTAAAGCTAACCTCACTCTGCTGCTTTTTCCTTTGCTTTAAGAAAAGCACCCCTACTTGAAGTAAGTTTTTATACTCATCTAGGTTGTTTGAAGTGATACTCTAGTACATGGAAGAGGATGTAATAAACATGACAGTTACTGAGTTTTGGCTGGTCATCTGCATTCCTGTTTGTCTTGATGTTCATTTTCACTAGCATCATATCCTAAGAATTTTAATGGTATTGGCATACAGAAAATATTAGAACCACTGAATTCATTTTCAAAATATTCCCGAAGCATTTTAACGTTGGGACTACTTATTAATTCTGTTTTTGAAGGAAAAAATATTAAACTCTACCTTCTTCAAATGGCTAAAATTCAAAACTCAAGAAACAAGTGTTGGTGAGGATGTAGAGAAGGAGGAACCCTTGTGCGCTGTTGGTGGGAACGCAAACTGGTGTGGCCACTGTGGAAGACAGTATTTCCTCAAAAAATTAAAGATAGAACTATCCTACAATCCAGAGATCGCACTACTGGGTATTTACCCAAAGAATTTGAAAACACTAATTCAGAGGGATATATATACCCCTATGTTTATTGCAGATTATTTGCAATAGCCAAACTATGGAAGCAGCCCACGTATCCATTGATATACATATATATGTATGTGTGTGTATATATATATGCATATGTATATATATCCATTCATACATATGTAGACGCACACATACACAATGGAATGTTACTCGGCCATAAAAAGGAATAAAATGTTTCCATTTGCTATTTGCAGCAACATGGATGGAGCTAGAGGGGATAATGCTAAGCGAAATAAGTCAGAGAAAGAAAATACCATCTGATTTCACTTACGTGGAAATTAAGAAGCAAAACAAATGAACAAAGGAAAGGAAAAAAAGACAAACCAAAAAACAGACTCTTAACTCTAGAGAATAAGCAGATGGTTACCAGAGGGGAGGTGGGTGGCAGGAATGGGTGAAATAGGTGAAGGGGATTAGGAATGCACTTGTCTTTTTAAAACATTTTTATTTTAATTCCAGTATAGTTAACATATAGTGCACTGTGCAAGAGGAGTGCACTTGTCTTGATGAGCACCTGAGTAATGTATGGAACTGTTGGATCGCCATATTGTATACCTGAAACTAATACAGCATTGTGTGTTAACTACAGTAGAATTAAAAAAAAAAAAAAAAAGAATTGGTAGATACAACTAAAAAATATCTACCTGCTTCATCAGCTATACTTTATTTAAAAATTTGTAACCTGAGGCATGTTCTGAGGGAAGGCATTTCATGTAACTTTACCTCGGTTGGAGTGCCAAATAAACCATGGTGGTGGCTTTTAGGTGGGTAGACAAAGCTTATTATTGGGTACTATTTTAAACTGATTTTTTTCGATTATTTCCTAGGATGGGTAAAAGAACCTTGTGCATTGTGTTTCCAAAGTTATGTGTGTGTGGTAGGGGAAATCAGGGATTGACATGGATAGATTGCCCTAGAAAGCCGGTATGGTTTTGCTACCAGTTACTGTCGTGACCTATCCTGGGACTGTGTTCCCTGGAGCTTAAGGGCTAAATGGCTGTCATGATTTTGTTAAGTTAGAGATGCCTAGTGGGTTATGATTTTTCACTTTGACTTTGCTTTTCTTCTCATTATGGTAACACCAGTTTTATGGAGAGGTGAGTATAAGCCAGTGCTCTGCATTGACAGGCCTTCCCACCTCTTTGCAGTTGCTTCCATTTCTTCCATCTGGAATATCACTTTTCCTTTCTTGTTCTCTACCTATTAAAATTTCACTGTCTTTTAAGGCCCGGTGCAAATACTGTTGCCTTCCTAAAGTTTTGCTTGACTCCCCTCCCTACTCCTTTGGCACCTAGCACCTTTGAATCCCTGCATCACTCTGTTATCTCTCTTATTTGTTTTGTTAACTATGGGACCATAGTCTGCTGGGTGACATCCAGCACAGTGTATCAGGGAAGACATCTAAGTAAAATAAAGACTGTTTAATACTGTTTCAATATGTATTTCTTAAAGAATAAGGATTAAAATAATAATCCAACCTTTCACTGAGGAAATTAACACTAATTCCTTAGTATCATCATGTATCTAGTCAGTGTGCAAATTTCCCTGATTACAGTTTTTGTTTTAACAGTTTGTTTGAATTAGGAGCCAAATGAGATTGTATCTTTTTGTTCTTATTCGTGTTTCTATACATTTGTTAAAGAAGCCATGTCTTTGCCCTATGAGAATTCTCACCATCCAGATTGTGCTGATTACATCCCTGTGGTTTCATGTAATATGTTCCTCAGTCCCTTTTTTTCCTGTATATTAGTAGTTACATCTAGAAGCTTAATCTGATTGAGGCTTGAATTTTTATTTTTAAGTAAACTCTGTGCCCAACATTGAGCTTGACTTCAGGACCTTGAAATCAAGAGTCACATGCTCTACTAACTGAACCAGCCAGGCACCCTGAGGCTTGATTTTTTTTTTTTTTTTTTAAGATTTTACTTATTTATTTGACAGGGAGAGACACAGCGAGAGAGGGAACACAAGCAGGGGCAGTGGGAGAGGGAGAAGCAGGCTTCCCGCAAAGCAGAGAACCCGAGGCGGGGCTCGATCCCATGACCCTGGGATCATGACCTGAGCCGAAGGCAGATGCTTAACGACTGAGCCACCCATGTGCCCCTTGAATTTTTTTTTTAAATGGCAAGATTACTTCATGGGTAGTGTTGTGTACTTCCTCTACACTCTTAAACCTTCAGCCTGGCTTCTCATCTTACCAGTGAAGTTGCTATTACCAAGGCCACCTGTGACTTCTGTATTTCCAAATTGCATAGTCATTGCTTACTCCTTTACCTCTTCTCTGCTAGCTTTTGTTTTAAAGATTTTATTTATTTATTTGAGAGAGAGAGGAGAGAGCATGATCAGGGGGAGGGGCAGAGAGAGAAGGAGACTCCCCACTGAGCTGGGAGCCCAACATGGGGCCAGATCCCAGAATCCCGGAATTATGACCTGAGCTGAAGGCAGAAGCTTAACTGACTGAGCCACCCAGGCACCCTCTGCTTGCTTTTGTTAACCATTTTCTCCTTGATACTGTTTTCTTCCTTGACTTTTATGACTCCCTTTTCTGCCTTTCTGCCTACCAGTTGCTTTTTTGCAGACTGTTAATTCTGCTAATCCCTTGATATCGATAGTTCTGGATTTTAGCCTTGGCATTCTTGATTTCACTCTTGTGGGTGATCTCATCCATTTATATTGCTTCAGCTACCATCTTTAAGTGTTTTGTGGGAACCAGAACTCTTTCATTCAACTGAATACCTCCCTTTAGATTGCTCGTAGGGACGTTGTTTTAGTTAGGAGAGTGACATACATAACTTAAGCAAAAAAGAATTTGTTGAGAACATATCAGGTATCCAGTGAATTCTAAGAAAGGCAATCAGCCCATAGGAGGACAGCTAGAACTCAGTAACAGGTGGATCCAGGGGCTGCAGATGTGGTTAGGAATATCTCTTTAGGGACGCCTGGGTGGCTCAGTTGTTCAGCATCTGCCTTCGGCTCAGGTCATGATCCCAGGGTCCTGGGATCAAGCCCCTCATTGGGCTCTCTGCTCTGCGGGAAGCCTGCTTCTCCCTCTCCCACTCCCCCTGCTTGTGTTCCCTCTCTTCGCTGTGTCTCTGTCAAATAAATAAATAAAATCTAAAAAAAAAAAAAAAAGGAATGTCTTTATTGCTCAATAGATGCTCTTTGTGTGTTCAGTTAGTTCTCCCTTATTACAGACCAACTTTAAAACTTATTAATGTCTTTTGAGTTGTAAATTTTACATCTGTTACTATCAGAGACTGTCTTGACTCTCAATCCCAGTTCCAGGAAAAGGACTCATTAGGTTATATGTCCACCTCTGGACCACAGGGGGCTACACTGTAATAACATGCTCTAACTGCAGCATTCCAGAGAAGTGGAATAAAAGGCACTCTAAAACATAGTTGTCCCCCTCATTCATTCCATGGCTATTTAATACACACACAGCCCTACTTTTTCTTATATTTATATACTTAGTATTTTTTAACCATACTCTTAACTATCTGTATATACCAGCAAATACCCTCAACTCTTCAATGGAGACAACCCAAATTCTATCTCGCTAACACGTCCAGAGGTCATTGTTCTCTGAGTCCAGATTCGAAAGGTGATATCCTTCGTTAATTGGGTCTAGATATGCTTCGTCAATGTCTGAAAATTATGGGCTAAATACTAAATTTAATCATCCCTGACATAACTGATACACAGTTGTGGAAGAAAAAAACAACAAAACTAAAACTCTTAGGGAGGGGATGGGAGGGGAGAGGAAGGCATCATTGTTCCAAAACTAGTACCATATCTTGCTGGGCAGGTACAGTGTAAGGTAAATGTTAAAACCAGCCAGTTACATGGGCCTTCATTTGTTGACCTACTTCCTTGCAAATGGAGTGAGTTCTTTGGTAAGCCAAATGAAGATTTTCAGTTGTCAGCTAGGATTATTTTCCTTGTCTATTGTTTTAAGTTAAGGTTAACACTGAGGATATCTGGAAGGAGTTTTATGGGAAGGCAGTTATGTGTTGTGTTATGTATCCTTAGCACAAGGATCAGTAAACTATGGTTAATAGGCCCAGTGCTCCCTTTTGTATGGCCTGTGAACTGAAAGTGGTTTTTACATTTTTAAATGGTGAGAAAAAATCATAATATTTTGTGGCCTGTGAAAATTATAGGAAAGTCAAATTTCAGTGTCCATAAATAAAGTTTTAGTAGAACACAGATAACATACCCATTTGTTTCTGTATTGTTTGTAGCTCCTTTTGCTGCCACCATGACAGAGTGTGGTGACTGTAGGGCCTACAAAGCCTAAAATATTTACAATGTGGCTTTAAAAACGTTTGTCAACTCCTGTCTTAGCAGATCTGTGGTGGGTGCTTGGGTTTGAGGACTGTTTTAGGATTGAACAGTTAGTTACACAGTCCCTATTTACTGTGGTGGTAGTTAGGGTTTTTTGATTGTAGAATGTGTGTGTGTGTGTGTGTGTGTGTGTATGAATAGATATAAATAAATTAAATATATATATATAGGGGCGCTTGGGTGGCTCAGTATGTTAAACATCTAACTCTTGATTTTGGCTCAGGTCGTGATCTCAGGGTTGTGGGATCAGGCCACATCAGGCTCCACGCTCAGTGGGATGTCTGCTTGGGATTCTCTCTCTCCCTCTCCCTATGCCCCTTTCCCCCACCCCATGCACTCTCTCTCTCTCTCTCAAATAAATAAATAAATCTTTTTAAAAATATGTATATATGTACGTATAAAGCAGGTGTGGTCTGGGCATTGGCTTAGCTTTAGTTAGGGATTCAGACTTCATTGAACCCTTCAACTGTAACCTGAAGGTAGCGTAAACAGGGGCAAGAATTTCCAGAAAAGCTGGGGGAGAGGTAAGGCTAGAAGCTGATCAGGTAGTTTCTATAAGTGTTCATCATGTACAAATTAACTCTACAAATTAATCCTCTAACCCCCAAGTCTTCCACTTTTCCTGCCTTGGGGAAGGTAGCACTCTCATTGCTTTTTCCAGAAACCTGCAACTTGTCCTTGATTCCTCTGTTTACTTGTCACATCTGGCTGGTTCCAAGATTCTACTTCCTTAACATCTTTGAATCTAAACCCTTTCTCTACAGTATCTACATTTCTAGTATTACTGCCTTAATCCAGGCTTTCATTTCTCACCAGGATTGATTATTCCAACAGCCTTCTCATTTGCTTCCTTCCTTCTAGTAAAATGACCTACTCCACCCTGTATCATAGTAGTTTTTCCCTCTAAAATACAAGTCTGATTTCATCACTTATCTTCTTAAAACTCCTTAGTAGTGTTTGATTTTCTGTAGTATTCTTCTAACAGAGATTTTGCCAACATTAATGAGTTTTATGTTAACTTCTGAAGCACTCCTTTTAGCCAGCTACTCCCTTAGGAGTTTGTTGCTATGTTTAGATTTTGTTTATGATTGTGTGTGTGCCAAGTTATAATGCATTGTACTAATGATTTTGCAGTGGCTCAGACAAGGAGAGATGGTAAATAAAACTGGATCATGTCATGGTAGGTTGTTAATATAGGCAGGCCAAACCCAAAAGAACTCTGGCATTGTACTTAGCCTCATGTTTTCACTGTGAAATGTATCTGCTGGATCCCCTCTATATAATTAATCAATATGAAACAGTTTGTTTGCAGTATCAGTGTTTTGTTCCAAACCTCAGCAGTGATTATATTAAACACACATTTATGTAGATTTCAGTAAGGTACTAAACCACAAATGGACAAGATTGCCGGAGTTAACAAGTGAGGCTTCTTTAAAATTGACATTTAAGGACTGCTAGCTGGTATGGTAGTATGTGGTTGTATTTCCCTAAACTAGGAAATAAACATTTGCAGTTTAAATCCATTTAGTATAACATATTTGTAAGTATTTTCTTCATTAGTATTATTGAAGTCATGTTATAGAAGTGGTTTAATAATATAGAACCAGACCTGAGACTGCCTGTTCCAGGATGGAATACATCATTGGTCTAGTTTCTACAAAATAACATAATCTGTTACATTAATGTTATTTTAAATTTGTTTTGTATTTAATTTTTAAAATTTCAGTTTTACAGTTGCATAAGAGCTATAAACATAAAGAGTTCATACCTAATTTTATATTTACTATTGTTAACAGAATAAAGTCCACATTCAAGATCTAGGAGATTTTGTTTTCTTTGAATAGTTTAGATCTGAGAAACAAACCCCACAGGTCTAGTCTGCTCCCATATATCTCTCCAGTCTTACCTTTTATTTTGTACTCCCCCAACCCTATTTTCCAACTACACTTGATCTACCTCTTTTCCCTGTGTGTGCTGTGCTCTCTCTTCTGGTGGTTGCACTAGTTCTCTCTGCTTAGAACCAACCTCCCTCCCTCTCTTCCCTTCTTCCTGCCTTACCTTCCTCCTTCCCTCTGGCCATTTTTCTCTAGTCAGACTAGCTGCAACCAAATCTTGGAGATGAGGGTTACTTTAATTTTTTTTTGTTTATATCCTTGGCATTAGCCCAGTGTTTGGCACAGTAAACACATTGGTTAAGTAATTGTTGAATGAACTAGAATGTTAACATGTACTTTATATATAGTATAGGTCTATACTGAAGAGATAGGTTTTAAAATCAGAATTGTAAAGCCTTCAGAATTCCTTCCGAATTCTGTTTAAATATGTTACAAGTCTGAATTAGAAATTATTTTGAGGGGTGCCTGGGTGTCACAGTCGGTTAAGCATCTGACTCTTTGTTTTAGTTCAGGTCGTGATCTCAGTGTCGTGAGATCCGAGCCCTGCGTTGGGCTCTGTGCTCAGCATGGAGTCTGCTTGCAACTCTGTCTCGTTCCCTTCTGCCCCTCCCCAATGTGCACGCGCGCTCTCTCTCTTAAATAAATAAATCTTTGTTAAAAAGTAGATATAATTTTTAATCTCACTCACAATTTGATCTTTCAAAGTAAGTATTCTTTGTGCCATGATAAATAACTCAATTTGTGAGTTTCTGTTCCAATGATTAAAGAGCAATAGCCTTAAATGGCCTTAACCTTCTTAAAGCAGTATTCCTGTTTACATTTTAGTAGAACCTTATTAACAGAATATAGGGTAGGGGTGCCTGGGTGGCTCAGTCGTTAAGCGTCTCCCTTCAGCTCAGGTCGTTTTCCTGGGGTCCTGGGATGGAGCCCCGCATCAGGCGCCCTGCTCAGCAGGAAGCCTGCTTCTCCCTCTCCCACTCCCCCTGCTTGTGTTCCCTCTCTTGCTGTGTCTCTCTCTGTCAAATAAATAAATAAAATCTTAAAAAAAAAAAATTCTAACAGAACATAGGGTAGTTTAGGACTGGGGCTGATTTAAATTCATAAGCTTTGAGCATAGGCTTTTTTCATTCAGTACATTAGCTTTTTCCCTCCCACATTTATTTTTTTATTTTTATTTTTTAAAGATTTTATTTATTTACTTGACAGAGAGAGACACAGTGAGAAAGAGAACACAAGCAGGGGGAGTAGGAGAGGGAGAAGCAGGCTTCCTGCCTAACAGGAAGCCTGATGCGGGGCTCTATCCCAGGACCCTGGGATCGTGACCTGAGCCGAATAACGACCGAGCCACCTAGGTGCCCCCCTTCCACATTTTTTATAGTATTCTGAGGAACTAAATATATTTCAGGAAATCCAGGTACTTTGTTACCACCTGTCTTTCACATGTGCAAATAATGATGAAATTATTGAGGTAGTTCCTTTTTAGTGTAAACTCCAAGGAACCTTTGCTGTATAGTGTTTTTAAACTTTTGTTTAATGTGCTGTGTGCCTTTTTAAGTAAAAAAATTGCTTTTATTTTGCAGTTTGGACTTGTATTATTTTCTTTTGGCTTCCTCAGGTACTACAGATCTAAGCAGCCTCATAGTGCTCTGTTGAACAGATCATTTCTTTCTGGATGTTGTAGACTGAAACATTCAGTTTTTACACCTCAGTTTGCCAAGTATGATTCTGAGATTTTACAGTCTAGCACTTACATTTGGTGAACATTTGAAAGTACAGGGTTTAAGTAAAAATAGAAATTGATCATTTCTGTACATGTGTTTTTTTTATCTTGAACATATGTTGTTTTCCTTTTAGATAAACTCTTGTAGAAAAATTCCTTTAAAAGCAACAGAATTCATTTAGTATCAATATTAATGCTTTTATTGGATTGATAATATATTCAATGCGGTAAAAGGAAGGCCTACTCTCTTCTTTTTTTTTTTTTTTTTTTTTAAAGATTTTATTTATTTGAGAGAGAGAGAATGAGAGACAGAGAGCACGAGAGGGAAGAGGGCAGAGGGGGAAGCAGACCCCCCTGCTGAGCAGGGAGCCCGATGTGGGACTCGATCCCGGGATTCCAGGATCATGACCTGAGCCGAAGGCAGTCGCTTAACCAACTGAGCCACCCAGGCACCCTGGCCTACTCTCTTCTTGGTACCAGATATAACCAAAAGTCTTAGGAAATGGGAGACTATCTGTGGGTAGAAAACGAGGGGTGACATCATCTTCTGAAACCCAACTTTTAGTGAGTATTCCCACTGACTTTTTGACTCTTGGGACAGTAACGCTACAGTTGTGATCTTTATAAAATTCATCACTTGTTTTGAGTATCTGTTGTATGCCTGCCACTCTGTAAAGCACTGGAGGGGAAAGAGGGGTAAGTTCAAAGATACCTATAGTTCTTACTCTCTTAGAGGCTTATAATAAGGAGATGATTAGGGAGGGCAGATAGAATAGCAACAAATAATCCTAATGTAAGGCAAGTGTTAAGTGCCAAATGAGATACAAAGAAATGCTTTGGGAAGTAAGTAATTTTAGTGACGGAGGAACCTTGGAGGGCTTCTTGAAGGAAGTGGGATATGTGGTAAACTTTGAAATGTATGTATTTAGAAATGGGGAGAAGGAAGGACATTCTAATTAGAAGGACTAGTTTGAGTAAAGATCTGGATCTGAACGTGTGTAGGTTATTTTCAGGCTCAGATAAACCCTGAAGGTGTTATAGAAATGGCTGAGAATTGAACTGTGGGCAGTTTTAAATCCTGGGATGAGAACTTTGGACTTAGATTTTTCATAGAGCTTGGAGTTGTTGATGACTTTTAAGCAGAAGAATGTCTTGAGTAGGTCTGTTTTATGAAGATATAAAAGTAATTATCAATGCATACATTACAGAAGTTTCCAATAAGAGACCTTTGTGGGTTTTAGATATTTGCGTGCTTTTAAAGTAAGAAGCTGAGTCAAAAGGTTGTTTTCTTCTTTATAAAAGGAACTGTAAGCTCTCAATTTTAACTATTCTCTCCGCCCATTTATTCATCTTCCAAGATGAAAATAGACTTCTCAATTTATTTGTCCATATGCTTTGGTAGTAACAATTTTTGAGACAAGTTTAAACTAGTTAAATTTCGTTTACATGTATCTCAAATATTAGTAAAAGCACAAGAAGTATATTTGATTTGGTTTTGATTCTAAAATAGCTACATGGCGTGTAAAACCGTGCAGGACTACTAGGAGAAGAAGCCTGTAGTATTATTATTGAGAGAAACATTATCTAAAGGGAGGCAGCTGCTTACAAGTAATATGAATAGTCATATGCTTACCCTTAAGTGTGAGCATATTTGTATATGTAATAAATATTTCTTTTCTTGAATTGAGGTTTAAAGTTGTCTAATATTTTTATTTTATTTTATTTTAAGTAGGCGCCACACCCAACATGGGTCTTAAAGCCACAACCCTGAGATTAAGAGTCACAGTCTCTACCAACTGAGCCAGAGAGGTGCCCCTGACCACTGTCTAGTGTTTTAAAAAGAATAGGTTTATCAGTAATCAGTTTGGAAAATACTGTTTCAAATTAGTTACTGCACAGTTGAATGTCTGCTTGATAATGTAACATACATTGATCGTGGTACTGTTTGGCCCCTAAGGTGAGGAAATAAAGTTTTGCTGTATCAGCAAAAGCTTCGAGAGGAAGTGAATTGAGTTATAGTTATAGAATCAGGTTGTATAGCTTGACAGGTGAGTAAAGAAATGTGTTTCAATTCTGGTTGATCTAAAATAATGCAAATGTTGGGCGCCTGGGTGGCTCAGTTGGTTAAGCGACTGCCTTCAGCTCAGGTCATGATCCTGGAGTCCTGGGATCGAGTCCCGCATCGGGTTCCCTGCTCAGCAGGGAGTCTGCTTCTCCCTCTGACCCTGCCCCCCTCATGCTCTCTATCTCATTCTCTCTCTCAAATAAATAAATAAAATCTTTAAAAAAATAAAAAAATAAAATAAAATAATGCAAATGTTAAGTGTCTGCTGAATTAAAATTTGTTGCAGATGGTGTCTGATTTTAGTGTAATTATGAGTATTAGTTATTCCAATTTTGAAATACTGGTATTTTGTGGTATCAGGTAAAGACTATCATGATCTTCAGGTATTATTTTGTAGTAAGTGAGATAACTGTTCCTTTCTAACCAGGCCATGAAGTTCATTAGTTTACTTACTCAAGTCATTGTCCACTAGGTTATGTTTTAGGTATGCATTGCTGCACACAGTACACATTCCCTGATCATCATCTAGTGGGAGAGGAAATATTAATGACCATCAAAAGAAGTGTATAGTTAATTGTGATAAAGTACTATGAAGGAAAAGGGAGTTGTCCACATGAATTTCCTGAAGCTGAAAAGAGCACTACAAGTTCAAATAAATAAATAAATAAATACCAACCGACCCTTGGTGGGAACTGGGAAGGGAGGGTCGTAAGATATAAAATAAATCTGATGAGATAGGTGGGAGTCACATCAAGTAGGAAGTCAGATCATTGCTTTGTAGGCCGTATCAAGGACTTAAAGTTTATCCTAACGTAAATGGAAAGCTTGTTAAAAATTTTTAAGCAGGGGTTGGGTGACCCGATCTGGTTTGTGTTTTAAAAAGATCACTTTGGCTGCTGTATGAAATACGAATTAGCTAGAGAACAGGGGAACCAAGAATCCAATTAGAAGGCTGTAGCCTTTGTTCAAGCTGTAAAGTGATGACTTGTTTTGAACAGTGGCTGTGGAGAAAGTAGTAAACAGATAAATTCAAAATATATTTAGGGAGGGGACGCCTGGGTGGCTCAGTTGGTTAATAGGCATCTGTCTTCTGCTCAGGTCATGATCCCAGGGTCCTGGGATCGAGTTCCTACAAAGGGCTCCTTTCTCGGTGGGGAACCTGCTTCTCCCTCTGCCTGCCGCTCCTCCTGCTTGTGCATGCTCTCTCTCTCTCTCTCTCTGACAAATAAGTAAAGTCTTAAAAAAAAAAAAAAAAAGGGCACCTGGGTGGCTCAGTTGCTTAAGCAACTCCCTTCAGCTCAGGTCACGATCCCGGAGTCTGGGATCGAGTCCCGCATCTTCCTGCTCAGTGGGGAGTCTGCTTCTCCCTCTGACCCTCCCCCTCTCATGCTCTCTCTCTCTCAAATAAGTAAATAAAATCTTTAATATATATGTACTTTGCATATATATTAATATATATATTCAAAGAACATGAGCAAACAGGTTCTTTATCTCAAAAGAGAGTGTGATAATAGTGCGTATTTGGGTATTTTTATTGTAGGAATATAGATAGTATTTTTTTTTTTAAGATTTTATTTATTTGACAGAGAGAGACACAGCGAGAGAGGGAACACAAGCAGGAGGGGTGGGAGAGGGAGAAGCAGGCTTCCCGTCGAGCAGGGAGCCTGATGCGGAACTCGATCCTAGGACTCCGAGATCATGACCTGAGCCGAAGGCAGACACTCAACGACTGAGCCACCCAGGCGCCCCTATAGATAGTATTTTAAGCCATGAGATTGAAGGGAAAGAATGTAGACTGAATCAGAGTAAGACCCATGGCTGAGCACAGAGAAGTACCGGTTTTTGAGAAGTTTGGTAGGTAGAATGCGAGGAGACAGAGGTGATGGGATAACTGGGAGGGCTGGGGTTACAGAAGCCAAGAGTATATTAAGGAGCGAGCCTGGGTGTTTACTTCCTGCCTTTGATGCTGTGTTGCGGTCCAAGTTGAGTGAGCTTTGGAGGTATCCAGAGGAATTCCAGTGTTTGCTGCAGTAACCTCATCAGCCCAAGAGGGTGAACATTTGACTTCCACTTGAATTAAATCGGATTTAAAAAAAAAATACTTTATTTAATTGAAAAAGAAAGAGCATGAATGGGGGAGGGGGCAGAGTGAGAAGCAGACTCCCCACTGAGCAGGGAAGTAGAGAATCACCAAGAGTCCTTTTGAGAAGCTTGGCCATGAACGAGAACAGAGAAGAGATAGAGTGATATCTGGAGGAGAGATACAGGGTTGGGGAAGTCTTTTTATTTTTTTAAAGAAGAATATGCTTTTTTTTTTTTTTTTTAAGAAGAATATGTTTAATGCTACTGGAAAGGATTCATGAGAGAGGGAGAAGTTGAAGTTGCTAGGGAGAAGTCAGTAATTGTTAAAGATCTAGGAGAAGATAGCAAAATGGGCATACTTGTTCTTTCACAGGAGAGAGAGAAGTTCTGTTTTTTAACCAGAGGAAAGAAGAGAAGGGATGCAGATACTGGTAGTTCGAGGAAAGTTGATGATTGATAAGAAGATTTCTCTCTTACCTTTTTTTTTTTTTTTTTTGAGAGAAAGGGAGGGGTAAGTGGGGAGGGGCAGATGGAGAGGGAGAGAGAGAATCTCAAGCAGGCTCCATCCTCAGTGCGGAACCTGATCCTGGGCTCCATCCCACAAACCCATACAAACCCATGAGATCATGACCTGAGCCTGTATCAAGAGTCTGACACTTAACCAACTGCGCCACCTAGGCACCCCTCTCTCTCATCTTTAATATTCTATTTTTAGTCTTTGTCCAGTAAGACAAGGTCATTTGTGGAATGCAAGTTAGGAGAGAGAGTCCTAGGACTCCATGAAAATATTTGTGAGGAATAGGAAAGAGCATCCATCTGCAAAAGATAGTAAAATTTTGGGAAGCTTTGAGGGCCTAGTTGAGAGTGAGTTATGAAAAATGATTATGAGAAATTCAGATAATATATAAAGATACGATGAAGAAAGCACAAGTAGATAGAATTATCTTTACTTCCATGTGTTTCATGACAGTATTTTAAACCTAAAGGCTGTGGAAGTCTCATGACTGATGTTGGGGCAGAGGTCTTTCTCTGCAAAATAGTTTTGGGACCTGATGTTTTGTTACTAGTGGCTTTGATCTCCAGGTGTACAATCTTTGTTTCCCCGCCTTTTAGGAATTAACCTCTTCAGATTCATTGTGATCTTAGCTGAAGTCTCATTTAGACTTTTGGAGTTTAAATCATTTGATAATCTGGTAGTGGAATGGCTCTGTTTATCAGCAGTATAGTTCTAAGACAATAATTGAAAAAAACCGTCATAATAGGTTCTGAACACCACTTGTAAGAAGCAAGTTAAAGGTCACATTTTACTTTTTAAACTTTTTAAAATAAAAAAATTTAAAGTGTGCCTGGGTGGCTTAGTTGGTTGTGTCCGACTCCTGATCTCAGCTCAGGTCTTAATCTCAGGGTCGTGAGCGTGGAGCCTACTTAAAAAAAAATTAAATTTAAAATGCTATAAACTAATACATGTGTTTATTAAAAGATTACAGAAGATAAATTTCTGGCTCATTGGGAATGCACATTAAAACTTTACTGTGTGCTTACTGTAACTTTTACTGTAAAAGATATGTAACACAAAATTTATTATTTTAATCATTTTAAGTGTATAACTCAATGGCATTAAGTACATTCACAGTGTTGTGCAACCATCAACACTGTCTATTTACAGAATTTTTTTCATCATCCCAAACAGAATCTCTAAGCCCATTAAACCTAATTCCCCATTCCTCCTTATCCCCAGCTCCTGGCAACCACAATTTTACTTTCTCTCTGAGTTTGCCTTTTCTTTGAACCTCATGTAAGTGGAATCCTATAGTATTTGTCTTTTTCTGACTGGGTCATTTCACTTTGTGTAATATCCTCAAGGTTCATCCATGTTGTAGCATGTCAGAATGTCCTTTTTAAAGGCTGAATAATGTTCCATTGTATGTATATGCCACATTTTGTTTATCCATTCATCTTTTGATGGGCACTAGAGTTACTTCTACCTAGTGATTGTTGTGGATAGTGCTGCTGTGAACATGGGTGTACAAATATCTGAGTTCCTGCTTTCAGTTCTTTTGGGTATAGACTTAGGAGTGTAATTGCTGGATCACATGAAATTCTGTGGTATACTTTTTGAGTAACCCCCAAACTCTTTTCCACTGCAGCTGCACCATTTTACATTCCCACCAGCAATGCACAGGGTTCTGATTTATCAACATTCTTACCAACAGTTGTTATTTTTTTAATTTTAATTTTTTGAAAATAGCCAAAAGGTGTGAATATGCAGTTCACAGAAGAAGAACTATAAATGGCTAAGTAACACACAAAATAGGTGCAATCTAACTATCAGGAAATTCAGTAGAATGCAGTTGACTGTGAGGGACTATCTGTGTTTGATTCTCCATTTTATCCCTAGCTCCTAGCACAGTGCCTAGCGATAGTAGATAGGCTCATATATTTGTTGAGTAAATGAAATTGAGTTTTTGCCCTCTTGGATTGGTGGCACAATTTAAAAAGACTCCAAATGCCTAGGATTGAAAATGTCATGATTAAAGTGCACAGTCTTGTATTTTGTTGGTGGGATTGTCCATTGATACAGTCTTTTTGGAAAGCAATCTAGTGATGTACATTAAAAGGGTATAGCATGTACCCTTTGACTCCGCAATTCCACATCTAGAAATTAATCTGAAACTAAAATAGTTTCATATACAAACGTTCTGTAATGTTTGTAATACTAAATTCTGGACATAACCCAGTTATCTATCAGGTGTTTTCTGGTTAAATGAATACTATACAGTCACTAAAAGAATGAAAAATCGTATGTCTTAATGTGGAATTAAGTTCATTGTTTATTAAACTTATTCTTAAATAAGAATTGTATGTGTAGTAATTTTTGCATGTATATGACTATATATGACTCCTCACACTATTGTTTATTTCAAGGGAGTGAAATTATTGGTGACCTTTAATTTCTACTTTATATTAACCATATTAGAGTTTTTGAGAAAGAGTATTACTTTTATAGTTGGAAAAACAAAACCATTAATGTTTATCTCTTTTGAAAAATGCGTAGGTGGAAGAATACGCCTTATTCACATTTATAGGAACAGCCAAAACATTTACTGAGGGCCAAGAAAGAAGATACAGCTAAATAGGGAGACCTCCTATTTCTTGTGTATGAAAACTGCGTATTCACATTTCAGTTTTCTGGTGTTTAGCTTGTGAGAGTGTTAGTTGTCACATTCTGATGTTAGTTGAGTTAGTTGTATCTAATTTTTATCTGTATGCTCAGCACCTAACAATTCTTTTTTTTTTTTTTAAAGATTTTATTTATTTATTTGACAGAGAGAGACATAGCGAGAGAGGGAACACAGCAGGGGAAGTGGAAGAGGGAGAAGCAAGTTACCCGCCGAGCAAGGAGCCCGATGCGGGGCTCGATCCCAGGACCCTGGGATCATGACCTGAGCTGAAGGCAGACACTCAATGACTGAGCCACCCAGGCGCCCCAGCACCTAACAATTCTACTTCTGAATTTACCCTAAAGAAATAATGAAGTGATCTCAGTCATATTATATATGTTGTGTTGCATCTACTTATTCTCATATAACAGCAGTTATGGAAATTCCTCCAAGTTCATTGGCAAAGATATACCTCATTTGTTTTAATATACTATGGTTTGTTTAACTGTTAACTCTTTTTCTCTTCTAATTATTTTCAGTTGTTTTACCACTAACAGTGCTTTAGTAAACATCTTTGTAGGTAATGGCAGTATAAGCCATAAGCTTATGAGGCTGCTGGGTTGAAGGGTTTTTATATTTTTTCTTTTTTTTTTTTAAGATTTTATTTATTTATTTATTAGAGAGAGACAGAGAGAGAGGGAACACAGGCAGGGGGAGTGGGAGAGGGAGAAGCAGGCTTCCCGCTGAGCAGGGAGCCCGATTTGGGGCTTCGATCCCAGGACCCTGGGATCATGACCTGAGCTGAAGGCAGATGCCTAACAACTGAGCCACCCGGGAGCCTCCCTTTTTTTTTTTTTCCTGAGTTTGAAATATCACTTCACCATTTTAATGAGTATGTCATTTTAGAGATTTTATTTATTTATTTGAGAGAGAGCGCGCGAGCACACAAGCAGGGTGAGGGGCAGAGGAAGAAGCAGACTCCTTGCTGGGCATGGATTCCAGTGCGGGGCTTGATCCTGGGACTCCAGGATCATGACTTGAGCTGAAGGCAGACGCTTAACCGACTGAGCCACCCAGGCGCCCCAGTGACTATGTCATTTTTGAAAAATACTTGGCTCTTACTGTTGTTATTAAATAGAACATTTTATTTGTTTTCAAATTATTTTTATTTTTTTAAGTAATCTCTGTATCCACTGTGGGGCTCCAACTCAAAACCCTGAGATCGACAGTTGCGTGCTCCACCGACTGAGCCAGCCAGGCACCCCTAGAACATTTTTTTAAAGATTTTATTTATTTGAGAGAGAGAGAGAGAGATCACAAGCAGGGGGGAGTGGGAGAGGGAGAAGCAGACTCCCCACTGAACAGGGAGCCTGGTGCAGAACTCGATCCCAGGACCCTGGGATCATGACCTGAGCCAAAGGCAGACACTTAACCAACTGAGCCAGCCAGGTGCCCACCCCTAGAACATTTTAAATAAGACATTCTTTTCTCATTGAATTTGATTTGTTACCTGTTAAAATCCCGTGTATCTTTGAGTTTTTTTCTGGCTTCTATTTTTCAGATCATTTTGTTGATTTCTGTGCACTATCATGCTATTTTGATAATGATGATTTTATAGTAAATATTAATATCTACTATGACAAATTCTTCTTGTTCTCTCTCCAGTGCTAAGTATATGTCAGATGCTTATTGCACATTTATTAAGTTAATAAATAGACTTAATAAATATTAAATCTTGCCTTAGATAAATTTGGCAGGCCTCTTTACTTTAGGGAAACTGAAGCTTGGCATGTTGATGGTGTCCCTTGCTAGCCAAGAATAGTATTACACTTTCTCAAGTGTAATAAACAGTGACATAGAGGAGGAGTTGAGAATTGGATGATCAGTTTGAACATGAAGATAGGAAGGGGCACATGTTAGACATGAGAGAAATACTTTAAGCCCTGAGAAGAGACAGTTTATCTGAAAGTAAATCCCAAGGCTGAAAAATGCTAGAAAAGACCGATAGTACTCTACTATATAAACTTTCTCACCCTTTCCGTCTTTTATTTAAAAAAATTTCAAACCTATAATATAGTGTATGTCTATATTCCTTTCACCTGGATATACCACTTGTCAATATTTTTATTGTAATTGTTGCTGCTGCTCCATTATTCTTGTCTGTTTGTCCTCTCCCTCCTTCCTGCCCCCCACCCTCCCTGCATGCAAGCACACACACACACACACACTCTTTCTCTCTCTCTTTTTATCACTCACTATCTGCACACACTAGATCTATATTCAGATGGATGCTGAACCATTTGAGAGTTGCAGATCTGATGATGACATTTCACCCATGTGTGTTTTGTACATCCTGAGAACCCAGAACATTCTCTTATATAACCAGATACAATTATCATAGTTCAAAAACTAAGCATTGATATGATTATCTGAAATACCATTCATATTCAGGTGTCCCAAAGTTTCCCTATAATGCCCTTCACAAACAGTTTTTCCTCCCTAGATACAGTATGTGTATCATGCATTGCCTTTAGTTGTTGTCTCTCCTTGAATATATAAGAATATAGAAGAAATCCCTAGCCTCTTTTTCTGTTTGTTTTCATGATACAGGCATTTTTGAAGAGTCCAGGCCAATTTTGCAGACTTAAGCTTTGTCTGCTTGTTCCTGATTAGATTCAGGTTAAATTTTTAGCGGAAAGAATACCTAGGTGGTGATATATCTTTAGTGTATCGCATCAGAAGGCACATGATATCATTTTATCCCATTATTGATAATGTTAAGTCTGATTGCTTGATTAAGGGTATTGTTTCCTGTACTTCTCTATTTTAAAGATTTTTTTCTAATAGTCTGTGGGATGATACTGAAGATTCCATTCCCCCCCCAACTTTTTGCCCAGTGGTTTTGGCATTTATTGCTGGTTGGTTTTTTTTTTCCCATTGATGATTCTGGCCTCAATTATTACTTTAATGGTCACAAAAAAAGTGATTTTTCTAATTCTTTTATTTCTTCTGCATTTATTAGTTGACATTCTTCTCTAAAGAAGGGCATTTACTCCCTGCTTTATTTCTCTTCATTTTATTTTTTTGCTATTATCACTCTGGACTCAGGGATTTGTGTTTTTTGGGGTTTTTTTTGTTTGTTTTTTAAGATTTTATTTATTTGAGAAGGAGAGAGGAGAGAGAGCGTGAGAGAGAGTGCGTGTGCACAAGCCAGAGCACAAGAGCGCAGGGGAAGGAGAAGCAGACTTCCTGCTGAGCAGGGAGTTCCATGCTGGGCTCAATCCCAGGATGCTAGGATCTTGACCTGACCCGAAGGCAGCTGCTTAACCGACTGAACCACCCCGGCGCCCCTGTTTTTTGTTTTTTTAACTAGGCTCCATTCCCAACATGGTGCTTGAAAACTCATGACCCCAAGATCAAGAGTAGCACACTCTACTGACTGAGCTAGCCACACGCCCCCCAGGGATTCTTTTTTTGCTCATTTGGTTATATTCCATTCTTGTCTTTATTTTGATGCTCATGTTTCTAAAGCTGACTGGTGAGAGCACCTTCAGTCTGGTTCCCGTGCCCTTTTGATGTCTCCATCTGTTTTTGTGAATTTTCTTGCTGTTGAAACAAGATGTTTTAAGATCTCTTCGGACTTCCTCTGCTGCAGCCTTGGAATGAACTATTTTTTCCAAGAAGTCCTATTCCACTTTAGTAGGAAATGATATTAGAAATCAGAATTTGGGGGGCGCCTGGGTGGCTCAGTCATTAAGCGTCTGCCTTCGGCTCAGGTCGTGATCCCAGGGATCTGGGATCGAGTCCCGCATCGGGCTCCCAGATCAGTGGGAAGCCTGCTTCTCCCTCTCCCACTCCCCCTGCTTGTGTTCCCTCTCTCTCTGTCTGTCTCTGTCAAATAAATAAATAAAATCCTTTTTTAAAAAAATCAGAATTTGGGTGCTGAGCATGCTTCTTTCTTCTGGTGTGTTCCTGCTCCTAGACTCTTTCAGTGTACAGAAATGGAGACTGTCTGTTTCTCTCGATCGGTAGATTGATAGAGATTTTTTAAAATACAAGCATGTGTTCATAGTACTATTTCTAGCTCCTAATCCCCAAAAATTATTTTTCTCCCTATTCCTTTGTATATTTGTATCCCTCATCTCTCATAGTAACATGCTTGGATCCTCAAAAATCTCAGTATACTCATTTGCTCCATTTTGTAGCAATGAAATTGCTACACCATTATGCTACACCATAGAATGTTGTTTGTAATAAATGTATGAACTTAACGTAAGTACTTGATGGGCACTTAAAACAATTTACCTTAAGTAGAGGGAGAACTCTCCTTTCTACTTGCTAATATTCTTTTAAAAATTATTTTTCTGGTAGTCCCACAGATTTTGTTTTGTTGTAGCAATTAGCTAATTTTAACCGAATTCTTCTTCAGTATAGTAGTTGCAGATGTCCTGAGGGAAATGCTATGAAATAGGTTTGCCTATACAACAAAGATATACCTCAAACTGACTCATTTAAATTTCATGTTAATTTTAGGGGAGCTCACATTGATTACTGGAATTATTGCTTTGTGGGAAACTTTATCTTAGGCAGATACTAATGTTTAAAGACATGGGAGAAAAATGTGGATCTGATAAATTAGATGTGAAAATAAGGCAGATCAGAAAAAAATTAGAGAGTAAGAGCTACAACTGGGATATTGGTTCTTATAAGCAGTCATTTAATTTTGTTCTGCTTCTTGGCAGTCTTTTTAAAAGGAATATTCAGTCAGATGACTTTCATTGTTTAAGAATAGAGAACACTTTTTTTTGGATTATAGGAGGAATTTTATTGTGGGAATCAGATCTATTTCTACAATAAATGTACAAGTGTTTCTTTTTTTTTCTGTAAAGATTTTATTTATTTGACAGAGAAAGGCACAGCGAGAGAGGAAACACAATCAAGGGGAGTGGGAGAGGGAGAAGCAGGCTTCCCACTGAGAAGGGAGCCGAATGCAAGGCTCAATCCCAGGACCCTGGGATTGTGATCTGAGCCGAAGGCAGACGCTTAGTGACTGA
This sequence comes from Leptonychotes weddellii, assembly GCF_054177405.1. NCBI lineage: Eukaryota > Metazoa > Chordata > Mammalia > Carnivora > Phocidae > Leptonychotes > Leptonychotes weddellii. The sequence continues at coordinate 116,352,080 of NC_138375.1, forward strand.
GCTACCCAGGCACTCTGTACAAGTGTTTCTTGCATTATTTTAGCACTTTAATTAAATCATAGTTTAAGGAAGGCATTTCTTTTTTTAAGGAATTGAATTTAGGAAATGCAAGGAAATTAGTATTTAATATGCCCCTTAGATTCTTAGGATACAAATAACTTCATATGCAGCGGCACCATAGTTGCAGAGGTCTATCTGAAACCTGATTGTTAGTGATATACACTTACTAGTTGGTTCAAGTGTACTGGGGGATAATATACGTTCTTTGGTTTCACTCTCTGAATACCAAAGTATAGATATTTTCTAGTATTTATTAAAGAAGGAATCAAAAACTTTTTTTAAAAGATTTATTTATTTTAGTGAGAGAGCGAGCGAGCAAGTGGGGATGGGAATGGGAGGGAGGGGCAGAGAGAGAGTCCCAAACACAAGTGGGGCCAGATTCATGTACCTGAGCTTGGATGCTCAACCGACTGAGCCACCCAGGCATCCCGAAAGAATCAAATACTTTTTGTGCTTCTGTATGGTGCTAAGTACCAGGGAGACCAAAGAAAGCACATACTATTTCAATACCTCAAAATAGCTTATATTCTTGTCTAAGTTTATTAGAATATTATACAAATAGAAAAAGCTGAAAATTCATTTGGAACACTTAGAATATTTTTTAAATATTAATTGCTTTGATAGTAAATTTTTACTTTTGAATGTTTACTTGCACTGTTCTAACCACCTAAGAATCCTCAAGAGTATATTGGTTTTGCTGTCCATTCTTTTTTTTTTTTTTTTTTTAAGATTTTATTTATTTAAGAAAGAGAGAGTGCACGAACAGGGTTGGAGGGGGGAGTGAGGAGGGGCAGAAGGAGAGGGAGAAACAGACTCCGCACTGAGCAGGGAGCCTTACACAGGCCTCAGTCCCAGGACCCTGAGATCAGGACCTGAGCCGAAGGCAGATGCCTACCTGACTGAGCCAACCAAGCGCCCCTGCTGTCCATTGTGATTTTATAGTTACAGTTTCTTTCCAATCTTGATTTACTTTAATTTTCCGACTAGATTTGATTTATGAATCATAAGGCTAGAAATGCTCTACAAGTATAACCTGGTTTTTTCCTTCAGTCTCCACCAGGGCTCCCTGCGTCCCTGGCCCCTCTTCCCCCCAGACAAAACCAAGATAGATGGTTTACTCTAACTCCAGGGAAGAATGTTGCAGAGTCCCTGGTAATCCCTTATCCCAGGGTTCAACAACCTTTTTCATTATTATCTATTTAACCATAAGTCCCTGCCGCTATAAACAAACTATCTTCTTTAGTTCTTAGTGAAAATACATGCCGTAATGTTTATAGAAATGACACCCTCATTTTCTCCTCCATTCCAAAAGACTTTATTTTTCAGTACAGTTTCAACTACTATTACTAACCCAAGTTAATTTTAGATTCTATTACTGAAAGCCTCGGTTTTGCCATTTATTGAGGTATTGATTGAAATATTACTGTATTTAGAGCAGAAATGTCGTTTTTTAGGGAATCTAGAGCAACAGCAAAGCTGAGGTCAAACTGCCATAAGGATGGACACCAAGGAAGCTGTGTTTGGGACAAAAAGAAATCAAGATAAGGTAGATGCAAAGTAGAGAAAAGCGCTGGACCCCGGGGGGAGGGAGTGGTAGGTGGGAGCGGGTTTGTGCGCCACTGAAGGCAAAGAGTAGTTAGATTTCTGAAGAGGGGGCCGCAGAAGGCTTGTAGGAATCGTGATTTGGGCGATCTGAATCCATCTATCTGAATGTTTAAGTTTTAACTGACTTTTAGCTAGCTGAATACTTAAAAATTGATAAGGTTAAGTGTTTCAATGGGGTGGATCCTAATACTCTGGGCTAGTGTTTACTATCTCAGTAGTCGTGCCAGACACTATTGGTATTAGTTGGTAAAACCATTACCAGTACCCAGCTTCAGCACTAATGCCTGCTGCTACTTGGAAGTCGAAAGGGAATCTCCGAATGAAGCATTAAACTCACAGAATGAGTACAGAGCATTTTAATTTTGATTTTCCTTTTTGTGATTGATACAAAGATTGTGTTTCTCTTCTTAGCAACATGAACCGTGAAGACCGAAATGTGCTGCGTATGAAAGAACGGGAAAGGCGGAATCAGGAAATTCAGCAGGGCGAAGACGCCTTCCCACCTAGCTCTCCTCTCTTTGCCGAGCCATACAAAGTTGTAAGTAGTCCTGTGAATGGTTTTTTCCCCCCAACAGTGTGACGTTTTTGCTTTTCAAGTGTTTAAGCTTGAATTTTGATAGTAGAAAAGAGTTACTATCATATATTCCATTTAACATTTTTCCTTTCCTCTAAATGAGAATGTACACTTTTGGGGTAAACTTGTCATTGGAGTATAACATACATACAGAAAGGTACACAAAACAAGTGTTTTAGCTGAAAGAATTTTCACAACATGAACAACTTTATATAATCAGTACCCAGATCAAGAAACATATGATTAGCATCCTAAAGTCATCCTCAAACCCAAATTTCCTCCCTTACCCCTGTTGCTATCTCATATTCTTGAAAATGTGGTCTGGATTAGCTCAGACATTGATATCTACATCCCAGGCTCTACCGCTAACCCTGGGCAGGCATTTCACCTTTCTGAATTAAATTAAAATTTTGTAAATGAGTATGGATCGTCTACTGTTTCTTACGTTCTTTTGGGTATAATATAATGTCAAAGACAACTTTTTCAGAGATTCTTTTGTTTCTCCCTTGTTTCTTGCCATTTGCTTACTTAGTTTACCAAATATTTAGATTACTAAATATCAGTGACTGCTACTGTATTTGAATAAATGTGTCTTCAGTATCAGTCCGGTTCCTTTTTCTGTTTTATACTAAATTCTTTCTTTTTTATGGGCTTAATGAACAATATCCAATTTAGATTAAAAGCTTGTTGTCAGAGATGTTCAGTAAAGTGGACCAATTGCTATTTTGGTAACTATCATTGTACTTGATTTGGGATTACATAAAACACTGAATGATGTCACTTCTGATGACTAATGTGGCTGTAGTGGCCACAGATGTCTCTAATGTTTGATTTGGCTTTGGCTCATTTGATCTACCCTTACATTTTGAAGGCTTATACTGTGTATGATGGTATTGCAGCAGTAATGGCCGTTGTTGGTTTACGGTGTGAGATGGAGAGTGTGTTAGACTTTTTTCTGATGAAATACAAATATAACAACATATTCTAGGTTTACCCTGGTAACATTTGGTGTTTGTAGAAGCTATGAGATCTATAAAAGCCATTTTTTAAAAATATTTTATTTATTTATTTGAGAGAGAGAAAGAGAGACAGCACAAGCGGAGTGGAGAGGGAGAGGGAGAAGCAGACTCCTCACCAAGCAGGGAGCCCAGCGTGGGGCTCGATCCCGGGACCCAGGGTCAGGACGCGAGCTGAAGGCAGACCCTTAACCGACTGAGCTACGCAGACGCCCCATAAAAGCCATTTTTTACTAGTTCTTAAGGATTTTCATTTAAAGGCAGTTACACTGACATCATTTATATGAGTGTAACATGATAACACGAAACCTGGGGTTTGGGATTAGGGATTAAAGGCATTTCACAAAAACTGCAGGAGTTTGGTCCAGAATCTTCAAATCATACAACCATTTATTTTGTAATTACATTGTAATGAGTTGGATTTGATTCCTGAACTTGATGTTGTCTACAAATTGCTATATATTTCCCCCTCTTGTTTAATAGGGGTCAGACTGATTTTCAAATGATCTAAAGTCTTATCAGTTCATGCCAACCTCAGAATAAATAGTGGTTCTGTCTTGATTTCCTGTTTAATGCAATCAGTAAGCTTACACTCTTTCATGTTTGTGAACGTGAAAGAGTACTAAAGCTTGTGGATATTTTGGACTTTCTTATTATCCAAGAATGATTTTTAAAACCTACACTCTGTACCATTGACTTCAAAACTTGGAGTGTTTCTTGCTCAGAATTAATAGAATTAATATTTGAAACTTTATCAGTAGATTTTCCATTCTTAATTTGTTGTTGACTTTTATTAACTTAATTAGTCACAGTAACAGAAGGAATTAAAATTTTTTAAAAGGTCAGTTGGGTATAACATGTTTCATTAAATTTTTATTTCTCCTTTTAACTATAACATTGAACTCGGGGAATAAAATATTTTCCTACATTGCCAAAATAATGAGTGTTGGCTAATTTGCTCACCTAGAACTTAACTACATAAAGGCCCGTTACTTTTCCTGCTCTTCAAAAGATTTCTACTACTGTTTCAGTATATTTATTGGTGAAATTTGGATTTTTTTCCCTTCTGGAAACTTTGTACATACTTCTCAATATCCTATAGAGTATTTGTGTTTTTGCATGAATGTTTTTCACTTTCGATGCATTTTTTCCACTATAAAAATTATATATCTGGAGTTCACGTTTGAGATGTTAACCTTAAGGTATGAGATACGAGGCCTCCCTTTGAAAAACCCCTTTGCATTTGAAGTTTGGAAAGTCCATTTATAGAAGCATCTTTTAGTTCCCGTTACACTAATTCTGTCGTTTTATTTTACAATTTTTTGTAGACTAGCAAAGAAGATAAGCTATCAAGTCGTATTCAGAGTATGCTTGGAAATTACGATGAAATGAAGGATTTCATAGGAGACAGATCTATACCAAAGCTTGTTGCAATTCCCAAGCCTACAGTACCGCCGGCAGCAGATGAAAAATCGAACCCGAATTTCTTCGAACAGAGACATGGGACCTCTCATCAGAGTAGCAAATGGACTCCAGTAGGACCTGCACCCAGTACTTCTCAGGCTCAGAAACGGTCCTCAGGCTTGCAGAGTGGACACAGCAGCCAGCGGACCAGTGCCGGTGGCAGCGGTGGCACCAGCAGTGGTGGCCAGAGGCATGACCGTGACTCATACAGCAGTAGTGGAAGCAGTAATCGGAAAAAAGGCCAGCATGGGTCGGAACACTCCAAATCACGCTCTTCCAGCCCTGGAAAACCCCAGGCTGTGTCTTCATTAAGCTCCAGTCATTCCAGGTCTCACGGGAATGATCACCATAGCAAGGACCATCAGCGTTCCAAATCCCCTCGGGACCCTGATGCAAACTGGGATTCTCCCTCCCGTGTACCTTTTTCAAGTGGGCAGCATTCAAATCAGTCTTTCCCACCTTCATTGATGTCAAAGTCCAGTTCAATGTTACAGAAACCCACTGCCTATGTGCGGCCCATGGATGGACAGGAGTCCATGGAACCAAAGCTGTCCTCTGAGCACTACAGCAGCCAATCCCATGGCAACAGCATGACTGAACTGAAGCCCAGTAGCAAAGCACATCTCACCAAGCTGAAAATACCTTCCCAACCATTGGATGTAAGTTACACATTTAGAGCCTTTTTTAAAATTTTTTAATTTATCCCATTTATTTTAGACAGAGCAGGGGGAGGAGCAGGGGGAAGGAGAGAGAGAACCTCCTGCCACCCCAAGATCTGGACCTGAGCCAAAATCAAGAGTTGGCCACTTAACCGACTGAGCCACCCAGGAGCCCTTTAGAGCTTTTAATATTACGACTCTGTGAAGCAGTTTACTATGAAATTATAATTGAACTTAAATTTTGTCTCAGTTTTAATAAGGTATAGATAAGTTTAAAAATAAGACTTGTGATTGACTCCAAAGTGATCAGTAGACCTGTTAGCTTCCCCTGTTGGGCAGTAGAGAAAATGTCATTCACTGTTTTGAAATATTCAGATGACAGTCGTAGAATAAAAGCATGATCTGTGAAATCAATACCTTAGATTTCCTCCTTTTGATTTTATGAAAGAATACGTCTTGTGTTCTTTTTTTTAAAAAAATAACTTGTATTCTCATTGTGATACTCATGAATGCGATGTGGGCTGTGGTTCATTGTAGTGAATGTTGGGATTGGGGGGGGGCGTCCATCAAGATGGTAATGTTGTGTGGTTTGGATGCCATGAGTTTTTTTTCTCTGTTTGCACTTAAGGGTTTGAGACAGCTGCTCTAGATTCATAGTGGTGGTTTGAAATTTACAGTATTTATAACTGCATGCCAAAGCATCAGAATAACTAAAGAAATTGAGTATTCACTGTGAAATAGTTTTTTATCTTTTAAAAGAAAAAATTTTAGAAGTAGTCTTTGTACTTTTCGTAGAAGTGTGAAAATCATAGTTCATAGCTTAAAACGGTTGTGGAAGGGGTCAAGGGTAGGTGAAATGGTGTTTTAAGAACATTTAGACATTTTTCCTGTGGCCTTAGGAAACTCATTGTTCATGGCAGTTGTCATCTAATTACTCCTCTGAAGAGAATAGTGAAGTGGTTGTTTGTTCTTTCTTCAAACAACTTGATCCTTGGAGATAGACTTGAGTGCAAACTCTAGCTCTCCAGTTCCTGACTGTGCTTTAGAATAAACAACTTTGCCGTGATTTAAGGAAACTGTGTAAAATGTCCATCATATTCCAGACAAGTATTCTTTCAATAATGCTGGTTTTATTCTGTTTGTTAGTTTATGTGAAGTAATGTATTTCAGTATCATGGTATATTTTGTATATAAATAAACTCAAATTTTTGACAAGTTGCTCCACCTGCAAAATAACATTTAAAAATTTATTTCTAATCTAAGTATAAGAAAGATAAGATTTTTCAAAACTTTTGATAAATACAAAGTTCTTCAAATCCTTGTACAGTTGGTGATTAAAATTTTTTAGAGCTTGAAAAATTTGCATTTAAGGAAATTTGTCAAAAGATTAATTAGTGTTGTGATTTAGAATAGTGGGATCATAAATAGGTCTTTAAATTTAATTTGTTTTCTAATAGTGTTGTTGAATCTGTGCAACAAATAATAAAAATCTAATGATAAATGACCCCAAATCTAATGTGTGTCTCTTTTCCTCTTAAGGCATCTGCTTCTGGTGACGTGAGCTGTGTGGATGAAATTCTTAAAGTAAGTTATTGTTGTTGTTTTAATACTTTGTCTTTTTTGTTTATGATCCTCTGCTATCTTCTTGCCCTCTTCCCCCCGATATTTCACAAAGGATCTGGGGCAGCAGATTGCTTACATGTGAAACCTCATTATGTCTGTAAAAAATAATTGACTCTGTTATGCCTATTTTCATACTTAGTTTCTGAGTCATTTGGTTTGTTAATAACTACCTGCACTCGAAGAACTGGTTTGGTTTGTTTTTCATTTTTAAGTAAAACAAATTCCCGTCATAATAGTTTGCCTTGAAAAGAGGAAGAAACCAAATGCAACAGTACTTTCTAAGGCTTATCGGTAATTACCAGTCAAACCGTTTCATTGAAGATAGCTTGCTTTCTAATTCATTTGTACTTACTGGTCAGTTCCTACAATGAAAGACCTCCTCCTAATACAGCTCACTTTGAGTGTTGGATGGAATATGTTTAAAACCGACACATGACCAAAATGTGCATTCCTCTTCTGGGAAAAGAAAAAGTTGTCAGTTGGAAAAAGAGAAGGTCTAGTGGATTAATGAGTGACAGTGAGTGCTCTTGGCTTAGTAGAGAAAAACTGTCCGTCACGTCTTACTTGTACTTTCTGCATAAGCTCCTGATTTTTTTGTGTCTGTACCTGCATCTCATCATGAATCCTCCTTCTGAGAGACTACTTGCATTGCTACTCCCACTCTATTCTCTCCTCCTTTCTTCAGCCCAGCACAGTCTCTCATTTGTCTCAGTCATGTTGCTGAAGCTGTTTCTCTAAGCTCATGGTCTTTCCCTTCACTGGGGGCTTCATTTGAGTTCTCTGCTCTTTCTGCTGTCCTCAAGAATTTTTAGTTTTTCATTCTAGAAACCTCATTCTTCCTTCCTTGCCTGTTATTATGCTTCACCGTTTTTATTTCCATCCACCTTTCTTATCTCTCGTTCTCTGCCTTTTGGGAACCTTGGCGTCTTCTCTTTTCAACATGGGTCTTTTTTCTAGCTTCTCCATTTTTTTCTGCTCCATATTGATTTTCCTCCATTGTTACGGCTTCACCTGTTAACTCTTCAGTCTTTCTCTCCTCCTTGGCCTCCTCTGAACTGTGGTTTATTCTCTTGCTTCGTAGCTATGTGTCCATTTGCGTTTCTCCCTGCTTCTTTAGACTGAACATATCTAAAGGCAGATTTATCAGACTTCCTTCTCTTAGTAGTACCACCGTTCTCCTGTGCTTCTAAGTGTAAAATCCTAATTTTCTCTCATGTTCTATTTAATCACAAAACTGCATGTACAGTTTGAATTTTCCTTGAAAATGCCACTCCTTTATTTCCATTTCTGCCACCTTGAGCTTCAAGAATTGCAATCTACCGTCCTCGCTTTGCTCATCTGTCTTCTGTATTGCTACCAGATTCTCTCTTAATCCATTGTCTTCCTAAGTTAATTTCTGTCTTAGACATTTCAGTGGCTCTGTCTCTAATCCCCATAGAAAGAATAGTGTCCAAGTTCAACGTTCTAGACCTTTTTCACAGGCCGGTTCTAACCTCTCTCGCTATTGATTCACCACTTTTGTCAAATTGGTTTCACTAAGCCATATGCTTTCTTGCTCTTTTACCTTTTTAAAGTAGACTTTCGTGAAATATGTTTCTCCTTTGTCTTTAGTCATATACAGATGGTTTTTTCTTAGAATCCCAGTGTAATCCTTCTTTCCCCTGTGTCAGACCATCAGATCACATAACTCTTTTGAATCTCATATAGCAAAAAAAAAGAATCTCATATAGCATATGCATTTTTCAGTTGCCATGTATATGAAAAGTGTAACAGAGCATTTATCTTTTCTCATTGAATCCTCAAAGATGCATGGCATTGTAATACCTGGTAGAATCTTAGATATTCTCACATTTGATGATCTCTTTGATGATACTGACCATTTAGTCTTCATTTTATATACATAGGGCTTGGCACATGGCCTTGGGTGTAACGGGTGCTCAGTCATTTAATGATGCAGTTAAATAGATTTTCTGTAGAAAGTACTTCGGTATTTGAGGTGTAAAATGCCAGCACTGAAAACCTAGAGTGCCCGAGTTTCTGTTTCCTTTCCCTGTATGCAGTGCATAAGGAACTGCAGGTCCAAATTGCCTTCATGTTTTCTTGATCTTTGTAGTCATACTATTTCTAGGAACTCCATCATAAACTTAAAGAAGAAAATTTTAATCTAAAAATGATAACTGTTTCTTGTAAAAACAAGCAAGATTAATTCATGGTTTGCTAATGAAGCCCCTGTCATGTATCAAGCTCTTGGGATAACAGTGGTGATAATGATAGTGTTGCACCCTTTGAGCTGACATTCTTGCTGGATATTGGAAATAATCAACTATTTAACATTATTTCAGAAAGTGAAATGCTATTAAAAAATAAAGCATTGTAAGAAGATAAAGAGCAATTAACAGTGCAGGGGACTATTTTACAAAGTTCCAGCAGTAGAGACTGTACCAAGTGCCCAGGTCTCTTTCGAAACCCTTCTGTTGTTCTGTTGCCCAAACGTAGCCAGAGATTTTTTTTTTTCATATATATTTTTTCATATACAAACATTTACTAGGACATAGACTATGATTTCTGTTTATCACTTACCAGTATGTTGTGGACAACATTCCATATCAGTAGTTAAATTCCTCATTTACTGTCTGCTTGGTGTTCCATTGTGTGGCTATCTGGTAATTTAATTATTCTGTGCTGTTGGATATTTAGGTTGTTTCCATTTTTGAAGTGTAGGCCCCTTGAACATGTATCTTTACCTAACTGTGTGGGTATAGCTACAGAGTAAATTCCTAAAAGTTAAACCACCCTTACTGTATTTTCTCAGTCTACCTAGTGGCTTACTTTGAACTTTGAAATAAAACACTCCTTCCTTATTCTAAATCTGATATCTTTCTTTCCCCTGCTCCTCTAACATACACATTGTGATCTTATCCAAATCTCCACTTGAACATAGTTGGCATGTGATTAAACAGAAGGCATTGAATGAAATCATACTTACGGCCTTGCCTGTCTGTCTTCCTTCTCGTGTGCTTTTGGTATCTCTCTTCTGGTTTCCTCCACCTGACCAAAACTTCCCATCAGCGAATGGGCTCTGCAGCCAGACTTCCTAGGGTGAAATTTCGTGTCCATTTGTGTCCACAAATGTGTGGCCTTTAATAAATAACTTCTGTGCTTCAGTTTCATCCTACATAGAGTTAGGGTAATAATGGTATCTACCTCCTAATATCGTTGTGAGTACTAAATAAGTAACAGACCTGTAAAACAGCACAGTATCTGGCCCATTAAAGGTACACAATAAATGTTAGCTCCTTTTCTTATTATTACCCGCCCCTCCCGCTCTCACAGCATGCTCTTCTTCAGTAACATTGTACTGTGTACCTTGTATTTGATTACAGGCTTATTTCTGTGATGATTCACAGGTTTCATCATCTTAGCTCCAAGCTCCCTGAAGCCAGGCAGTGGATATTATTTATCTTATTTCCTGCCCCATAGTGCCTTGCACACAATTGTGCTTAATTAATATTTATTGATTAAATATGTATACTTTTGGAAGGACCTATCATGAAACCAGCATTTATAATACAAATCTGGTTTTTAGCTATGTAATTTTTATCCTTGAACTGGTTGAAAACAAACTGTAATAATTACATTTCAGGAGATGACGCATTCATGGCCTCCCCCTCTAACGGCTATTCATACACCATGCAAAACAGAACCTTCCAAATTTCCTTTTCCAACTAAGGTAAGTAAATAACATGTGTCTTTGATACTGTTAGAAAACTCTAAATGGCTTGACTAAAATCATATGAATTCAGAATTGTCTTGCCATTCTAGTGGGAGACAGACAATAAATATATAAGTTCAAATAGTGATCATTGCTATGAAGAAAACAAAACAAGATAATAGAATCAAGAGTGACTTAGATTAAGAGGTTCTTGAAAAAGCTTTGAAGGCAATCGGGAAGAGAATTAAAAGGCATCAGTGTTTCTTGCAAACTGTTCTAGGCTGCCGGTGGTAAGCGCTGCCAGGGGGTAAGGGCTTCTCACGCTCTTGCCTGAGGACCCCCCCCTTCCACTGGACATAGCAGCCATACTGATGTGCTGTGGAAAGAGGTTCCTCAGACAACAGTTCCAAGTTCAACTACAATCAGCAGATGTGCTTTTCTTTTTTTTAACATTAATTTATATTTACATGAATAATAGAAGAATATATTCTCCTTGTGGAAGTTTGACCAGGACCTCTAATAATAGCCTTTCCCAGTGTTGCCTCTTCCATCTCACCAGAGCAACTTCCATGCATACCTTTGCAAGTCTTTTCACATGCATATGTGATCATTATGCGTTAAGCACTCTCTCTCTGAATTTATTTCTGCCCAGATTTATTGTTCTGGATTTTTAATCAGCAACAGGCCTTAGAGATCATTCTGTGTTACTAAGTGTCATAGATTACATATACAGGTATTTCGTTTCTTATATTTGCATCTATAGTATAAATGTATTTTAGTTGAATTATTTCCCTTTGGTATTTAAGTTGTTGCCAAGTTTTCATTTCCATAAACATTGCTTGTGTGGTATCTTTTTCATGCCTTCTTGTGTGCATATGAGTTTCTTTTGTGTAAAGTAAGAAGTAGAATTGTTGAGTATTGAGACGGTATATTTAATATATATTCTCAAATTCCCTCTGTATCAGTTGTACCAGTCAGTACTCCCACTTATATTCCCTCTGATTCCTCACATGCATGTCACCATTTGTTATTTGAAGCACCAGTCTTTTGAGTGCAGAATGGCATTTAATTTCCTAGATTGCTAGTCAGGTTTGTCGTCTTTACACATTGTCATCCGTGTGATTTCTCTGTAGGTGAATTTACTCTGTAGGTGAATCTCTGCTCTTGGGGTTGCATCTTTCACCTAATGAGTTTCAGGAGGAGTTCTTTTTGTGTTGTTTTGTTTGAATTCTGGATTCTAATAGTTTCTTCTGTGTGCTACAAATACATTGCCCAGTGAGAGTCCTTTTAAGTATCACGGTCTGGAAGATTTTAATTTTGATGAATAAGTAGATCGTTCTCTTCTGTGAAGCTTTTACTTTTCAATGTCTTGTTAAAGAAGCATTTTCCTTCCCCAGGATCATAAGCATACCCTCTTATTTTTTACCTTAATGTAATGGCAATTTTGTTTTCTATGCTTATCTTTAGCCCAGTTTATTTTTGTGAATAATGTGAGGTAGGCATGTAACTTTCTGCCTGTATGTGTGCCGTCACCCTCTTTTCCTTCAGCCTTAATACGCACCTAGTAAATGTACAGTTGGAGTTTGGTAGGTGTATGCAGCTGTGTAGCCACCAGCCCAGTCAAGAATTAGAATATTTCCGACACCGCCACAAGTCCCCTCATGTTTCTTTGCAGTCTGCCTCACCCCCACCACTGGCCCCTCATAATCACTGATCTGTTTTATGTCACTATAGACAAGTTGTGCTTTTTCTAGAATTTCATGTAAATGGAATCCATACAGTGCATACTCCTTTTGTATATGTGTTTACCTTCTTTAGCTCAGCATCTACTTCTGGAATTCTTCCATGTTCATGAATGTATTGGTAATTTGTTCTTTTTTATTCCTGAGTTCCTTTTTATTTGTGTTGTATGAAAATATCAGAATTTGTGTATCCATGTACCTGTTGATTAACATTTGGGTTTTTTCCAGATTTGGGCTATTAAGAAGAGAGTATCTATAAATATTCACTTACAAGCCTTTGTGTAGACTTAAGTTTTCTTTTTTCAAGGATAAATACTGGGCTATATGGTAAAAAGTAGAATTGCTCAGTCATATGTTGAATTCATGTTAACTTGATACTAAACTAAAACTATTTTCCCAAGCGACTGTGTCATACTCCTACCTCACTCCACTCCCATCTGTCAGCAATATATTATAGTTTGATTTGTTCTACATCCTCGTCTACATTTGGTATTGTCAGTCTTATTTAGTTTTAGCCATTTTCCTGGGCACGTAAAGGTTTTATCTCATACTGGCTTCAGTTTGTGATTCCCTGATGACTAATGATGTTGAACCTCTTCTTATGACCTTATTGACCATTCTTCTTTTTTGGATATCAGTTCAAATCTTATGACTCTTGTGTATTATGTCTGTGTGGTGGTGGCAGGACTAGGAGATGTTATTTGTAGTTTTCCCGTCTTTGGTTTTGGTATCAGGGCAGCTCTGGCTCTTTAAGAGGAGCAGGGAAATGTTCTCTTCATTTCTGTTTTCTGACTTGTGGAATTTAGTTTTAATTCTTCCTTGCATTTTTCTTTTTTTTTTTTTTAATGTTTTATTTATTTATTCATGAAAGTCAGAGAGAGAGAGAGAGGCAGAGGCAGAGGGAGAAGCAGGCTCCCCGCCTAGCAGGGAGCCCGATGCGGGACTCGATCCCAGAACCCTGGGATCATGACCTGAGCCGAAGGCAGACGCTTAACCATCTGAGCCACCCAGGTGCCCTGAATTTTTCTTTTTTTAAAGATTTTTTTATTTATTTGAGAGAGCAAGAGACAGCAGGACAGAGCATGAGTGGGGGGAGAGGCAGAAAGAGAGGGAGAGGCAGACTCCCTGCTGAACACAGGGCTCCAACCCCGGGACCCTGGGTTCATGACCTGAGCCAAAGGCAGACACTTAACCAACTGACCCACCCAGGCACACCTTGAGTATTTTAATATACTTCAACAGTGATGCCATTTGGGCCCATAGTGTTCCTTATTGGAAGGTATTCAATTATAAATTCAAGGTTTTCATTAGATATAGAGCTACTCAGATTTGCTATTCCTTGTATCAATCTTGTAATTTGTTCATTTCATTTAAGTAGTCAAGTGTATTGGTATAGAGTTATTTATAATATAAATACTTTTAAAGTTTGTAGGACCTCTAGGAAAGTCATTTTTCCCCCTTGATATTGGTGATTTGTATTTTCTCTTTTCATTTTCTTTTATTAGTCTAGCTAGAGTTTGGTCAGTTTTTTGTTTGGTTTTTTTTTTAAGATATTTATTTATTTATTTATTTATTTGACAGAGAGAGAGAGAGAGAGCAAGAGCAGGAACACAAGCAGGGGGAGCAGGAGAGGGAGAACCAGGCTTCCTGCCAAGCAGGGAGCCCGATGCGGGGCTCAATTCCAGGACCCTGGGATCATGACCTGAGCCGAAGCAGATGCTTAACGACTGAGCCACCCAGGAGCCCCGAGTTTTGTCAGTTTTATTGATCATTTCCAAAAACCATCTTTTAATTTTTTCAGTTTTCTATTTCTTTGGTTTTTCCTTTATTGTGGTTGTTGTCTTCTTTCTACTTACTGTGGATTTCTTTTTTTTTTTAAGAGTTTTATTTATTTATTTGACAGAGACACAGCGAGAGAGGGAACACAAGCAGGGGGAGTGGGAGAGGGAGAAGCAGGCTTCCCGCAGAGCAGGGAGCCCGATGCAGGGCTCGATCCCAGGACCCTGGGATCATGACCTGAGCCGAAGGCAGACGCTTAATGACTGAGCCACCCACGCGTACTACTTACTGTGGGGTTCATTTACTTTCTTTTAACTTCAGATGGAGGCTTAGGTCATTAATCGTAGACATTTCTTGTTTTCTGTATTTAAAACTATCAATTTCCCTGTGAGCTCTGTTTTAGGTATATCTCACAGATTGTGATATGTTGTGATTTTATTACCATTTAGTGTGTGCTGTTTCCTTATTCCGTGTGTGACTTCTTCCTTGATCCTTGGAAGCATGTGGTTTCATTTGCAAATATTTGAGGATTTTCCACATATCATTTTATTACTGATTCTAATTTATTTATGTTCTTGTTAGAGAATATAAGCTATAATTTTTTTTTTTTAAAGATTTTATTTATTTATTTGAGATAGAATGAGAGAGAGAGAGAGCACATGAGAGGGGGGAGGGTCAGAGGGAGAAGCAGGCTCCCCGCCGAGCAGGGAGCCCGATGCGGGACTCGATCCCCGGACTCCAGGATCATGACCTGAGCCGAAGGCAGTCGCTCAACCGACTGAGCCACCCAGGCGCCCAAGCTATAATTTGTTTTTAAAAATTTAATGTTTTATGGCCAGTATATGAACTTTCTTGGTGACTGTTTCATGTACACTAGATAGAATATGTTCTTTTTTTTTCTTAAGATTTTTTAAAGATTTTATTTATTGGGGTACTTGGGTGGCTCAGTCATTAAGCGTCTGCCTTCAGCTCAGGTCATGATCCCGGGGCCCTGGGATTGAGCCCCTCATCGGGCTCCCTGGTTGGTGGGAAGCTGCTTCTCCCTCTCCCACTCCCCCTATTTGTGTTCCCTCTCTCTGTCTCTCTCTCTGTCAAATAAATAAATAAAATCTTTAGGAAAAAAAGGTTTTATTTATTTGAGACAGTGAGAGCGAGAGCGAGAGAGTGAGCACAAGAGGGGAGGAGGGTCCGAGGGAGGGGGAGAGGCAGACCCTCTGCTGAGCAGGGAGCCTGACGTGGGGCTCGATCCCAGGACCTCGAGATCATGACCCGAGCTGAAGGCAGATGCTTAACCGACTGAGCCACCAGAAGCCATAGAATATGTTCTGTATATATTAGATCAAGTTGGTCGAGAGTGATTAGTTGTCTACATTTTAACGGACTTTCTATTCTATCAGCTAATGAGAGTGTTGACATCTGCACCTCTGTTGGTGGATTTGTCTATTTCCTCTGTCAGTTTTGTCCACTTGGAGTTCAGGTATTTTGAAGTTTTGTTATTAGGTGTGTTTAGGATTGCACTATCTTTTTGATAAATTGATTCCTCGTTTTTTTATTATGAGACGTCCATCTTTATATGTGGTATTAATGCTTATTCTGAAGTCTACTTTGTCTGATTTTCATGTAGTCACTCCAGCTTTCTTTTAATTTACTATTAACATGATTTAACATTTTCTTTTATTTTTAATCTTTTGGTGGCTTTATATTTAAAGTGAGTTTCTTTTAGGCAGCATATAATTTGGTCTTGGTTTTGCAGTTTGCCAATCTCTAGTATTTAATCTTGGGGTGTTTAAACCATTTTCTTTTAATGTAGTAATTGATATTGTAGGTTGTTTTTTGTTTGTTTGTTTTTGTGGGTTTTTGTTTTTTTTTTATATTGTAGGGTTTAAATGTACCATTTGTTATTTGTTTTCTATTTGTCCCAACAGTTCTTTCTTTCTTTGTTCCCTTTCTTGAGATTCTTTTGGATTTTAATAGTATACCTCTTTTTTTTTAATTGTAAAATTAAAGCTTGAGTTTATCAGAAGACTATGAGCATAAGCTCATAGTTCTGGCTTATGAATGCAGGTCCATTCATAATTTTTTTAGGTGACAGTTTTTTTTGAGATATAATATACACACCATACAGTTCCTTCATTTAAAATGTACAATTTACTGGTTTTTAGTATATTCATAGTTGTGTAACCATCACCACAATTATTTTGGAATATTTTATCACCACAAAAAGAAACCCTATACTATTTAGCAGTCACCCTTCTATGTCCTCCAGCCCCCACCCTGGCCCCAAAGCAGTCACTCATCTGTATTATATCTCTATTGATTTGCCTATTCTGGACATTTCATATAAATCAAATCATACAATATGTGGTCTTTTTTGACTGGATCTTTTACATCTAGCATGATGTTTTAAAGGTTCATTCATGTTATGTTGTCAGTATTTTGTTCCATTTTATGGCTAAATATATCACATTTTGTTTATCTGTTTATCAGTTCATTGACATTTGGGTTGTTTTCAGTTTGGGGCTATTAGGAAAATTGCTACTGTCAACATTAGTGTAGAGACATGTTTTCAGTTCTCTTGGTTTGCTGGGTCATTTAGTAACTGTGGTTAATCTTTTGAGGAACTGCCTGATGGTTTTCCACAGTGTTTGCTACATTTTATCTTCCCACCAGCAGTGCCTGAGAGTTCTAGTTTCTTCAAATCATGGCCAAGTTGTTACCCTTTCTTGGGAATAAAGCTGTTTCAGAGGGTGTGAAGTGGTTTATCATGTGGGTTGTTTTTTTTTTTTAAGATTGTATTTATTTATTTGAGAGAGAGAATGAGAGAGAGAGAGCATGAGAGGGGGGAGGGTCAGAGAGAGAAGCAGACTCCCTGACGAGCAGGGAGCCCGATGCGGGACTCGATCCTGGGACTCCAGGATCATGACCTGAGCCGAAGGCAGTCGCTTAACCAACTGAGCCACCCAGGCGCCCTATCATTGTGGTTTTGATATTAATTTCTCTGATGGCTAATGATGTTAAGAATCTTTTCATGGGCTCAGGGGCCTTTGTATATCTTATTTAGAGAGATATCTATCCAGATATTTTGCTGATTTTTAAATTGGGTTATTTGTCTTTTTATCATTAAGTTATAGTGTTTGTATATCTTATAGTCCCTTATCAGATGAATGATTTGCAAAAATTTTCTCCCATACTGTGAGTTGTCTTTTTTGCTTTTTTTTTTTTTTTTTTAAGGTGCACGAGCGGGGAGAGGGGCAGAGAGAGAGGGAGAAGCATGCTCCCCGCTGAGCAGGAAGCCCTGACGCGGGGCTTGATCCCAGGACTCTGGGATCCTGACCTGAGTCGAAGGCAGTCATTTAACTGACTAAGCCACCCAGGTGCCCCTCTTTTTGCTTTCTTGATAGTGTTTTTTAAGGTACACAAATCTTTAATTTTAATGAAGTCCAGTTTATTTTTTGTTGTTGTTTGTGCTTTTGGTGTCATTTCTAAGAAACCATTGCACAATCCAAGGTAATGAGGATTTACATCTATATTTTCTTCATTGAGTTTTATAGTTTTAATTCTTACATTTAGGTCTTTGATCATTTTGAGTTAATTTTTGTATTTGCTGTGAGATAGGAGTCCAGCTTCATTCTTTTGCATGTGCTTACCCAGTTGTCCCTGCACCATTTGTTGAAAAGACTCTTCTTTTCCCACTGAATCTACTTCGTGCCCTTGTTGAAATAAATTGACCATAAATGTGAGGGGTTTTTTGTATATTTGAGAATATACAAATTCTTGTTTACTGATCTATCGTATGGCAGTGTCACATTGTCATGAGTACTATATAGTTTTGTAGTAAATGTTGAAATCGGGAAGTGTGTGTGTGTGTGTGTGTGTGTGTGTGTGTGGTTGCTCTAGGGTTTACAACATCACGTACCACAACTACTTTCAAGCAATACATCATTTCATGTATAGGTTAATTGCCTTGCAACAGTTTAACTTCACTTCCATGTTTTTGTTCTTTCTGCTTTTATCATACATGTTTCTTATCTATATGTTATAAACCTCACAATACATTATTATTTCTTACATTTTAAACAGTCAAGTATGTTATTTTAAGTAACTTTATTGAGGATTAATTATATTCAATAAACAGAACATATTTTAAGTTTAAATTTTATTTTTTGACTTATGTGTAAACCTGTGAAACGCATCATGACAGTCAGTACACTTAACATATCAATTACTCCCAAATGTTTCTCTCTTTTTTTTTTTTTTTAAAGATTTTATTTATTTATTCATGAGAGACAGAGAGAGAGCGAGGCAGAGGGAGAAGCAGGCTCCCAAGGAGCAGAGAGCCCGACGCGGGACTCGATCCCAGGACCCTGGGATCATGACCTGAGCCGAAGGCAGACCCTTAACCGTCTGAGCCACCCAGGCGCCCCAAATGTTTCTCTTAAAACATTTTTTTTTCAGGGTGAGTGCCTGGGTGGCTCAGTCGGTTAAGCATCTGACTTCAGCTCAGGTCATGATCCCAGGGTCCTGGGATAGAGCCCTGTGTGGGGCTCCATGCTCAGCGGGGAGTCTGCTTGTCCCTCTGCCCCTGCCCTCACTTGTGCTTTTTTTTTCTCTCTCTTTCTCTCAAATAAATAATATCTTAAATTTTTTTTAAAAATTTCAGTGTAATTAACATAGCACGCCATACTAGTTTCACGTGTACAATACAGGGATTCACCAATTCTATACATTACTCAGTGCTCGTCATAGTAAGTGTACATACTCAAACCCTTTCACCTATTTCACCCATCCCCCCCCCCGTAACCATCTGTTCTCTTTATTTCAGAGTCTCGGGTTTTTTTGTTTATCCCTTTCTTTCTTTATTCATTTGTTTTCTTAAATTCTGCATATGAATGAAATCATACGGTACTTTGTTTTTCTCAGACTGACTTACTTCATTTAGCATTATACTCTCTAGATCCATCCGTGTTGTTGCAAATGGCAAGATTTTATTCTTTTTTATGGCTGAGTAATATTCCATTGTGTGTGTGTGTGTGTGTGTGTGTGTGTATATACACACACACACACACCACATCTTCTTCTTCCATTCATCTATTGATAGGCACTTGGATTCCTTCCATAATTTGGCTACGGCAGATAATGCTGTAGTACACATAGGGGTGCTTGTATCTTTTTGAACTAGTATTTTCGTATTCTTTGGATGAATACCCAGTAGTGCGATTACCAGAACATAGGGTAGTTCTATTTTTAATTTTTTGAGGAAACTCCATACTGTTTTCCACAGTTGTTGCATCAGCTTGTGTTCCCACCAGCAGTGAATGAGGGTTTTTTCCCTCCATATCCTTGCCAGCACTTGTTGTTTCTTGTGTTTTTGATTTTAGCCATTCTGACAGGTGTGAGGTGAGATCTCATTGTGGTTTTGATTTGCATTTCCTTGATGATGAGTAATGTTGAGCATCTTTTCATGTGTCTGAGGGCCAACTGTATGTCTTCTTTGAAGAAATGTATGTTCTTGTCTTTTGTCCACTTTTTAATTAGATTATTTGCTTTTTGGTGTTATGTTGTATAAGTTCTTTATATATTTTAGATACTAACCCTTATTGGATATATCATTTGTACATATCTTCTCACATTCATTAGGTTGTCTTTTTGTTTTATTGATTGTTTTCTTTGCTGTGCAGGAGCTTTTTATTTTGATATAGTCCCAACAGCTTATTTTTCCTTTGTTTTCCTTGCCTTAAGAGACATATTTAGAAAAATTTTGCTATAACAAGTGTCAGAGAAATTACTGCCTGTGCTCTCTTCTAGGATTTTTATGGTTCCAGGTCTCACATTTAGGGCTTTTATCCAATTTGAAGTTATTTTTGTGTATAAAATAAATATGGTGTGAAAGTGGTCTAGTTTCATTCTTTTGCATTGGTTTTCCCAACACCATTTCTTGACGAGCTTTTTCCCATTGCATATTCTTTTTTTTTTTTTTAAGATTTACTTACTTATTCTAGAGAGAAAGAATGTGTGTGCAAGTGGGGGGAGGGGCAGAGGGAAAGGATCTCAAGCAGACTCCCTGCTGAGTGCAGCGCCTGATGTGGGGCACAACCCCACAACCCATGAGATCATGACCTGAACTGAAACCAAGAGAGTCAGACACCCAACTGACTGAGCCACCCAGGCGCCCCCCCTTTGCATATTCTTGCACCCTTTGCTATAGATTAATTGACCATATAATCATGGGTTTGTTTCTGGGTTCTCTTTTTTCTTCCATTGATCTGTGTGTCTTCTTTTGTGCCAGTGCCATACTGTTTTGATTACTACAGCTTTGTGTAGCATATCTTGAAATCTGGGATTTTGATACCTCCAGTTTTGTTCTTTTTTAAGATTGCCATTTGGGGTCTTTTGTAGTTTCATATAAATTTTAGAGTATTTGTTCTAGTTATGTGAAAAATGCTATTGGTATTTTGATAGGGATTGCATTAAATCTGTACATTGCTTTCCATAGTATGGACATTTTAACAATATTTGTTCTCCTAATTCCATGAGCATGGAGTTTCTTTCCATTTGTTGGTGTTGTCTTCAGTTTCTTTCATCAGCATTTTGTAGTTGCAGAGTACAGATCTTTTACCTCCTTGGTTAAATATATTCCCAGGTATTTTATTATTTATGGTGCATTTGTAAATGGGGTTGTTTTCTTTATTTTTCTTTCTGCTATTTCATTACTAGTGTATAGAAATGCAACAGGTTTCTGTATCTTGCTTTTATATCCTGCGATCTTATTGAATTCATTTATTAGTCCTAGCTTTTTGGTGGAATCTTTTACAATTTTCTATATATGGTATCATGTCATCTGCAAATAGTGAAAGTTTGACTTCTTCCTTACCAATTTGGGTATCTTTTATTTCTTTTTTTTTGTCTGATCGCTGTGGCTAGGACTTGCAGTATACTGTGTTGAATAAAAGTGGTAAGAGTAGACATCCTTGTCTTGTTCATGATCTTAGGGGGAAAGCTTTCAGTTTTTCCCATTGAGGATGATGTTCACTGTGGGTTTTTCATATATGGCCTTTATTATGTTGAGGTATGTTCTCCCTAAACCTGGATGTTGTAATTTGTCAGATGCTTTTTCTGCATCTTTTGAAATGTTCATATGGTTTTTGTCCTTTCTCTTGTTGATGTACCCCAGATGTTTCCTTATGATCCTTTATAATGTCTTCCTGTAGTCTCTGCCCTTCCCATCCCTAGGCAACTACTAATCTGATTTCTGTCACTATACATTAGTTTGCATTTTTGAGAATCATGTGTAAATGGAATGATAATACATATATTCTTTTTGGTCTGGTTTCTTTAACTCAGCACAATTACTATTTTTTTTTAAGATTTTATTTATTTGAGAGAGAGAGCATGAGCTATGAAGGGAGAGGGGAAGCAGACTCTCCTCCTCCCACCACCCCGAGCAGGGAGCCCCATGTGGGGCTAGATCCCTGGACCCTGAGGTCATGATCTGAACTCAACCAACTGAGCTCAGCGCAGTTATTTTGAGATTCATCCATATTGTCGAATGTATAAATCATTCTTTCTTATTGCTAAGTAGTATTCAATTTCATAGTTATACCACAGTTTACCCATTCACCTACTGATGGACATTTGAGCTCTTTCTGGTTTTTAGTTGTTAAAAATAAAGCTGCTGTGAATATTTGTGTACAAGTCTTTGTATGGGCACATGCTTTTATTTCTCATAAGTAAATACCTTCAAGTATAGGGCAGATGTACATTTAACTTTTAGGAAAATCTCATACTGTTTTCTAAAATGATTGAAGCATTTTATATTCCTACTAGCAATAGGTGAGAGTTTCAGTTGCTCCACATACTTACCAGTGTTTGGTATGGTCAGTCTTTTTAAATTTTAGGCCTTTTAGCAGCTGCGTAGGGGTGCTTCATTTTGGTTTTAATTGACATTTCTCTATGACAGATGATGTTGAGCACCTTTTCATGTATTTATTTGTCATTTGTGTGTCTTCTTTGGTGCACTATTTAAATCTTTTGCCTATCTCTTACTGGATTGTTGTCCTCTTCATTTTTTTTTAAAGATTTTATTTATTTATTTGAGAGAGGGTGTGTGTGAGAGTACAAGCAGGGGAGAAGCAGGCTCCCCACTGAGCAGTGAGCCCAATGTGGGGCTCAATCCCAGGACCCCAAGATCATGATTGGAGCTGAGGGCAGATGCTCACCCAACTGAGCCACCCAGGCACCCCTGTTGTCCTCTTCTTACTGAGTTTTTGAGAACTTATATGTTCAGGATGCAGGTCTATTATCAGATACAAGATTTATACATTTTCCCCCCAGTAAGTAGCTTCCCTTTTCATTATCTTAACTATCTTTTGAAGATGAGAGGTTGTTAATATTGATGAAGTCTAATTCATCAGTTTTTTTGTTTACAGATCATGTTTTTGGTGTCTAAGAAATTTTGCCCTACCCACATTCTCCTTTTTTTTTTTTTTTAGACGTTTTATAGTTTTAGGCTTTACATGTAGGTCTGTGATCCATTTTAAGGTAATTTTTGTATATGGTGATAAGATATAGATCACAGTTTATTTTTTTTGTGTACAGATACCCATTTCCATCATCATTTGTTTAAAAAGCTTATCTCTGGGGGCTCCTGGGTGGCCCACTCAGTTAAGTGTCAGACTCTTGATTTTAGCCCGGGTCATGAACTCAAGGTCTTGAGATCAACTCCCCACCACCCCACCACCGCTGGGCTCCGTGCTGGGTGTGGAGTCTGCTTGAGATTCTCTCCCTCTTCCTTAGCCCCCCTCCCCCGCCTCTTAAAAAAAGAAGCAGCTTGTCTCTGCATGGAATTGCCTTAGCAATAGCAATTGTTCACATATGTGGTGCCTTTCTTTTCTTTCTATCTTTCTGTCTTTCTTTCTTTTTCTTTTTTTTAAGATTTATTTATTTATTTTTAGAGAGTGAGTGGGGAAGGGGTAGAGGGAGAGAACCTCAAGCAGACTCCCCCACTGAGCACAGAGCCCAACATGGGGCTTGATCCCATGACCTGAGCCAAAATCAGGAGTCAGACACTCAGCCAGCTGAACCACCCAGGTGCCCCTTGAGGTTTTCCAGTTTTATTGATCTTCTAAAAAACTGCTTTTTCTACTTCATTGTTTTTGAGCTTTGTTGCATTGATTTCCATTGTCTTCTTTATTACTTTCTTATCCTGCTTTCATTTGGTTTAATTTATATTTCTTTTGAAAAAACATTGTATTTTTTTAATTCTATTTTTTTTGTTTTAATTTACACTTCTTTTTTAAAAAATTCTGTTTGTTTTTTTTTTAAGATTTTATTTGAGAGAGAGCCAGAGAGAGAGCACAAGTGGAGGAGAGGGGAGAGGAGGGGAGGGGAGGGGCAGAGGGAGAAGCCGACTCCTCCTCACTGAGCAGGGAGCTGGATGTGGGACTCCATCCCAGGACCCTGGGATCATGACCTGAGCTGAAGGCAGACGCTTAACCAATTGAGCCACCCAGGCGCCCTTAAAAAAATTCTTAAAGAGGAAGCTAAGGTCATTGATTTGAGATCTTTCTTACTTTCTCATACAGGCTGTTAGTGCTATAAATTTTCCTCTAAGTAATGTTTTATTTGCAGACCACAAATTCTGAAATGTGTTTTCATTTTTATTCAGTTCAAAATATCTTCTGATTTCTTTTTTGATTTCTTCTTTATTCTGCGGATTATTTTGAAGTGTCATTTAGTTTTCAGGGTATTTGGAGGTTTTCCACCTATTTTCTGTTACCTTATATATTTTCTCTTACTTGTGGCTTAATTTCGTTGTGGTCAGAGAATGTACTTTGGGTGACTTGAATTCTTTTACATTTATTACAACTTATTTCATGGCCCAGAATATTGTTTTCTATGGTAAAAGTTTTGTGTACACTTGAATATGTATTTTGCTGTTGTTAAGTGTTTTATAAATGTTGATTAGATCAACTTGGTTTATAGCATTAGTCAAGTTTTCTATATTCTTACTCATTTTAATTTAACTTGTTCTATCAGTTATTGAGAGTTATAGTTAATCTCCCAATTATCTTGAATTTGTCATTGTTCACTTCTTCATACTTTTAGGAGTTCATGTTTTAGGTGCATAAACATTTGGGATTGCTATTAGTTCTAGATGAATTGATATGTTTATTGTTATGAAATGACCCCTTTTAATCCTGATGATAATCTTTGCTATAAAATTTACTTTGTCCAATATTAATATAACTATCCTAGCTTTCTTTTGATTAGTGTACGTATTGTATTCCTTTTTCCATTCTTTATTTTTAACTTATTTGTGTTCATTTATTTAAAATGCACTTCTTGTAAGTAGCATATAATTTTGTCTTGCCTTTTTTAAAAATCCAATCTGATACTCTGCTCTTTTATTGGGGTATTTATTTATTTTGGGGGTGTACTTAGACCATTTATATTTAATGTGGTTATTGATAAACCACTTTAATGTGGTTATTGATATGCCATGTTGCCTTTTGATATCTACTTGTCCCATCTGCCCTCCCCCTTTTTAGCCTTCTTTTGGATTGAGTATTTTTTACGCTTGCATTGTAGTTTTGGCTTATTAACTTTAACTGTTTTATTTTATGTGTGCTCCAGAGTTTGTAGAATATGTCTTTGTCAAAGTCTTATCTTCAAGTAATATACCATTCTTTTCTGTTATATAAGAACCTTTCAACATTATGCTTTTTCTCCCTTCCCAGTATCTGTTCTATTGTTGCATACATTTTACTTAACATTTAAGTTATAAGCCCCACAATATTTTTATTTTTCATTTAGACAGTTTCTTATCTTTTGAAGACATTTAAATAATAGAGGCAAAAGGACTTTTGTCTTTCTTTATATAGTTATCATTTCTTTTGCTCTTTATTCCTTTGTGTTCATCCAGATTTCTGATTGGCATTTTCCTTCTACCTGGAGGACTGACTTTTAACATTTCATTTAATGCTTGTCTGCTTGTGATGAATGCTTCCTGCTTTTGTGTGTCTGAAATTTTTATTTTACCTTTTTTCTTAAGGTATTTTTGCTGGAAATAGAATTCTAGGTTAAAGATGTTGTCCGCTGTCTTCTTGCTCGTGTTGTGTCTGGTATATAGTTTATTTTTAATTTTTTCCTTCTTTGTATATAATTTGTCTTTTTTCTTTCTGGTTGCTTTTAAGATTCTTTTTGTCTCTATCACTGATTTTAAGCTGTTCAGTTTTGATGTGTCTTGGTGTGGTTCTTTTCATCTTTTTTGTGCTTGGGGTTATTTTTAGCTTCTTGGAACTTTGGTTTATAGTTATCACATTTAGAAAAAAGTTTGCTCTTATTTTCTCAAGATATTTTTCTGTACTCCCTTTTCCCCTTTTCTCCTTTACTTGAAGGGCTCCAATTACATGTATATTAGGCCTCTTGAAATTGTTCCATAAGTCAATAATGCACTATTCATTTTTTTTTTCAGTCTTTTTTGTTGTTTCATTTAGGAGTAGTTTCTATTGTTATATCTTCTGTTTCAATAATCTTTGGTTCTGCAGTGTCTAATCTGCTGTTAATCTCATTTTGCATATTCTTGATCTCAGTCATTATGGCTTTCATCTGTATAAATTTGATGGTTATTTGTCAAAACATTTACTTACGAAGTTCTTACTGTGTTCCAGGTATCATATTTAACAATGTATTCTTTATTGACGATGCATTTTAGTTAGAAAGCTGAGGGCAAAAGAATGATTACAGAGGCACAAATTATACTGGAGCCAGTGAGCTTCTTTTGAGGCATTGTCTATAAAAGGGAACAGAGAAATGTGATCCTGCCAAGAAGGGTATAGTGATGTTGTCAGGTGAGTATTTTTATAAGATGAGAGTGTTTTATCATATATATATGCTGATCATAATGTTTTAGTAAGAAGGAAAAGCATATGATACATGAAAGATAGAGGGTACCCTTAGGAAATCTCCACAAGAGAGGTTGAGATTCAGTGCTCAAGTACAGGATATTGACTTCAGAATAGTGCACAGTTAGCTCATTCTTTGTCATTGGAGGGAAAGCAAATGAGGTGGGTATCATTGGAGATAGGTTAGTAGATTTTTCAGTGATAGTTTGAAGCGTACTGAAGCTTTTGACTGCCCTTGCACGTATTCAGTGTATGTTTGAAACAACTCCTGGCGGTGTTCTAGGTGCTTGGGAGGTATAGCATTGAATCATTTGGATGTTACCCTGTTCTAAGATTGGTATTTAAAAAAGCAATTAGAATAGTATGTGCCAATGCCTAGAATAGTTCCTGGCACTTGTGGCTGTTCAGTAAATGTTTGTTTACTGAATTTGTGTATAAATACTCAGGTAATGCGTTTAGATATTTGGTTTTTCTGAAACACTTCAGTTAGGTACTTAGTGATCATTGCTTCAGTTGGGTTGCTTTTACAAGTTGGGTTTTGGTTTTTTATAGCTCATCTCATTCTCTGACTTTTCAGTGAATACACCTTCATGTGTATTTTAGTTTAAAACTTTATACAAAGCTTTACTAGGTATTTATTCTCTGTGTGTGCTGACCATATGAACTGGGTCCACTGAGAGGACAGAGAAGGGAGAAAATTTTGATAGGGAGTTTGGAGATGACATCCTAAAGATGATGACAGTAACTGGGCTTAGAAGGAGAAGTATAGGAGTGCCAGAAGCACATGGGGAAGGTAAGGAGCACAATAAGGATTTCACACTCATTAGCAGGTCTGAAAGAGCAGTTCACATGTGGCTTGTGGTGGATGAGAAGTTGAGTTTAGGAATATGTTTGGAGAGCTGGTTTAGTGAATCCATTGTCATTCACTTAAACATCCTTGATCTGTCCTATTTTAAAACAACACAATACATACATACATACAACAAAACAAATAAATCCCTCTATTCCGTGTGATTCTCCAGCTAGTCCTCCTCCTGAGAGTTAAACTTCCTGAAAGAGTGGTTAATACTTAATGTCTGTTCTTTCCTCAGGCACTCCTCAGTCTAGTCTGATTGATCTTGCTTTTACACATGATACCTCACCAAAACCATTTTCATTATGACCACTAGTGGCCCATTTTGTCAATTCAATCATTTTTTTTCATTTTTTATCTTCATATGGCTTCTCATGAGCATTAAATACTATTTTAACCTATTTCTTCCTTGTCTCCCACTATATGTTGCTCATCTAGAGTTACCTTACTTCTCTGACTTCTTTTTCTCCTCTATCTTTGCCCCTACCAATAAATACAAGTTTTCCAGGCATTGTGCTCGGTGCTATAAAAGAATACACATGAAGAAATGTGTTTTGCCTCAGTCTGCCCAACATTTCGTTGTGGAAATAAAATAATACAAAAGAATGAAAAAAATTACATATTAGTGTTTGTGTGGATGCATAGTTATATACACCATGCTTAGACCTAGAATTGTCTTCTCTTTATATCCTATTCCCTTTACTTAGATGTTCTACAAATTTTTATCTTAATAAAAATTTTTTATCTTAATTCAGATACATACATCCAGCTGCATAGTTGACACTTCTTAGATGTTGAGTTTTAAGTGCCTTTGAGACATCTTCCAGGGAGAACTAGTGATTCTCCCTGCTAGTTCCCAACCAAAAAGCAAGAGAAAACAAGCATGATCCTCTTTGACTGTTTCCTGTCTTAGTGAAGCTAGAAAAACCTTTTTGGAATTATCTTTGGCACTTCCCTCTCTGTCATACCCAATAAACTGTCACCAAGTCCTAATGCTTTTACCTCCTTTAATGTGTTTTAATTCCATTCATTTTTCTCCGTCTTTATTTTTACCACTATGGTAAGTCAGTGGTCTCCAAAGTGGAAAGCATTTATATACTCCAGTGTTGTGTGTATTGGAGATTGGGGGCAGGGACGGAAACGGGTTGAAAACTTTATTCTTATTTTTTAGTTCGAAAAATTCTCTATTTTTAAGTCTAAGAAAACAAAATCAAAGTAGTATTGTTTCTCTTGATCTGAATGGCAGATGGTCACATTTTATTTCCAAGGTATTCCAAGAGAAGTTTAGGTCTTTTCATTATGGAAAAGTTGGTAGAATTGCTTTCATTCATTTGCTCTTACTGGCTCTAGCATATTACAGTTTTAAATTGGATCAGTTAAAATGATTTACAGATCTTCACTGATGGACAAGCGGCTTAAAAGATATACCTGCAATGAAGCTACTGAGTGAAAATAACACTAAAATACATTTCTGAGCAAACAAGAAAATGACAGAGCTGAGTTTTTTCTTCTCCTCGTATGAGCTCTTAATCTGTCACTGTACAAAGTAGAAACAAGGATGCCCTAAGCTGAAAAAAGAAGAAAACATCCAGATTATCAACAGTAGTTTGAATATGCATTTATGTCATTAACCTTGCTTTTAGTGTGTAATGTATCTTGGGATACTAACTAATGAAACTATGAAAGCGTCATGATTCATACTCTCTGGTATTTCGAGTTGTGTGATAATTCAATTCAGTCCTTAAACATCCAAGTTTAGTAAATTGTATAAAAAACCTGTTTTGAGAGTTCTCCCAGTATTCTATACCTTTGTCTAAAAACTTGGTCTTTCTGCTCTACTGAAAAATGAGTAAAATCCAGTAAAGAGAGAATATACTAAAATGCACTTCTTTGTCAGGAAACACTTTTGAGGTAGGCTTAGAAAACATAGCTGAAGATTCAAGAAACAAATATTAGAATAAATCATTCATTGTACAAAGTTAGCTATAATGAGGTGGATGAAAATATAGGTGCTTCTAGCAATCTCAATTTATGATTTTTTAAAAAGATTTATTTATTTATTTTAGGGGGGGGTGCATGGTAGGAGGGGCAGAGAGAGAGGGAGAGAGAATTTCAAGCAGACTCCACATTGAGAGCCTGGAGCCCGAAGTGGGGCTCGATCCCAGGATCCTGAGATCATGACCTGAGCTAAAGGCAGAGGCTTAACCAACTGAGCCACCCAGGTGCCCTCAATTTATGATTTTTGTTAGATTCTTTTCCAGTTAAAAAACACTTGAAGAGCTACTTCTTTGTGCATCACTCAAAGAAAAAGATAACAGAGACAATATAATCCCTCAAGTATAATGTAAATAATTTAACCTCCTTCCTCCTTTTTTCTTGGATAACCTATATAGTACTCCCAAATCTTTTTACACTAACACGGAAGTTCATATCTTTTATTTTTAATCAGCATATGCTGGTTGCTTTATTTAATTTTTCACTTTACAAAGAAGACCAAAATCAAAACCTTTGAACTTATTGTACTTACCAACCTGAATCAAAGAATCGCTACAATTCTAAAATAACATCAATAAATCCAGTATTATTCTTATGAGCTTCAGTAGGCTATACTGAAACAAGGTAAAATATAAATATCTTACTCGGTCCTTAATTTGAAGTGTTGCCACTGAAATCAGTTACAGATGTTTATTCTGCAAGATGCTACTATGAAGGTTACAGACTCAAATGCTGATAAGGTTGTTCAAAATTAAATTTATGGAATATCCAGAAAATAGGCTGAATTAGAAACTCTAGACAGTTTTAAAATACTCATGATCAACAAATTTTTAAAGACATGGAAAGCTATTGTTTTCATATAAATTGGAAGTTTTAAAATCATTTCCCTTTAGTGCTTTCAATTGTCACTTGGCCATAAACCAAAGACCTAAATAATTTCAAATGATCACAGATATTGTTTAGTCAAAAATTCTCATGTGTCAGTACTTTTAAGGTTGTGTACATCAAGTTATAGTAAAAAGAGGACTATAAACAACACGCAGCCCCTCTATTTTCATGAACAGACAGCAAAATAGATTACAGTAAACCGAGTCTATATGCCACCATCAAGTGTGGTTCTTTCATTAGTTCACTTTGTGATGGGTCATTAAGAATATCTTCAAATCCGGGGCGCCTGGGTGGCTCAGTCGTTAAGCGTCTGCCTTCAGCTCAGGTCATGATCCCAGGGTCCTGAGATCGAGCTCCACATCCGGCTCCCTGCTCCGTGGGAAGCCTGCTTCTCCCTCTCCCACTCCCCCTGCTTGTGTTCCCTGTCTCACTGTGTCTCTCTCTGTCAAATAAATAAAATCTTTAAAAAAAAAAAAAAAAAAGAATATCTTCAAATCCAACAGTCCCATCATTGCCCCTTAAAATATCCAGTGAAAGGTTTGAGCTTTGAAGAAATGGAGGACGCTGAACCTGCTGCACTGCCTTCATTTCCCTTTGTAATTTTAGTGGAGCAAACAGACCCTGGATGCTTCTCAGTGTGGCAAAATTCATTTTATCTTGGTTGAGCTGGAAATTTTTTCTTGATAATTCAAGAGGATGACTGGGCAAAAGTTCATTTTTCACACAAGGAAGACCTTTTCGAAGAAGATCATGACTTTCAAAAGGTCCCCTTGCTGAAAGTTCAGTAACTAGAATACTGTCCTTTAGCTGAGATCCAAGTCCTCTGGCATTCATTTTCACTTGCTCTGTGAACAGCTTCTCAGCCCCGTTACTGTCAGCCCGCCCTGCTGCTCACTTCCTCGTATCTTTTTTTTTTTTAAGATTTTATTTATTTATTAGAGAGAGAGAGTGCGTGTTGTGCGCTTGCATGAGCAGGAGTGAGGGAGGGGTAGAGGGGGAGGGAGAGGAAGAGGAAAAAATCTCAAGCAGGGCTCCATCCCAGGACTCTGAGATCCTGACCTGAGCTGAAAGCAAGAGTCAGATGCTCAACTGACTGAGGAACCCAGACGCCCCAGAAGTTCAGATCTTATACATTAACTTCACTGGTTGTTTTGTGACATGAGTTATCTCATGTAAAAATGAGTTATACCTCACCCCCAACCCCCCTTCCTCTCCGTCCGTCCCGCAAGACTCAAATTTTACTAAACAAATACGGTTATATATATATTATGTGTTTTTTTAATATAATCTATAAAGTCTGCATGCTTTATGATCTAGCTTTTCAGGTCTTGAGTCTCATTTCTCACCACCCTTCCTTCTGTACCTTTTGCTCCCATGGACTGCCTTTAAGTCCTCCTGTCTTTTTTTTTTTTTTTAAAGATTTTATTTATTTATTTGACAGAGACACAGCGAGAGAGGGAACACAAGCAGGGGGAGTGTGAGAGGGAGAAGCAGGCTTACCGCGGAGCAGGGAGCCCGATGCGGGGCTCGATCCCAGGACCCTGGGATCATGACCTGAGCCGAAGGCCGACGCTTAACGACTGAGCCACCCAGGCGCCCCTGAACGGTACTTGTTCAGGGAAATCTTTGCTCATTTTCCTGGCTAGATCTGTCTGTCTCTCTTCGTCTCTCCCCCCCCCCCTCTTTCTCACTCACACATTCACTCACATGCTCACGCACATACAATTGTAAGCTCTTGCCTTTCGTTGTACTTGCCACAGTTACCATTTTACCTTTATGTGCATGAATAGTTGCGGAGATAGTCATTGACATTATACAGATGAGTGTTAAGCTCCATGATTATAAAGTCCTTGTTTTTGCTTATCATTCTGTTTTTCCAGTGCTTAGATATATGAATGGATATCATGTCAAAGAGTTTGGGTTTCATTCCTAGGAAAAACAAAGAGCCTTAATTGAAGGCTCTATAAAAAAGAGTAGTGATGACTCATACTAGGATTTGGGCTTGAGGAAGATTAACTATAGTTGAGTGAAGGAGAAAGATTAGAGCCAGAAAGATCCATAAGATGGCCTTTGTAGATTAAAAAATGTAAGGGGCACCTGGGTGGCTCAGTCTGTTAAGCATCTGCCTTCGGCTCAGGTCGTGATCCCAGGGTGCTGGGATTGAGTCCCACATTGGGCTCCCTGCTCAGCGGGGAACCTGCTTCTCCCTCTCCCTCTGCTGCTCCCTCTCCCTCTGCTGCTCCCTTTTCTTGTGCCCTCTCTCTGGCTCGCGCTCTCTCAAATTAAAAAAAAAAAAAAGTGAGGACCTGAAGTCTTGCAGTTAGATGGAGAGAAGAGGAGATTTTGTTGCATTCAGTGTATGTTTTGGAATCCACTAGCATTTGGAGACCAGCAGACTATTGTCAGAGGTGTGAGGAAAAGGAGAGATGACTTGAAAGTTCAGGCTATTAACTTTTAGGCCATTTACCAGGTAAACGAGTATAAGATAATTGGCAATTCAAGGGGGTGGAGGATTATTTGCATCTTTAACACAGTTCACAGGCATGACCTTGGCCACTGCTCTATTTATATTTTTTTAAATAGCTTTATTGAAATACAATCCACATACCATGCCTTCCACCCATTTAAAGTGTTCAATTATATGGTTTTGAGTATATTTATAGACATGTGCAACCATCACAACAGTGAATTTTAGAGCATTTTCATCACCTCAAAGAGAAACTCCCTCTTCTTCATCTATTACCCACTTTCCCTTTGTCTTCCTCCCAGCTCTATGGAACCACTCATCTTTTCTTTGTCTCTGTAGATTTCCTTTTCTGGACATCGTATGTAAATTGAATCTTACCATATGTGGTCTTTTGCAACTGGATTCTTTCACTTAGCATAATGTTTTCAAGGTTATTCCAAGTGTAGCATGTTCGTCAGCTGATGGATGTTCAAGTTGTTTTGAGCTTTGGGCTATTGTGAAATAATGCTGCTATAAACATTTGTGTACAAGTTTTTGTGTGGACATAATGTTTTCATTTCACTTGGTTATATACCTAGGAGTAGAATTGCAAGGTCATACAGTAACTATATCTTTAACCATTTGAGGAACTTCCAGAATGTTATCCAAAGCTAGTTGCACCACTTTACATCCCCACTGGGCTTTCATTTTCTCTGCATCCGTGTCAACACTTGTTATCTGTGTTTTTTATCCTAGTTATCCTAGTAGGTGTGAAGTGGTGTCTCATTGTGGGTTTGATTTGCATTTTCCCCATGACAAATGATGTCAGACAACATCATTATTGACCATTGTTTATCTTCCTTATAGAAATGTCTGTTCAGATCCTTTGCTCATTTTTTCATTGGGTTTCTTTTTATCATTGAGTTGTAAGAGCTCTTTCTATATTGTAGGTAGCCGTCTCTTAACAGATATATGATTTGCAGATATTTTCTCCCATTCTTTGGGTCGTCTTTTCAATTTCTTGATGGTATCCTTTGAAGCACGGAAGTTCTTAATTTTGCTCAAGTCCATTTTATCTATTTGTTTCTTTTGTGTCTTATGCTTTTGGTGTCATATGTAAGAGTTCTTTGCCAAATCCAGGGTCATTAAGGTTGGACTCTAAGTTTTCTTCTAAGAGTTTTGTAGTTTTAGCTCTTACATTTAGGTCTTTGATCCATTTTGAGTTATTTTTTTAATACCATCTGAGGTAAGCATCCAAATTCATTCTTTTGCATATGGTTGTTTAGTTGTCCCAACACCATTTGTTAAGAAGACTATTCTTTCCCTGTTGGATGCTCTTGGCACACTTGTTGAAAATCAGTTGACCACATATGTAGGTTTACAGTGCTGTTTATTGTTTGTTTGTTTTTTTTACAGTGCAACTATATTTTTAAAAATTCATATTATGTGGATTTCTTCTTCACAGATGGTTCTGTCATTAAAGTAAGATTGTGCTTATTTTTAAGAAGGCTTTTAGGGATGTTTGTATAATTTTAATACTACATTGTGTACTACAGACTTAACCTAGAAAAATGCACAATTTGCACATGTGAAACAGGTGTTGTGATCATGAAAGTTGGGTTTGGAAAGCCGTGTTTCTTTCACTGACAGTGACATTTGGGCTTCCTTTTTTACTGGTACTTCCTGAGTGCCAGACACTGCACTAGTAGTACGCAGCTTACAAAGACTACAGGACAGGCTTTTCCTCAAGTTGCTAATTGTCTGTAAGATATTGGGAGCAGGAAAAGGAAGGTAGTAAAATGATGTGCGAATACTATGTGAGGTTTTTAGTTCATAAAGGTGGTGTCTTTTGAGTCTATATAGATTGTACAGCTATTTTCACTCTAGTGTAGGTTTTTAGTTTGTTTGTTTATTTATTTTAGAGAGAGAGCACATGCCCGTGAGCAGGGGGCAGGGGCGGCTCCCAAGGAGAGGGAGAGAATCTTTTTTTTTTTTTTTTT
>NC_138375.1:116386898-116460331 GCF_054177405.1 Leptonychotes weddellii
TTTTTTTTTTTTAAGATTTTATTTATTTTTTTGGCAGATAGAGACAGCGAGAGAGGGAACACAAGCAGGGGCAGAGGGAGAGGGAGAAGCAGGCTTCCCGCTGAACAAGGAGCCCGATGCGGGGCTCGATCCTAGAACCCTGGGATCATGACCTGAGCCGAAGGCAGACGTTTAACGACTGAGCCACCCAGGCGCCCCTAGTTAAACATTTTCTTAAGACCAAGAATCTTAAATTGAAATCATTTGCTTTCCCAGGGCTCTAAATTAGGATACGAGTACCATGGATGCTGCTGAAAAGAAATGAATAATAAAGAGGAGCTATTAGGTAGCTTGATGCTTTTTGTAGTGAGCTTTGGGAAAGTTCATTATTGTGACCATATGATTACTGAGGCTGATCATATGTGATTGTTAAATTCTTTCAGTGTGTTTTCTTTTATGCATTCTTAGGAACTCAACAGGATCTTTCATTGAATTAGCTGGAATTGAATAGTTGAATTTGAAACATTTGTCACTACCAACCATTCTCTTAATGCCACTGTATAATTTTATGTTCCTTTTTCTTAGGAATCTCAGCAGTCCAGTTTTGGCCCTGGAGAACAAAGTGAGTATTTCTTTTCCTCTTGGTTTTCAAGTTAAGCTTTTTATTGAGCATTCATTTCTCACGGTCACATCATACATTGCTTTTACGATTCCTTCACATGCTTTATCCCAGTTTTTATTATCTGTTGATTAGTAATGAGTTAAACCAAGTCTTGGTTTAAATTAAATTGAATTAAAAAATGAAGAATTATAGATTGATGGTGATTAAAATTAACTATTTTTATTAAATATTTTAAGTAGTAGTTCAGAGTTCATAAATTCAGTTTGATGGGCACCTGATAAACCCAAGAGCCATTCTTCTGTCTTCTTTTCTCCTTTGTGAAGATAATTGGTTCTGCGAGAGTTAAATTATAAGCAAGAAGGGTTGTAGCTTGCCATAGCTCTTCTCTTCCTGTGTCTGTGTTTATTCATTCTTGCCAGGTCTTTAGGTCTGGGAAGAAAGTCGGCTGTTGCAGAACCCGCTTTCACCTCCTGTCTTTGGGTTTCTTTTTTTTTTTTTTTTTAAAGATTTTATTTATTTATTTGAGAGAGAATGAGAGAGAGCACATGAGAGGGGGGAGGGTCAGAGGGAGAAGCAGACTCCCTGCCGAGCAGGGAGCCCGATGTGGGACTCGATCCCTGGACTCCAGGATCATGACCTGAGCCGAAGGCAGTTGCTTAACCAACTGAGCTACCCAGGCGCCCTGTCTTTTGGTTTCTGAGAACTTGAAGGAACAATAGCCTTAGGGAATTTTTTTTTTTTAAGATTTTATTTATTTGACAGAGAGAGAGAGCACAAGCAGGGGGAGGAGCGGGCAAAGGGAGAGGGAGGGAGAAGCAGGCTCCCCGTGGAGCAGGGAGCTGGAGGCGGGGCTCGATCCCAGGACCCCTGGGATCATGACCTGAGCTGAAGGCAGATGCCTAACCGACTGAGCCACCCAGGTGCCCCAGCCTTAGGGAATTTAAGTCTGGTCCCAAGAGATGATGGCTGTATGAATTGATAGTGGTACGGTCAGGAACCTTGGAAATGTGTAGGCTTCCCCATATAGCTCTATAACAAAATAAATGGTCTTTTTGCCAAGAGCAGTAACTTCTTTAATAAGTAGATTTACACTGGTTCTGCCTTAAAGCTATAGTTGTAGGAAAAAGGAGCCCGCCATTATTGATATGTAGAAAGCAGCTATAGGCCAGAAAGTTTACATTTTCTATCTTAAAATCTTTTAAGAATGTCGCATCTTCAGTTCTATCCTCCTTCCGCCATAACTGACTATTGGCAAATGGGATATAAGCTGCTCCTGCTCTTTATTACCTGTGTTTTTCACTTAATTTATTTTAGAGCTGTGTCTGTATCAGTATAAAAACTCTAGCTCATTCTTTTTTTTTTTTTTTTTTTTAGATTTTATTTATTTATTTATTAGCGAGCGAGAGAGAAACAGCATCAGAGGGGGGAGGGTCAGAGGGAGAAGCAGGCTCCCCGCCGAGCCGGGAGCCCGATGTGGGGCTCGATCCCAGGACTCCGGGATCATGACCTGAGCCGAAGGCAGTCGCTCAACCGACTGAGCCACCCAGGCGCCCCTCTAGCTCATTCTTTTTAACATGAAAATTGTTTTACATTGTATGAACGTACCATAATTTATTTAACTAGTCCCCTCTTGATAGACATTTATTTATAGTTTTTGCTGTTACAAATCATACTACCATAAACATCTGGTGTGTGTGTGTGTTTATGTATTTTTCCAGATATACCTGTAAGGTACATTTTTTTCCATCATAATTGCTATGTCAGTGGATATGTGCATTTCTAGTATCAGTAAGATAATATTACCAGATTGCCTGCCAAAAAGATTATACGAGTTTATAGTCCTACAGACAGCTTCTGAGCATGCCTGTTTCCACCAGTATCTCGTATTTATTGGACTTTAAAATGTTGCCAGTTTTTTGGAGGGACGAACTCTATCTCATGGTGTTGATTTACATTTCTTTGCGGGTATACTGATACATATTTTACAATCTAAATAGCCGTACTGTAGTTGTTAATTTCTGCATTCTTTTTGTTCTAGAAAGATACAATCCTTCTTCTAAAACTTCAAATGGACACCAATCTAAATCGTAAGTGTATTGCTTAATAAGTTTGTCTGTTTTGCTAAAAGTCTGTCTGTAGTGTGTATATACTAGCACAATGCTTAAATATGTGTACTTAATCTTTTAAGGAAGGGGTAGGCAAGCTTATGTAAAAGGCCAGATAGTGAAATAGTTTAAGCTTTAGGGGCTTTAGATAGTTTTTGTCCCAATTAGTCAGCTCTGCCATTGTAGTATGAAAGCAAATATAGACCATGGGTGTGGTTGTGTTCCAATAAAACTTTTTTACAAAACAGGTATTAGTCTATATTTAACTTGTAGTCCATAGTTTGCCTATACCTCCTCTGAGATTACAGTTTTTTCTCATCTCTTAGAGATGTGTGTATTTGTGATTGTGGGTAGGTTGATAGTTTGTTTTTAATAAAGAAGACTGAACAATACAGGATTCTTAGTAAGCCCTCCATTTAACTGCTTTGTGTAGAATATTAAGTCAGCATAGCTTGTACTGTCTTTAAGTTTTCCTCCTTCTATAGGTAGAACCAGGAATATATGTCAAAATGTAATTAGGCTAATATATTGGATGATAATAAATTCCAGCTTAAGAAGGAACTGAATTCCTGAGACCACAGGTTAACTCACTGATTAAAACAAAATTCTGAAGCAGCTGTGGCCACAGTGCTAGCTTTCTAAGCTATAATCTGTAATCTGTATTGATAACCTCAGCCTCTTATGCTGAACAAAGGAAGAACTGAGAATGAACTTATACGAATGCAAGAAATCCCCCTCACTGCTTAAAGAATTGAAATTATATTCATATTTATCATATTTATTCATATGCAAAGAACTGGTAAAAGCCTACCATATATGTGCGAATCAGTTTGGTTGCTGAGGGAACAAAAGCATGCAGGACCTTGAGCAGTCTGGTAAAAGCTTTGACATATCCATGTGTGTGAACAGGTTCATTGAGCTGCCATTATTAAATCATAAGGGCTGAGAGAATTCAGAGTAAGTACATTTCCTTACAGGATATCAGTCATAGAGATACACTAAGCCCTTGTCCAAAAGAAAGCTCTTTTTTTCTGTCCCGCTTAACTGGGCCAGCCTTAAAACACTTTTCATAATTCTGTAATCATCTGGTTACTGTGTTTCAAGGTGATCTTTTAGGGGATAATCTGAATTTGGGGTCAGATATAGAAACTCAGGTTAAGCTTTGAGGGGAAAGTATTAGTAGTTATTGGAGTGAAAGAAGATTTCCTTTCCACTGATTGGAGACTGTCATGAAATTTTAAGAAAGGTAATGGAACTACTCAGTAATGAGAAATTAAACATTTTTCTAGTGGTTTTCTCTAAGCTTTGTATTAATTTTTGCTCTCCTGTAAAAAGGCAAGGAATATTTTATGGGTCATTACTCGGATTCTTTATTTTAATGTTGATTTTATGGCCTTAAGGAAAATTTAAATCTGTAATCTTACTTTGAAAAATGAATTTCAGAAACTATAGTTTACGGAATGTGTGTGTTTTTTTAATTGATTTGAACTTTAATCAAGGAAGATTTAGAACCTGGAGTTTATTTTTACTTCATACACGGTCATTTCTGTTTTATAGCTAAGGTTCTTACCCCAAATTGTTACTCCTCCAGAGGGCAGTCATCTTTCATAGCAAGGCGTTTATGAACTAGCGCTTTCATTTTGTGTTCTGGTTTTCACAATTATGAAGTTGTATGAATCTCTTCGTGGAATATGAGGGACAATGAAAGAGAATTGCTGATACTTTCATTTTATCTTCCTTCTTTTTAGGAGTTTTATCTCTCTAGTGGACTGTTGGGTATGAGTATGGTAATTTTTTTTAATATGAATGAGTGGGTATGGATGCAATTAGAGAAAAATAGAGATAACAACTGAGTATAAGAGTTTGTAGAAGGTGGCTTATTTTATTAGAAAAGAAGGTTACATGTTTTACTTATGGAAAAGTGCTAGCTTTTGAAATGTTCACTTCCTCCTTTCTCAGTTTTTACTCCGGATGTGAAGCACACCAGAGTAAGACTTACTGGTTCTTTTCTTTGTTTTTTAATTAAATCTATGGCTACCACCATGATTATTTCTAGAATGATTCATAGATATTTAATACTCTGGTGTGCCATGATACACTGTTACAGAATTACTAATTCTTTCTGCCTTTTCCCTCTAGTATGTTAAAAGATGACTTAAAACTAAGCAGCAGTGAAGACAGCGATGGGGAGCAGGTGTGTCTACTGCTTTATGAATTTGCCAGTATCATACAGTATTGGTTTGCATTGTATTTTATAAGAATTAGAATTGAATGATACATATATGATTCATTTATTTAAAATAAGTTCCTTACTGCTTTTTGACAGTGGAATGTTGTCATGTTCTGCTCTGTGTTTAAAACTCCTTCTTTTTAAATTGGCTTTTCCTTACTACTTTTCATGGATCAGAGTGTACTCATGAAACGTGAGATTGTTGACAAGAAAAACTTTTAACAAAGCTTTTCGTCCTAGCCTGGCAGTTATTCTTTAGGTAACAACAGTGTGTCCTAAGTGTTAGGTGAACATTGATGCATACATTAGAGCTGCTAGTGTTCTGTGAAGAATTCAAATATTGTTCACATTAAGCAGATAGAGTGCTATTTATTCATTCACATTTCCTCTCATGTTTTACTTTTAGGATTGTGATAAGACAATGCCAAGGAGTACACCAGGAAGGTACGCATCCTTTTATTTTTTGTTTTATTTGGAGGGGTGGGGGTCACTCGATAGCATTGTAGTAATAATTGACCTTATAAAGTAAATATTATTGTAATGGCGATTGTACAACCTTGTAAATTAACTAAAAATGATTGAATTGTACACTTAACATGGGTGAATTCTGTGGTATGTAAATTATACCACAGTAGAACTGTTTTTAAAAGGTAAGTGCTAATGGCTGAGGAGCATATTAGAAACTTTTTTTTTTTTTAAGGAAGTATTTCAGTTATAAATGATGTTCTGGATTCATAGAACTATAACAGCATAACAAACAGTAAACATTTTAAATAAAGTTGGTTGTCAGATGTGGGTGTTTTCCTGCTGTCACTGTAAAAAACAAAAAAAACATTTTCGGTCATTTATATGTTTTATCTCTTTTTAGTAACTCTGAACCTTCACACCATAATAGTGAAGGAGCTGATAACTCCAGGGACGATTCTAGCAGCCACAGTGGATCTGAAAGCAGCTCTGGATCTGACTCAGAGAGTGAAAGTAGCTCCAGTGACAGCGAGGCAAATGAGCCGTCCCAGAGTGCATCTCCTGAGGTAAGACGGAGGCAGGGGTATCTTCCGTAGGCCTCGCACGGCCCCTGGTGATGGCCAGTTGAGACCTGTTTCCAATATAAAAGGCGAAGGGAAAGAAGGTTAAGAAATTGAACTGTGTATCTTGGAGGAAACTTAGATACTTGAGTTTCCTTGTTATTTGAACAAACATTCAGTCTAGATTAGGAATTATTTGAGGTCATATTTCAGGTCCCTAAAATACTGGATTGGTTTAGTTTGGGCTTTCTTCTTATATCTCAGCATGGTAATTCATGTTATGTAGTTATTGTGACTAAAAGGATTCCTATATTATATAATTTTTACTGTAGGTTGATAAAATATGGTTGAAAATCTCTATCAGTACCTACATCACTTGTTTACTTTTTGGAATTAAGCATAGCCATGGTCATTTGTAATTTTACCTTTGAAGTTGGGTTCCTGACAGGAATCTTTAATGTTTAAAGGCCATTGTAACATCAGGCTTATCTTCTCATTCAAGGGATGAGAGCTCTGAGAGCCAATAGTCAGCCCTTTGCTTAGTTCAGTCAGAACTCTGAACAGCAAATGCCTTTGTGGTCTTAGACGTTGTGCTTTTTCCTCTTCCTTGAGATTGTTAAGGAGGGAGAAAGCTTCAGGATTGACAAAAGCATATTTATTTCTCTGTTTTACAGCCTGAACCACCACCAACAAACAAATGGCAACTTGATAATTGGTTGAATAAAGTGAACCCACATAAAGTGTCACCAGCTTCTTCTGTGGACAGTAACATCCCATCATCTCAAGGCTATAAAAAGGAAGGCCGAGAACAGGGCACCGGGAATAGCTACCCTGATCCAGGTGGACCTAAAGAAACTAGTTCTGCTACTCCTGGACGAGACTCCAAAACTGTCCAAAAGGGATCAGAAAGTGGGCGAGGGAGGCAGAAGTCCCCTGCACAGAGTGACAGCACAGCACAGAGGAGAACTGTAGGCAAAAAACAACCCAAAAAGGCTGAGAAGGCAGCCGCTGAAGAGCCCCGGGGAGGCCTGAAGATAGAAAGCGAAACCCCTGTAGACATGGCTACCAGCATGCCCTCCAGCAGACATAAAGCAGCCACCAAAGGCTCCAGGAAACCCAATATTAAAAAGGAGTCCAAATCTTCCCCTCGACCTTCTGCAGAGAAAAAGAAATACAAGTCAACGAGTAAATCTTCCCAGAAATCAAGGGAAATTATAGAAACAGATACCTCATCCTCAGATTCGGATGAAAGCGAGAGCCTTCCTCCTTCCTCACAAACTCCTAAGTACCCTGAGAGTAACAGGACTCCCGTGAAGCCCTCCTCAGTGGAGGAAGAAGATAGCTTTTTTCGGCAACGAATGTTCTCTCCTATGGAAGAGAAGGAACTTCTTTCACCCCTCAGTGAGCCTGATGACAGGTATCCACTTATTGTGAAG
Organism: Leptonychotes weddellii; assembly: GCF_054177405.1. NCBI lineage: Eukaryota > Metazoa > Chordata > Mammalia > Carnivora > Phocidae > Leptonychotes > Leptonychotes weddellii. The sequence continues at coordinate 116,394,296 of NC_138375.1, forward strand.
ATTGACCTGAATCTCTTGACCAGAATACCAGGAAAGCCTTACAAAGAAACAGAGCCACCCAAGGGGGAAAAGAAAAATGTGCCAGAAAAGCACACAAGAGAGGCTCAGAAACAAGCCTCAGAAAAAGTTTCCAACAAAGGCAAAAGGAAACATAAGGTTTGTAAAGAGTTTTTGTTGTTTTGTTTTTAAACATCAGAACCTGAAATGCCGTGGATATCTCAGTAAGCCAGAAAATACCTGGTTGAGTCACAGCTATGAGAGAACATAGAGGTTGAGCCCGAGACCGAGGGGAGGCTACAGACCAAACAGTTTCTTGAGGACCACTGAGCCTCTGCCTGTCTCCTTTAGTTTCTAATCCACTAAGAAATGAGCCAGTGCTTCTGCTCATCCCAGGACCCCGGGATCATGACCTGAGCCGAAGGCAGACGCTTAACCATCTGAGCCTCCCAGGCGCCCCTGACTCACCAGTTTTGACACATCCTTAGGAACATCACCAGTCCTCTGTACATATCTGTGCCTCAGCTTTTTTCCCTTTTCAAACACCCATGTCTGCAAGTTCAGGACTAAACACATCTGCTCACACATGGCCAGCTCTTGTCTTTAAATTCATCTGGGATAATTTTTTTTTTTTTTAAGATTTTATTTATTTATTTGACAGAGAGAGAGAGACAGCGAGAGAGGGAACACAAGCAGGGGGAGTGGGAGAGGGAGAAGCAGGACTCCCGCTGAGCGGGGAGCCCGACGCGGGGCTCGATCCCAGGACCCTGGGATCATGACCCAAGCCGAAGGCAGACGCTTAACGACTGAGCCACCCAGGCACCCCTCATCTGGGATAATTTGAATTTAGAGTTGAAGCTTGGTATATATTCAAGGTCAGCCTTTTTAGACCCAGGAGATGTGAAAACCCACAGATGTCTATGATTGGAGGATAATGGACATATCTAATGAAAAGAGCTGAACAACTGACATGTATAGACAGAGATTCTTTGGGAAAAAGAGCTTGATCTTTTAGCTCTAGTGAAAAATTTGTAGAGGAAAGTAAATTTTAATGATTTGTATTGAAGAATAATATGCTTTCTCCTGATACCTATGTGTGAATATGATTGTATAACACCAAAGAGGTGAGCAGGTGGACAGATAGGTACCAGAATAGTTGTACCAAGTAGAGTCAGAGCAAAACCCCAATCCCAGCTGACCTTGAGAATCTCACATCAGAGGATAGGAAGAATAAAACATTTCTTAAAATGAAGTGAGCTGGGGGCACCTGGGTGGCTCAGTTGTTAAGCGTCTGCCTTCAGCTCAGGTCATGGTCCCAGGGTCCTGGGATCGAGTCCCACATCGGGCTCTCTGCTCGGCGGGAAGCCTGCTTCTCTCTCTCCCACTCCCCCTGCTTATGTTCCCTCTCTCGCTGTGTCTCTCTCTGTCAAATAAATAAAATCTTTAAAAAAAAAAAAATGAAGTGAGCTGGAGGTCTTTCCTCTTTTTCTTAAGGCCACAGTACAATGTGCAGACGATGATGTGTATTTGAACAAACTAGAATAACCCCCCCCCTTTTTTTGACTCTTCAAAAACTGAAGATACTTAGAAATTTGAATTTATAGAAAACTGAAGCTTACTACTTTCAGTGCTATAGCTAGTGAGTTTCCATTATTGTAGTATTGGGAAGTTTTTTCGACTGGTAAGTTTAGGGCTACTGGCCCCTATAGAGCTACCATCTCAGATTGCTGGACTTTGTTACAGGATTTAATTCATAGAATTACATGAAGTAAGAGCTTATATATGATGGACTCTGCTCTTTAGAAAACTAAGGTGCTTATGGAATTAAGAATTGGTCCTTTTGTGCTTGAAAAGTATTACATATTCTTTTTTTTTTTTTAAAGATTTATTTATTTATTTGAGAGCGAGAATGAGAGAGAGTACATGAGAAGCGGGGAGGGTCAGAGGGAGAAGCAGGCTCCTCCCTGAGCAGGGAGCCCGATGCGGGACTCGATCCCGGGGCTCCAGGATCATGACCTGAGCCGAAGGCAGTTGCTTAACCAACTGAGCCACCCAGGCGCCCGAAAAGTATTACATATTCTTTATAAGATTTTATATAATATAGAAATACAATATAGAATGCCTTTTTTACTCTTTTGTTTAAAAATTGTACAATATATATAACTTAAAATAGAAAATCCCCTTCTTCTAAAAGAATTGCACCTTACTTCTCCCCTTCTCTACATTTCACTGGCATGTTTTATTCCTCCTGAGTTTTTTTATGTCAACACGTGAAAGTCAGATTTTGATTTTATAAAATCAGAATCAAGTCCGGAAACTTGGAATGATTTTTGAGATTCATGGCTTTGGTAAAATTAAGTGTCAGGGACAGTTCTTGAAGATGAAGCAGATGGTACTGAGAGGAGTCTCAACCAAGGGTAATGAAGGATGTAGATTCTTTTGTCTCATGTTTTTATGTGTCCACTCTCAATCATTTGTGTAGGGAACAGATTCTTTTGTTATGGCAGAATGTTTTGGATTCTTGGGCCTCAATATTTAAAGCAATAGGAAAACTTAGAATCAGTCAGGAAGGTAGCTTTGGCAATTACAGACAGGCTCATAGCTTTTGTTTCAGCAAAACATTTTTCACAATCATTAGGCTTGGCTATAATAAAAAATATGGACAGTGGGGCACCTGGGTGGCTCAGTCGTTAAGCGTCTGCCTTTGGCTCAGGTCATGATCCCAGGGTCCTGGGATCGAGTCCCACATCGGGCTCCCTGCTCCGTGGGAAGCCTGCTTCTCCCTCTCCCACTCCCTCTGCTTGTATTCCTTCTCTCGCTGTGTCTCTGTCAAATAAATAAATAAAATCTTTAAAAAAATAAAAATAAAAAAAAATATGGACAGTAACAAGCGAAGATATGGAGGAGTTAGAATTTTCGTACAGTGCTGGTGGGAATATAAAATGATAGGTAGCTGCTTTGGAACACAGTTTTGGCAGTTCTTCAAAAAGTTAAACACAGTGTTACTGTGTGACCCAGCAATTCTACTCCATTCCACTTAGGTATATACCCTAGAGAAATGAAAATATGTTTACACAAAGACTTAGACTTGAATGTCCACAGCAGTATTATTTATATTAGCCGAAAAGTGGAGACAACCCATATGGTCATTAACTGATGAATGGATAAATAAAATGTGGTATGTGCATACAATGGAATACATTCAGCTATAACCACGAATGAAATCCTGATACATGCTACAGCATCAGTGAACCTGAAAAATATACTAAGTGAAGGGAACCAGACACAAAAGGCCACAAATGTGATTCCATTTATATGAACTGTCTAGAATAGGCAGATCCATAAAGACAAAATATATAGATTAGTGATTACTAGAGTCTGGAGTGGAGGGAATGGGGGAATGCCTGCTGAAGGGTCCAAGGTGTCTTTGAGATGATGAGAATGTTCTAGAATTGTTTGTGGTAATGGTTGTACACCTCTGTGAATATACTAAAAGTCATTGAATTGTGAACTTTTAGAGTGGATTTTATTGTATATGAATTATATCTTTTTTTTTTTAAGATTTTATTTAACCGAGAGAGACACAGTGAGGGAGGGAACACAACACAGGGAGAGTGGGAGAGGGAGAAGCAGCTCTCCGCAGAGCAGGGAGCTTGATGTGGGGCTCAATCCCAGGGCCCTGGGATCATGACCTGAGCCGACGGCAGATGTCTAACGACTGAGCCACCCAGGCGCCCATATATGAATTATATCTTAATTATAATTTCACAGCCCCCCAAAGTCATTAGGATGAAAAGATGTCACCTAAAAGACTGTAGGAAATGTGTTTCAGTGTTTGGGCTCTGTTTATCTAAAATAGGAGACTTCTGGGATGCCTGGGTGGCTCAGTCATTAAGCATCTGCCTTCGGCTCAGGTCATGATCCCAGGGTCTTGGGATCGAGCCCCACATCAAGCTCCCTGCTCCGAGGAAAGCCTGCTTCTCCCTCTCCCACTCCCCCTGCTTGTGTTCCCTCTCTCGCTGTGTCTCTGTCAAATAAATAAATAAAATCTTTAAAATAAAATAGACTTCTTCTCAGCCTTGAAACTCCGTTCACTGAACACTGTTTAAATGAATTATTTCACTTCACATTTATTTTCTTTCTGAAACTAATCAGGGATGAATTATTAAGGGTGACTCCTGCTGGAAACTGAAATAAGATGAATAAAAATCAAACGTAGTAGTTGCTTTTTTCTATTTTTCATCCAGAACGAAGATGATACCCGAGCCAATGACAGCAAGAAACCCAAAACGGAGGACAAGAATTCAGCAGGTCACAAGCCATCCAGCAACAGAGAGTACGTCCCCAAAACATGTTACATGTGTGTTAATATGTGTATGTCATTTGCCATTGGGTACTTTCTAATGTGCTCTTAGATTGTTCCTTTCAGTGAACATATGTCATATCCATGTATATGTGTACATATACCAACTAGTAGAGGAGGGAGCTTTTGCTGTTGGCTAATTGCAATGGAAAGTTTTAAGATTCAGTCTCTTCTTCCTTTCTTCTTTCTGTAGTGGAGTAGGGTTGAGTACAGGATAAGAATTAAAGTTTTACCGTTTTCTGGCTAGATGACAAGCTTATCTGTATCTGGCAAGAGACCGATTTCTAACTTAGGAACTTCATATCTTCATCATTCATCTTCTCATTTATGTAACCAGTATTTATTGAATACTTGTGTGGCAGGCCAACATTTAGGCACTGGGTATACATACAGCCAGAGGGTGGAAAACAGGTAAGAGGCCTGTCCTTATGAAATGTACACTCTTGTTTTGTAAAAATCATGTGTCCTGATACTTAAATAGGGAGAAACAAATTTGTCTTGAAAGCAGGCAGAAAGAAATAGAAAAAAATCCATCACCACCATATGACTGCGTTGGAGAAATGAAGGCATTTGTTTGATTTGGCAGGTCATCTAAGCAAAGTGCTGCAAAAGAAAAGGATTTGTTGCCTTCTCCCGCGGGGCCCGTTCCTTCAAAAGATCCAAAAACAGAGCATGGCTCTCGGAAGAGGACTATTAGTCAGTCGTCTTCTTTAAAGTCAAGTAATAATAGCAACAAGGAGAATGGTGGCAGCAGCAAAAACAGTTCCTCCACATCAAAGCAGAAGAAGACTGAAGGGAAGACTTCCAGTAGCTCTAAGGAGGTCAAGGTAAGGCGTTGGGGGTCTGAGCCTTTTGAAAAGCAATCTCATTGCCATAGGAATTCTCTAAGGTGACATTGTGCTTTGACGATCTTGTAAATCTCTCATTAAATTTATAGGCCTGTGCATTTTTACTCTCAGAATGTCATAATCTTGATAATAAACATAGGCAGTTGATCTGAGACCATGAAAGCAGTACTTCACCTGGCCACGTGCATATTAATTAAGACAGAAACCCATAATTGGGAAAGTTGGTTTGGGAAGAAAGTAGTCGATTATGATCTAATTATAAATCACTCCAGTTCTTGTGATTGAGTTGTCTGTGGTTTGAAATTGGCTTTGGATTTTTTAGAATTAGATTTTATAAGCAAGTATATTACATAAAGTGATAAAGCAACCAATCTGGCTTTGATTCATGAAGAAGGGAAAATTCTTTAGCTGAGCTAGTACTGGAACTATTCCTGGAGCATGATCATAATGTAGGGGACTATGCTTCATGTTCATGGGTGGAGAAATGGATCATAGAAGCTTTTTCAAGGCTGTACTTTATTAGACTTTGACCCTCACTTTATTTACCAGGTTATTTGCATTACTTTCTAAACTGTTTTGATCAACGAGCAAACTGACAAGATTAAGAAAATACCTAGATTTTTAAGAATATAATGCACTGGGTTGTTATTTGCGACTTGAGTAAGTGAAGGTTTGAGAGTTGAAAAAATTGACCATTAAAGGTAGTTACTCATGCTTATTAAATGTGGCATTTTAATTAAGTCTTTAAAATTGAGGTGATTTTAATTATGAACAACGGCCCAACTTGAGATACACAGATGGCTTTTTCTCCAGGTGGACACCCTTCCGTAATAGTTTAGAGTTAGTTCTAGTGTTCTTAAGGAACCTGACTGTCCTCTTGGCCTCCTTCACCGTCCAGTTTTGTGTCTACCTGCTAACTGGCTCTTTCTCCATTTTCCATACTTCACCTGTAGGATTTGAGGCCTGAATGCTTATTTCTTGAAACCTCATATCATTCTCTCTTTTCTTAAGATTGATTTATTTGTGGGCACCTGGGTGACTCAGTTGGTTAAGCGTCTGCCTTCAGCTCAGGTCATGATCCGAGGGTCCTGGGATCAAGCCCCATATCAGGCTCCCTGCTCAGCTGGGAGCCTGCTTCTCCTTCTCCCTCTCCCTCTGCCTGCCATTCCCCATGCTTGCGCGCCCGCTCTCTCTTTCTGTCAAATAAATAAATCTTTTTATTTATTTATTTATTTATTTTTTATTTTTATATTTTATTTATTTGACAGAGAGAAACACAGCGAGAGAGGGAACACAAGCAGGGGGAGTGGGAGAGGGAGAAGCAGGCTTCCCACTGAGCAGGGAGCCCGATGCGGGGCTTGATCCCAGGACCCTGGGATCATGACCTGAGCCGAAGGCAGACGCCCAACCGACTGAGCCACCCAGGCGCCCCATAAATAAATCTTTTTAAAAATGTATTTGAGAGAGAGAGAGTGTCTGCCTGAGTTGGGGCAGGGGGAGAATTTCAAGCAAACTCCCCGCTGAGTGCAGAGTACAATTCGGGGCTTGATCCCACGACCCCAAGATCATGACCCGAGCTGAAATCAAGAGTCAGAGGCCTAACTGAGCCACCCAGGCGCCACCCCGCCGCCCCGCCGCCTTTTTAAATGTATTCTTTAAGTGAGGTCACCTGTTCATTTGGTTGTGTGATCTCATAGGTAAAACTATGTGGCTCTTTACTGGTTTGTCAGATCCTTGAAAGCAGGGATTTGTATCTTGTTTTTTCTCCATTGTTTAGCTTACTGGGTAATCAGGAAATATTTGTTGGATCAAATGTAGTTATTTGGTACTCTGTTGTTATTGACAGAATATAAAATATAGGCCCTGGCCACTTTGATTTCAAGATCTTAGGGATTTTAACAGTTGTTAAAATCATTAATGTTAGTCTTGGCAATTTCCAGTTTAAGCAATTACATATGGGTTGATTAAAGAAGAATCTGTAATTTAGTTGGAAAATACGCTTTTTCTTATTTTAGCTAAAGGAAAATTAGATAATATGGAAAACCAAAATTACATATAATTTTTATTTTATGTTTTTCTACATATTCGCTTATATTATCAAATATTTGAAATATATTGGCATAAAGTTCAGTCTCTTAATATGATTTTGATATATGTGACATCTTTACTTATGTTTCCCTTTTGTTCTTTTTTATTTTTTTAAAGATTTTATTTATTTATATGAGAGAGAGAGCACATGAGAGGGGGGAGGGTCAGAGGGAGAAGCAGACTCCCCACTGAGCAGGGAACCCGATGCACGACTTAATCCTGGGACTCTAGGATCGTGACCTGAGCCGAAGGCAGTTGCTTAACCAACTGAGCCACCCGGGCGCCCTCCCATTTGTTCTTAATATTAGTTCTCTGTGCCATTTCTCTTTTTCCTTGATCAGTCTCATCAGAGGCTTATTTGTTTTACTTGTCTTTTCAGAAACTAGCCTTTGTTTTTGTTGATTCTTTGTGGTTTATTTTTGTTTTCTATTTCATTAATTTATAGTCTTTATGATTTCCTTTCTTATTCTTTATTTTTGCTTTGTTCTGTTTACTGACTTTTAAAAATGTACTTAGCTCATTAATTTTTATATTAGTTTTAAGCCTTTTTTTCTTTCTTTTTTTTTTTAAGATTTTATTTATTTATTTGACAGGGAACACAAGCAGGGGGAGTGGGAGAGGGAGAAGCAGGCTTCCCGCTGAGCAGGGAGCCCAATGCGGGGCTCGATCCCAGGACCCTGAGATCATGACCTGAGCCGAAGGCAGACGCTTAAGGACTGAGCCACGCAGGCGCCCCTTCTTTCCCTGATATAAGCAGTTAAGCTGTATAATTTCCTCTAAATACTGCTTACGTGCATCCTAGAAGATTTGGTGTGTTTTTATAACTCCGTTTAAAATATTTTCTAATTTCCAGGGTGATTTTATCTTTGACCCAAGAGTTACTTAAAAGCATGTTAGTCAATTTCCAAACATACTGAGATTTGCTAGTTGTCTTCTGATTAGTGTTTCTACCTTAATTGCATTGGGGCTGGAAAGTAATCTGCATGGTAGCAGTCTTTTGAAATTTGTTAAGATTTACTTTATGAGAGTATAGTATATGGTAGATTTTGTAATGTTCTGTATTTGCTAGAAAAGAATGTGTATTCTGCATATATTTAGACGGAATCCATGTAATTCAATTAGATTAATCGTGTTTTCAAATCTTTATGCTGATATTTTTGGTCACTTTGTCCTCTTGTTCATTTTTCCACAAACATACAAGATTTGTCTATTTCTTCTTTTAGTTCTGCCAGTTCTTTTTTAATTGAGATATACTTGATATATAACATATTAGTTTCAGGTGCACACCATGATTAAATATATGTATATATTGTGAAATGACCACTACAGTAATTTTAGTTCACCTCCTTCACCACGCAATAATTTTACATATCCCATGCATATAATTTTTATGTAAAAAAATGTGTTAAAATACGTAGAAAGTTTTTGAATGTATCTTTAGTAATTTCAGTTTTCCCTCGGTAAATCTAAACTTAGGCAATTGTGGAATTACTTAACAAAACATAGAGGGAAAGCTGGCCTAGTAATGTTACATTCCATCATAATAGGCAGGAAGCCATTTCAGAAACATGTGAACTTTACCATGAAGAGTGTAGTATTTTCTCAAATCCCAGGGCCTTTATTTTCATTTCTTCAGATAAGCTGTATTGGGTAGAACTGAAAAGCTGTTACCATTTGAGAAAAATGGTTTATGGTTCCTTTTCAGTAGATTTTTAAACACAAGCAGTAAAATTATATATTAATTGGGTTTTTTAATGTTGACACATCATTTCATAGGATAAATTCTGCTTACTTAGTGTTTTATTGTAGGGAAAATGTGTATAGGGAAGCAGTTGGGAAGATAGGCTCACAGTCCCCGCATAAAGGGCTATGTTGAGAGGAGGTAGAATTAGGTTTAAGAAAGTGGCTAGCCTTTTAAAATGTGGCAGATCCAGGGGCGCCTGGGTGGCTCAGTTGGTTAAGCGACTGCCTTCGGCTCAGGTCATGATCCTGGGGTCCCGGGATCGAGTCCCGCATCGGGCTCCCTGCTGTCAGCGGGGAGTCTGCTTCTCCCTCTGACCCTCCCCTCTCTCATGTACTCGCTCTCTCTCATTCTCTCTCTCTCAAATAAATAAATAAAATCTTTAAAAAAAAAATAAATAAAATGTGGCAGATCTGGATTTAAAATCCAAATTCCAGGAGTGCCACTTAAAAGTTGTTTGAACTTGGGTGAGTTACCCTCCTTGACATTGCATTTATTCTGTCCCAAAAGCTTTATACTTCCATAAAGTTGTGGAAGGATTAATGACTGTGCTAAGTGCCTGGTAAGCAGTAAGCACGTAGTAAGTGTTAGATCTTATTATTGCTGTTTTCATTGACCAGTAATTATCAGTAAATTTTGTCTTAAGCAGTATTCCTATTCTCAGAGTAGGTGGTATCTTCTTTATGTTTTAACTAGTGTCTAGTTCAGTGCCTGGTACATAGTAGACCTCTACTATTAGAATGAATATTTTTGGTTATATAAAATGGACCTGTTCTGCAAAAAAGGCTCTTACATTCTGAAATTTAAAAATTTTGTAACAGGGAAATTAATTACTGAAGGCAGAGGAATTTTGTTTCCTTTCTACTAGTGGCTCAGAAGATACTTTCAGTTTAATTTTTTTTTTTTTTTTTAAGATTTTATTTATTTATTTGACAGAGAGAGAGAGACAGCTAGAGAGGGAACACAAGCAGGGGGAGTGGGAGAGGGAGAAGCAGGCTTCCCGCCGGGCAGGCAGCCCGATGCGGGGCTCGATCCCAGGACCCTGGGATCATGACCTGAGCTGAAGGCAGACGCTGAACGACTGAGCCACCCAGGCGCCCCATTTTCAGTTTAATTTTAATCACCTCAGAATTTTCAACATATGTACTTTTTCAGCATTATGTATTTTCAACATTATATATTTTTCTGGTCAGGAAAAGGCTCCAAATAGCTCCTCTAGCTGTCCTTCATCTACACCAACTCCTGATGCTTCTAAGCCTCGGAGAACAAAGCTTGCCTTTGACGACAGGTGAGAGAAATGGTTTTTTATGCATTGGAGAAATCATTCCAGTCAGCATATAAGAAACTCATTTAAATTCCCATCAGTGATCAGAAGAATTCCTACTTGTGTTGTGCTCCATAGAACATTCAGATTTTAATTTGAAAGGCACCCTACTAGTCCAAGTATTGTTCCTTTTAACTGGACCTCCATGACTCCTGGGGCATGTGAGTAATGGACCTTCAAGTAGAACCTGACTGCTGCTGTACCACTGTTTAACATGGGGGCTTTCTTAAATAAGTGAGAGCAAGTGTTGGGGTTTTTCCTGCATTTTGTTAAAAGGCTATTTCTCTTACCCACATTCCATTTATTCCAAATCCTTCAAACAACTTGGGAAAATAAGCATTTAATATTAGGGAGCTTGATTTCTATTTTCCTAAGTAGAAAATTTGTCATGAGTTGGCCAACACAGTTTATGCTCTTAACCCAATAAAAACATTTGTCAGAAAAACTGGAACTGGATGTTTAGTAATGGGTCATTTTCTGAGGGATGCTAGAGACTAAAATGAACAAGTAATATCTTATGAAAATATTTACTCTTTTATTTACTATAAAAATTTACATTGCAGAAATTATTCAGCAGACCATTATTTACAAGAAGCAAAAAAACTAAAGCACAATGCCGATGCATTGGTATGTAAACATTCTCACATTTGTTTATGTAATCAAATGAACTTAAATTTTCATTTATTGTTTGTTCCCATAGTACCTCAGTGTATCTCTCATTACCTTTATTCTCCTTTCTTCAGTCTGATAGGTTTGAGAAAGCTGTATACTATCTTGATGCTGTGGTATCTTTCATTGAATGTGGGAATGCATTAGAGAAAAATGCTCAGGAATCCAAATCCCCATTCCCTATGTATTCAGAGACAGTGGAGCTCATCAAGTAAGTGGGAAAACTTGGCTGCCGTGTCTTTGGCACTACTACTTCCTTGGTTCATCTAGGAAGGGGCTGATACAGCTGTGTACAGTAAAACCGTGAAGGATCCTAATCCTTTGTTGTCCTGGGTTAAGGAGAACTAGATACTTCCGTGGGTATTTTTGCCTTTGTTTAGGTTGGGTTCTAATGTTCTGAGGACTAAAGTCCTAAGATCAAGATGAAGTACTGTGTTTTGTGTCATTTGTTGCTTTAACTCACAGATACACTATGAAGCTAAAGAATTACTTGGCCCCTGACGCTACAGCTGCAGATAAAAGGCTCACGGTACTTTGGTAAGTTTTGTGTGACAGCCTCTGCTAAATGACAGGCTGTTCCCTAAGAAATTATGCTGTTTAGGGGCGCCTGGGTGGCTCAGTCGTTAAGCGTCTGCCTTCGGCTCAGGTCATGATCCCGAGGTCTTGGGATCGAGCCCCGCATCGGGCTCCTTGCTCAGCGGGAAGCCTGCTTCTCCCTCTCCCGCTCCCCCTGCTTGTGTTCCCTCTCTCGCTGTGTCTCTCTCTGTCAAATAAATAAAATCTTAAAAAAAAAAAAAAAAAAAATTATGCTGTTTATGCCCTTCTGAAAGCTATCCTTGAATCGACTTTTCATAACCCAGGCATAAATCTATTTTTGATGGTTAAAGTAGAAAATAAGTCAAAATTCCTACTGAAAGATTTTTAGTTGTTGTCAGCCTCTGATCCATGGTGCTCATGGCAAAAGCCTTGGTAGAGTAGGACTGACCGTAGAACTCCCCATGTCTCACATGGTCCCTTTACCAGGCTCTTTCGGTATCCTCTCTCCTTATTCACATATCCTATACCTTCCCTTAGGGAGCAAATGTTTAGCTTATTCGGAATAAAGAATGTGGCTTGTTGGCTTGGTCCCAGGGAGATATTATCAGATTGTTAAAAGTATTTACTTTACCTGGCACTGGCTTTAACAACTAGCAATGTAGCTGTGGATAAACTGACACGGTCTTTTTTGTCGTGGAGTCTAGTATCTAGTGTGAGGAGACACAGATTAATCAAATCGCCATACACGTATATGAATTCAGTACTTTGTGGGTTTTTTTGGGTTTTTTTTGTTTTTTTTTTTAAGATTTTTTTTTATTTATTCATTCGAGACACAGAGATAGAACATGAGCAGGGGGAGAAGCAGGCCCCCCGCCGAGCAGGGAGCCCGATGTAGGGCTTGATCCCAGGACCCTGGGATCACGACCCGAGCCGAAGGCAGATGCTTAACCATCTGAGCCACCCAGGCGCCCTGAATTCAGTACTTTGAAAGAAAAGTATAACAACTCTAAGAGTAGAGTGTAGAGACACCCAGCGTTCAGGTAGAGGGAATATGTGCAAGGGCTAGATGGTGGCAAGAAACTGGGAGCTGTCAAGGAACTGACTAAAGCAATTCTTCCAGAGACTGGGGAGAAGTGAAAGTGACTGGGAAGGTAAGCAGTGGCAAGGCTTTTGCGAGCCATGGTATGGCTCCCATGTGTGGCCTCAGAGCTGTCCTCTGCATAGTTGAGTTTCCTAGTTTTTGTTGTTGAATTTAAGATATTTATCATTTGATCTAGGGATTCTGCTCCTCAGTGATTTCTTTGAATGCATATGTTATAATGACATGTTGGTGTCTTGTGGGTGAGGTTTTGATTCTGGGATGGTCAACAAATAGGAGACTAGTCCTAAGTGTCTTCCCCTCCTTTGGGTGTGTACCATAATCAGAACACATCTTCCAGTCTTGCCTGGGGGTTAACGTCGTTGACCTTATGCCACAGTCTGTTCACGTGAGCCGGTCGTGTACTCTTGCGCAGTACAAAAGTTGTCTGCAGATGCGGCCAGAGTCTGCTGTGCTGCTAAATAAGCTGCCCTTTTCTGTTGGCTAGCCTGAGATGCCAGTCTTTGCTGTACCTGAGGCTGTTCAAACTGAAGAAAGAAAATGCTCTCAAGTACTCAAAGACACTGACGGAGCACCTGAAGGTAAGTGTGGAAGGGGGGAAGGTCCCCGTCCTAGGAGACAGGATTTGTCATCTCCTGTCGCAGCCCCACAAGTGCCTCTTCCTGTTTGGCCTGCCACAGCAAGCGAGGAGCTACTGTTGGTGAACTTTCAAATAGAAAGTTTGAAATTTCTTGGAAAGTTTTTTTTTTTTTTCAAAGATTTTATTTATTTGCGAGAGAGAGAATGAGAGACAGAGAGCATGAGAGGGAGGAGGGTCAGAGGAAGAAGCAGAGCCCCTGCCGAGCAGGGAGCCCAATGCGGGACTTGATCCCGGGACTCCAGGATCATGACCTGAGCCGAAGGCAGTCGCTTAACCGACTGAGCCACCCAGGCGCCCCGGAAAGTTTTTAAATGTACATATATCTGATTGTAGAATCTATGTAGTCATATGCAGTAGCTCTTACGAATATTTCAGTTGATGTAGCCTCTTTCTGTCATGAGACCTAGTTTGTACTTCGCAAATGGCCTTCTGTTTTCACTACTACCCTTCCTTAGACTATTAAATTAGTTTCCTAAAATGTCTGTGTTTTTTCACCACACCACCACATAAATCTTAAAATCCTGCCCTGGTTCTGAGTTCGAACCCTTCAGTAGCTTGCTGTTGCTTGCCAGGTCAGGTCTAAGCTTCTTACCCTGACCTCAAGTCATCAAGGTCTCTTTCTCTTGTTCCTTACCTAAACCTCTGCTCCAGGGAAACCGTATGGGTCACATCTCTTCACAGCCTTTGCACGTAGTATGACACACCTCCTGTCTGTCTGAGTGTTATTCATTCTTTGTCCTTCCATTTAAGTCTTCCAGAACCCCCAGCTCTCACCTAAATAGGGTCTTTCTGTTGCACGTTTACACACACATTCTCTCGCTCTCATGCTTGTATTTTGGGTTCTTAAATTTGTAAAGCTTCTTAAGGAGCAGTTCTGGCCCAGTATGCTTTTGAATATGTTTAGTACTTCAGAAGTAGTGTTTTTTTAATTACGTACGTTTTATTTTTTCCACAGAATTCTTATAATAATTCTCAAGCACCATCACCTGGCTTGGGAAGGTAGGTAAATTTTACTCTATAAAATATTTTTTGTGACAGAATGATTTATTTTTGTGTAAAATCAGAATGGGTAGGGTCCAGTTCCAGAAATGGAAAGATGACAAAAAAAAAAATTAAAACCATCTCTAATATAGTATTTTTTAAAGTTTTCGTTTTTTCTCTTTATTTTTTACTAAGTTGAAGGTATAATGAACACAGTCTTAGAAGGAGTAGACAGAGGACATTTCACCTGTAGAAATCTGAGTTTTTTGACAGCACCCCATCCTTCTCAGAGTTTAATAGTTAGTTGGGTTTTTATCATTGAGTTTATCTTTATTTTACTCAAGTCTTGACACTGACAGAAATGAATAACAATGGCGTGATTGGGGTTTCTCCTCCATCCTACATCACCCCCCAGAAGGAGGACAATTACCCTGACAGCTTCTGTTTTGTAATTTTTTTCTGCTCAGGTATTATTTTTATGTTAACTGACTTTCTGTCTTTGCTCTTGTGTATTTTCTGAACCAAATTTATAGTGCTAAAAGTGAAGATAAAAAAATATTCATAACAAATCGCTTTTGTCCCCCCAACTTTTACTTCATTTTCCTTTTTTTTATGGTGTTGGGCACTTCCACAAATTTTAGTACTGCTGAAATGAACCTCTCAGATTTCAACATGTGTTTCCTAAGAAATATCTAATTGACAGGAAGTTTGAGATAATTGCAGTTGATTGAAAAAGCTGTACCTCTTTGTCAGCTTTGAATAACTTGGTTAAACTAGGAAAGTACCAGAAATAATGGCGTTCAAAATAAAACGTTCCTATCTACTACCACAGTCTTCTTGTGTTAAGTTGCAAATTCCTCCCAACTTTCTACAAAACAACTTGAAAAGTACCTAATTACCTGCCAGAATAGATGGAAAGTGTGTGGAGCTGGGAGTGAGGTGATCCAGCTTCTAAGCCTTTGAACTGCTGCTTTCCAGGTGTGTGACTTCCTCAGTTCTTTGCCGTCTTTTGTCCTGTTACCATTCATTAAAACAAAGAGTCCAGATATGATTCGCCATGGGCTTTCGTGAGCTAAGTACTTACTTAGAAGAAACTGTACTTCTCTGGGAACTCTTCCAGTTTAAAAAAAGTCTTTAAATTTGAAGAGCCTTCACGGATGAAGAGCCAGTAGAACATTGGTTCCATCACGTTCACCATATTCACACGAATAAGCTTTCTGTTTCCCTCCGTGTAGCAAAGCTGTTGGGATGCCTTCCCCCGTTTCTCCGAAGCTGTCGCCGGGCAATTCCGGAAATTACTCTTCTGGGGCCAGTAGCGCTGCAGCAAGTGGTTCTTCAGTGACCATTCCACAGAGGATCCACCAGATGGCAGCCAGCTATGTTCAGGTTACGTCCAACTTCCTCTATGCCACGGAAATTTGGGACCAAGCTGAGCAGCTTTCCAAAGAGCAGAAAGGTAGGAGGGTCTCTGGAGAAACTTGGAAGGACGAGATAGTTAAAAGAGCTTTTATGATCTAGTTAAATAATGTCTGATCTGCATTTAGTTTATTATGTAGTCTAGACTTGCCAGTAAAGTTTCCTAATCACCACTGCTTACCAGTCATACTGAATGTACTGAGTTTGGTCAAAAATACCTCTCACTGTACCCGTGACACACACGAAACTAAAAACAGCTTTTGCTGTAGGACATGGGTGCTTTTGTTCAGGCACAGTAAGTGCAGCTCCAGTTATGGAAGTAATAAAATACCTGTTCTATTTTAGGATGGTTCACAGTAAATTTGGCTTAGGCATAGGATTACATGCAGACATCTTGTACATACGAGATTTAATATAAGAAATCACATGCAGGGGCACCTGGCTGGCTCAGTCGGAGGAGCGTGTGACTCTTGATCTTGGGGTCATGAGTTCGAGCCCCATGCTGGGTGTAGAGATTACTAAAATAAATAAATAAATAAATAAATCTTAAAAAAAAAAAACATTCATACTGGATTTTTAGGTGAATTGGAAAACTTGTGTGATAAAGGAGACCACAAAATAAATTAGTTTCTAGCATTCTTCAGTATTAGGTTATTTGAAGCTTTGTACCTTAAGTTTGTTATTGCCCAAACTAAGAACATTGATAATTACAAAGTATTTAAAGATCCTAGGGAAGAATCCCTATATTGTACGCCTGAAATAAATATAACACTATATGTTAACTATACTGGATTTTATTTTATTTATTTATTTATTTATTTGTTTTTTTTAAGATTTTATTTATTTATTTGAGAGAGAATGAGATAGAGAAAGAGAGCATGAGAGGGGGGAGGGTGAGAGGGAGAAGCAGACTCCCTGCCAAGCAGGGAGCCCAGTGTGGGACTGGATCCCGGGACTCCAGGATCATGACCTGAGCCGAAGGCAGTCGCTTAACCAACTGAGCCACCCAGGCGCCCTTTATTTATTTTTTTAAAGAGCGTGCACGCACACAACGTGGCACAGGGAAGGGAGAGGGGCAGAGGGATAGGGAGAGAGAGAATCCCAAGCAGGCTCCACGCCCAGTGCAGAGCCCAAAGCAGGGCTCGAACTCATGACCGTGAGATCATGACCTGAGCCAAAATCAGTAGTCAGACGCTTGACTGACTGAGCCACCTGGGCACCCCAACTATACTGGATTTTAAATTAAAAAATAAGTAAATAAAGGATCCTAGGGAAAAGTACTATATATACACCATCTTATTTTTGTAGTTGTTATTAGCAAATGTGTGTGGGCAGCAGCTATTCAGGTAGACCCTTTGTAGAGAAATACTACACTAGTCAATCAAGTATCCTTTTTTCAGAGTGTTTTTAAATGTTTGTAGTATAAACAGGTAATCAGATGAAGATGAAAGATTACTATCCCTAAAGAAGGATAATGGTGGGAGAAAGCAGAAGAGGAACCCCAGCATCTAACATTGAATTGTGTCTCTGAAAACCTAAATCTTTCCTAAAATTTTAAATATTGTCACTATTGCTCAGGAAAGGTTACAAAGCAGAAATTCTTATTAAATCACTCCTGCTTTACTTTCCATTTTTCTTCCTGATGCCACTTTTCTAGCCTCGTTTTTTCCTTTTTAAAATTTTCTTTCTCCTTTCATTTTTCCTTTTTTGTGTGGTACTTTTCCAGTGTTGACTAAAGGAAAGATAATGGCATAATGATCCCTGTGCACCTTTCATTCAACTAGCGACACAACATTTTCCTAATCTTGTTTCACCTCGCTCTCTCTCTGAATCATACTTTTTTCCCCCCTCTGGAGTATTTAAAGCATTTCCCCTGAACATACTTAGATGTATGCATCCTTGGGTGATAAGGATTTTTCAAGAACATGATTGTCATGCCGTTAACACAGCCACCAAAATTAACAGTAATTCCTTTCTGTCAGGTCTGTCATCCAATTTTACTGTTGTTGCAAATGTGCCTTTTTTTTTTTTCTTTACTGTTTGTTTTTAACAGGACCCAAACATTCCTTCATCTGTGTTCGAAGTCTGTCTCCTTCCAGTTTTGTGTTTTGGAGGGTGGGGCACTGTGCCATTTATGTTGAGGAGGAAATGAGTCCTATTATGGATTTGACTGATTCCTTCCTCTTGGTATCATGTAGCTTGCTCCCCTGTCCCCCTTATTTCCTTCATACCCACAGTTACATTTTGAGACTTGATTAGATTCAAGTTCGTTATTTTAAATAACATTTCATAGGTGGTGCTCTAGGTTTCCTATTATATGATATTATTGAGGCATTTAATTAATGGTTATCTGTTGTTTAGTGATATTTGGATTTGACCATTGATACCATTCGGGTGGTTTCAGCCTGACTCAGTTTGATGTAAGATTCCCTGTTAAACTTTAACTTAGGTTTTAGCACCCACTGATGGTCATTACTTACATCCATTATTCCACTAGGAAATAGGAATTTTCAGGGCACCTGGGTGTCTCAGTAGGTTAAGTGTCTGGCTCTCGATCTCAGCTCAGGTCATGATCTCAGGGTCATGAGTCCAAGTCCCACATTGGAGCCTACTTTAAAAAAGGGCAGGGGGACAGGAATTTTCTATTCTGATATTGCACCTGCATTTGTTATCTGGAATTCTATACAGAAGAACCTTTTCTCCTCTTCTCTTTGATTGCTTCTTGAATTATTTGAGTAGGCCGAGGTGTTTATCATGAGAATGACCCCGTTTTCTCTTCATGTATAAAAACTCCCCTTTCTGTCTGAGACCTACATCCCTCTCTCTCTCCCAGATTGCATCAGGATCAAATGTTAGGACACTGTCGTTCCTTCCTCCTCTCTGCACCCACCTCACGTGCAGATCAGCTTTTATTTGTTCACTTAGGAAGAATCCTTTCGTTTCCATCCTTTGCATTCTTAAGCTATACTGTCTAAAACGTGGGATAGTTTATCAGTTTGCATGGCATATGATTACACCAGGAAGTTTGTCGTAAATGTCTAACCTCACAGGAGCTCTTACGGGGAACAGCGCAAGGAACTTTTTTGTATCACTTGCTTCTTACACAGACAGTACAGAGAGACTGTTTTGAGTAATAGTAGAATGTAGTACATTGTCTCCATCTTAGTCACGTGTACTGCATACTAGTAATTGATAATGTCCTTCAGTGGAATTGTGCTTTTATGTATAACACTTAACTCCTAACCATACAGTCTGTTTGAAGCGTTTCATGACTTAGGGAAAATAATAGAACTGGAAAGCCAGACTGTGGGATGGTTTGTTCTAAAACATGGATGCTCATCATTGTAGTGCAGGAGGGAGTGTTTTTTTGACTTCATTTGACTACTGTTTTATAATATGGCTTAAAACTTTTAAAGCAGTGTTTCGGGAGAATGTGTACATCGTTTAATGACTGGTTTTGGTTTCCTAGAATTCTTTGCTGAACTGGATAAAGTGATGGGCCCTCTCATCTTTAACGCGAGCATCATGACAGACCTAGTTCGATACACCCGGCAGGGACTGCACTGGCTTCGCCAGGACGCCAAGCTGGTAGCTTGAACTGAACACATCCTCGTTGCCTCTGATTTTCTCCACAACACTGTGTCACGTCACGAAGGAAAACTGCCATAACATGCCACCTAGTCGACACTAAGAATGAGGAATGGTTTTCTCCTCCCTGGTTCATGTGGTGTTGTTATTTATAACCCAAAGCCATGATGTCAGGTGACCCCTTTAATATTCCCAATATGAAAAGTTATTTAAGTGTTTTTAAATCTGCAGCACATGGATAAGACGGTTTTAGTGATCTGGAAGAAGATTGAAATTCCAATTGCAATTCATAACTAATCAATTGAAATTGTATTTATTTTAATTTTTTTAAGTTCCCAGATTGGGGCTAGTTTAAAACTTCGTTATTTCTGCCTATAAATTTACTCTGTTGAACATTTAGCGTAAATTTAAGGTAGGCATTTTTATTTATATACTTGGGGAGCTTTGTTACCTAATGTCTTTTTGTGGTAGCTCTTCTGAGAGTAAGAGTTGGTTCATCTAGATTATGGACATGTTCTTTCTGTACCTGCTACCTGATATTATTTTAAATCTTAACTACAATTTTATTGCAGAATTTACGCTTAGTATTAAGGATATTCTTCTACACATGAAAAATCATTTAAATATGAGAAGATGGCATTCTACAGATAGAAGATGAAATGTGTCTGATTTGGTGTGCATTATTTCAAGAACTGTGAATGTGTGTTAATAACACTATAACAATCACAAGGTGACTATAGCTTGCATTTAATGCATTACAAAAGAGGGCAGGCAAACTTTCTAGGAGAAGGGTATCATGTGAAGAGTTTCGTAAAAGGACAATCTTGAACTTCATGGATTTGATTAAAACCATGTGTTCTTTTTTGTTGCTAATAATTTGACGATTAATTGAAATAGTAAGTTACTGTGGAACAAAGAATGATCCACCTCCTGAGGGTTGCTGCCTATATCTCTTTCAGTGACTTCAGAATTCTTATTTGTAAAATGTTTTTGCCACACTAGATTGTGATGCTCTCCTGGGAGCATGTAGTGACTGATGCGGGAATGGGCTGGAGCTTTGCTGTGGGTGCTTTTGCTATACAATTTAAGGTTATAATGCCTGAGGTAGAGATGAAGTTCTCCTTTTAAACTTGTCTTGTACTGATTCCCTTTGTATTATGAAGGCCCTCACCAATGATTTATGTTTCTGATGGGATCAGAAAATTCACACTAGAAAAGTACCTAATTTGGTTCAATGTTAGCCCCCGTGGGAAGGGAAGGGGAGCAAGGGTAGAGCTTAAGCCAGCTCTGTAAGAGTTGTATATCAAAGTACCTTTCCCTGTAAGGTGCACATCGGAGTCAAAGGTGAGAAATGTACCCTCTATCATGCCCCTATCATGTCTGGTGTGCCTTAAATCTTACCTTTGAATGAAAACTCTATGGATTGTTTACAGATGAAGTTTTACACTAGGACCAGATCACCCAGTATGGCTGGTCTTTGGCAGTAGTCACGTTAAATTCTCTTTCTTTTTTAATCTTCCTTTAGGGTCACATAAAGATGAATTTATTTCAGAAAAGCTAACGCTTTGGTACATGACTTAGTCTAACTGGGTAATGGCTGCTCCAAAAAAATTGTTTGTCATTCTCCCCATTCCAAAAATGAATTCATCCAATCAGAAAAAAGGATTGCCCTGCTCTTTATAGATGATTGCTAAGGTTTGAAGTGGGAAAGAAAGGATAGAAAATCTCCCAAGCCCAGTGGTGCAGTGAATCCTCTGTATTTGAGCTTTTTTTACGCTTATTTCTGAAGCTAGTGAACCTTCGTTGCCCTGTGGCTTCATATTTACAGAGCTTTTGAACTGTTCTCTACCTCAGGTTGTTTTTGCAATTCGCTGGGGATTGGAATCTAGAAATTATGCTGAATTTAATCTTTTTCTCGGAGAAATTGCTTCTGAAATCTTTCTAACTTAATCTTATTAGTATGTTATCCTATGTTTTAGGAACAGTTTTCCTTTCGAGGACAACTTCTCAGTGATTAGGGTAGTTATTTGGTAAGAAACTTGCCCCTGTTAATCAAGTAGAGGTATGTCCTGTCCTCTGATTGCTCTTACTCTGATTCCTTACTTGGCAGTGAAGTCTTAGAAGTGGATAAAGCTTTCACGGCAGCCCGTGGGGCACCTCTGAGTTCCAGTGCATTCTGATCTCTTGTGTGTCCTGAAAGGCAGCAGGAGTGTTTCTGGGGTCACACTGATATTTTGTTAAAACATAGTTTCCTGCATGTTTTATGGTGCTGTTCTAAGTTAATTCTCTCTCTGAAACTGTGTTAATTCTTTGGAAATGAATTTTTCAAGCTTTTCAGTGTGGGCAGGGATTTTCCCACCAGGTGGTAATGGGCAATGGATCAAAATCCTGTCCTAAATAATTGAATTTTCAGTGTCATAGTCTGTGGAAACACACACTCCCTTTCCTCTGTGTCCATCTCCTCAAAAGTTGTCTGTGTCTTCATCTGCTCCAGCACATACTTTGGACTCCCTTTTTGGCCACCATTCCTCCTTCCTCAATAGGTGTCTTCAGTGTTCTCTAACCATTTAAAACTGAATTTGACAAGTGGCTAAAAACTGACTTCGTCTGAGACTTGTACTTAATATATAGTTAATTATAGATATAGCAACTCTTTAAAAAAATCACTCTGTCGACTGCTTCTTAAGACCACATTGTATGCCAGGAGGCAGCAGCCTACACCCCCGGTCTCTTCACGGGCAGCCGGTGAACAGTGGATGAGGTTGTCACGTGGTGGTTTTGCCCGGCCTGGGCTGGGCTGTGGGGAGCTCTCGCCTCCCAAGTGATTCATCTGCCGCAGTCCAGCCCGGGTCCGGTCTGGCTGGGGAGCATTCAGCCCGTTTCTTGCCTCAGTGCCACCTTTTCCTGAGCAAGTAGCCAAGAACTAACTTTATAAGCAGTGAGTACTCCAGATAAATCTTCAGCTGTAGTTGCTGAGGAGTGGAGAAGGCTGACCATCACGATTTAATTCTCCATTGCACAAGCAGTGTAGAGTAATGTGTGCACGTGCCCACACATGCCTGTGCTCTGGCTGGCTCCCCTGCTGCTGGATCCCTGGTGTCTGGGCCGCACTTTGCATTCACTTGTGGCTTTACTAGATTCACTGTTGTTGTTGTTTTTAATTGTTGTTTGTTTCTTTTTATTAAAGAAAGGTTTAATCAGCTAAATCAGACAAGCATCATTTTGTATTTAATGACAGAAACTTTGGGAACTTCTCTTCATTGAGTGAGCTTGCATTGTGAAGCAAGTACCTACAGAAGGCACCTGCTCTAAGTGAAAGGTCTGGTTCTGGAGGCCGGCAGCGCTCTGGAGTTGAAGGGCAGCCAGTGGTCGCTCCAGTCAGTGAGTCAGTGATGCCTAGTTGTGTAGAGGGGAGGTACACTGTGCACTCTTCTAGGTGTGAGGGTATGCAGCTTTGGATTTTAAAATTATGTACACATACACACTTTATATATATGTATGTATGTATGAAAACATGAAATTAGTTTGTCAAAAATGTGTGTGTTTAGTATTTTAGCTTAGTGCAACTATTTCCACATTATTTATTAAATTGATCTAAGACACTTTCTTGTTGACACCTTGAATATTAATGTTCAGGGGTGCAATGTGTATTCCTTTTAGATTGTTAAAGCTTAATTACTATGATTTGTAGTAAATTAACTTTTAAAATATATTTGAGCCCTTCTGTAGTATAATAGGGCTCTTACAGGGTGGGAAGGATTTTAATTTTCCAGTTGCTAATTGAATAAAATGGCCTCATTATGTATTTTGAATTATAGGAGTTTGCCTCTGGGTCCCAGGAACATCTAATGGGAATGACTGTTTTAGGCAGATTGTGATGATTTTTTTTTTTTTTAAGCTAATTAAATTGGGAAGCAAAGCATTTCACATCCATGTAGACTCCTATCACCCATATTCTCTAATTATGTGGAGCACAGATTTCATTTTGATTTCACGTATTAACGTGTTGGAGAGGCAGACTTTTTTCCAGTAATAAATAACACTGCACATCTAAGGTTGCTATCGTGTAAAATAAAGAGAAGAGAGATAAGTATCAAATGATTTCGAATATGTAGAGGAAGAGGCCAAGTTGGTCATGTTCTTTGCGTGCTTCTCTTTCACATACTCCGTAATGGAGAGATTCAGTTTAGACTTCTAGACCTTAGAACCAAGCTGACAAGTGACAGGAAGTAAGTTACTACTAATAGGTAAAGAACATGCTGATTCTCTTCATTAGAACCTCATGGTTCATTAAAAAGAAGTCACTGTCTCTAGAAAAGCAGTGGAAAAATACTTAATCTCTTCCTTTTGATGGAATCTGGTCACAGAATAAAGCATTACAGTTAAGTCCGAACCGAGTGTTCTAGATGTTTAAGTATCCTGAAATAGCAGCCCAAGGTAGTCATTATGGAATGAAGTTGACTTTAGGAATGTCAGCATTGACCTCTCCGTGCCACCATTGCTCAGCTAAGCATAAATTGCCATTCTTAAAAAAGAAACCAAAAAAGCTCTCTAAATGAGCATGGGGAAGAAAAGCTCCCACCCAGAAATTCTAGTAATCTGTAGTTTTTGACCTGTTACCGCTTCCACGTGGGGTTTCTTTTCAGCTTTTAACCACTGGAATTTTCTACCTGCTATTGTTCCTCTCTGGAAAATATCTGTTTGGAAATGCTGCCTTTCAAATTTCTGCCATGGTTATCCATACCGTTGAGTTTGTTGTTGTTGTTCAAGAAGTGTCCCCATTTTATAACTTTATGCACACACCTGGCAAATCATTGACATGAGCATTCAACAGTACTGGGGGTGGGTGGGGTGGGGCAGGCGGGGCTCACCACCAGAGCTGGCCCCATTGGCAATGCCTGAAAAGGCACTCCTTGGGAGGACCAGGTGTGAGGTTGGTTAGCACGGTTATGAAAATTTCTATCTAGCCTCCGTTTTGAATGGTTTTAAGAAATTTTGTATATGGAGGATGGAAATGCTTATATATTTATTGAATCCTTTTATCTTATTTGAAATTAAAACTGGTGAATAACGGTTTGATATTTGGGGAGGGTTTTGGAGGGGAAGTAATGCCGCTGATAAATTAAAAGCCTTGTTGATTTTGCAGAAAGGTACTGTTAGTGTCTGATAGGATGCCTTTGTTTTTGTACATGATCCACATCTTTGTTTTACATTTCTTTTATCCAAAATATTGAGGCATCTGACATTTTTCAACCAAAATTTCAATTACATACTGTGATTTTTATTTGTTGCAATACATTAAAATTTCAGAGGTACTTTGGGGCTCAAAAGCTAGGATTTCTAAGTATGTGCATTTCACATAATAAAGCTGTTAATGGTGAGCAAAGTATTATATACTAACTAGATTTTTCCACATCTGTATAGTATATTATATGTATTTTGTGGTATTGAGATTATAGAAAGTTTAGAGTGTCAAACATGCGTTTAATGTGTATTTTTAAACAAATTTATGGCAATTAAAATATTTGGAGACAAGGGTATCACATTTCAATTTGTAAAGATCTTTTTAACTCTACTGTGTCATTAAGATGCTTTGTATAATGCCAAACCATAGCTGGAGAAACTAAGTTTAATAAATATCAAATAGATTTTCTGTATTAAAGTTTATAAACACTGTGCTCTTTAAACTTCTTCAACTCTTACTTTGCCTTTTCAGTGTAATTTCTGCTTTGTACCTTAGTGCCCACTGCTACTCTACCTGAAAAGTCTGGACCCCCAGTCCAGCTCTCATTTCCTGATTACAGAAATTCTGAACTTGCTGGCCATGCGTCCTTCTGCATAGATCACAGTTCTCCCTGCCCCAGCAGAAATCTCAAAAGAAGTCTTTTCTGCTGTTCTTGGGGGCTTGGGCTTTTACTGTTTTATTAAACTAGATTCTTCTTCCAATTCTGCTTTCTGTTCAGTCCTAGACAGACTTGGGCACATCATCAGGTCGCAAATGCCAGCACTGCCCATCTCTGACACCTCACTGGAGAGTCCTGACACGGAGTGAAGGGCCAGGATCCAGGGCCATAGCTCGTGAACTTGCCAAGGCTGATCATGTGGCTGTTAGGAAACTTCCGTCTTTCAGCCTCTCATCGTGTTCTTTGTTTCTTAAGTGTTCACTTTCACCGCACTTTGCAGGTTGAGAAGTCTGCTATTGGGCAATGCTGGGATTTTTTCTGTAGCATACAAAATGAATCCTTTTCAAACCCTCAAAAGCTTGAATTCCAGACTATGAAAATTTTGAGGCATTTAATAATATACATAGAAAAATAAACTCTAAACTGATAAGTTTAGTAATGCTTATCTACATAACATTCTAAGAAGAAACGGAGACCAGTTTAAAGCATACATCTGTCTTTAAATATTAAAAATACAAGACTGCTTCACTTAAGTGTCTCCAGCCAAAATGCAGTTCATCAATATTCCATAGAACGGAGCATTGTTGTAGGTGAGCGCTGTCCTCTTTTCCCCTGATTTGTACATCATTCCTGGGCCACACTTAGGGAACAGCGTCTTTTTCTAAAGGAAAAGAAAAGGTGGTTTTTACGACAAAGATCTAGCAGTGCCCAGAGCCAGCCACCTCTTCCGCATTTCCTTCCTCTGCTTGTTCTATCCAACCTCAGGGTAAACTGCAGAAAGCAAAGGCACCACTCTTTCGTGGTACCTGTGTGGAGCTGTTCTTGGTTCTTGAATCCTGAGGGATTCTCCAGGGAGCTCCGGGCTACAGCCCAGGCAATCGCCTATTCCACTTTTATTCTTAGGTAAGTGTGTGTGCTGATCTTTCCTCGGCCCTGCTCTCAAGTTTTGTGGAATACCTGCACAACATCGTGATACACTCGGAATCGTCCCGGCAAGAGGATCCAATGGGCCTGAGGGAGACCCCTCTCCAAAACGGGGTCATTCTCCGTAGCCTTCTCTTTGTTGAACTCAGTTCCAGTATGGGGGAGCCATCTACCTGTAGGGCAGAGACAACCTCAGGTATCGAAGCGTTGATCCCCTTCTGCACACCTTGGGAGAATGATCACCCCCAGGACGCTGTAGACTCGAGGGCAGAGGGACCCTTCCTCAGGGCTGAGTCCCGTTCTCAAGTTCTTATGATTTTCCCACCAGCACAATCCCCGCACATCCACTTCCTACCTGGTTCAACAGCAGCAAGCAGATCATGAGCACTGCAAAGAGTTTGAAGTGCCACATCTTGCCGGAGGGAGGTTGTTGGAGCCTGGGATCCAGCAACAGTTCCCACTTGCTTTTATAGACTGAAATTCACCTCTTTTATGGTTGCCAGGTGAGATGGGGCAAAGTTTGTATTTGCAGTCAGGGTCGATTTAATAAGTTAATGTCTACCAGAGGAATGTGCTCAAGGCCTGCCTTTCAGGCACGTTGTATTTACTGATCCCTCACCTGGACTTTATGTTGCTGGCTTGGACCCTTTTACCAAAAGTCAGCACCACCCTCTCCTTCCCTTTGAAAGCCACGTGAAGCCACTGAGGGAAACCAGGCACCTAGCCACATTTTGATTCCAAAATAGCTCAGTGAGATCACTATAATCAATAGAAGTCTCATAATGAGGTCTTCACGTTGACCCCTCTCAGCCTTGTCTGGGAGAGGCACCAATCTATTGTATTACAGGCAACTGGATAAGGCCCTCACCTCCCTTCTGTGGGAGGTTCTTCAGCAGGTGTGATGTAACAGTGCCCCAGATCCCCCTTTTGTATAGATGGCCTGCCCTCCTAGTTACCTGCTCCAGATCATCTCCCTAGAAGAATGGACCCAGCTGTGGCAAGTTCAAAGTCTGGCCTACCTGCCTTCTCCCAGAGGAAAGGCAATCAAGACTGATGTGGGACTTACCTGAACTGTGGGTGAATTGAATGAGTATAGGTTTTTTTGTTTTGTTTTTAAAAATTGTGAATGAGGAGTTAGCAGGGGCTCCTAAATCAGTGGGATTGCTTGACGATGGTGACAAATCACACTGCAATCCCTGAATTCTGGGCTTTCCTCGCGGTAGTTGACTGGGTCCCTCTGCGGGGCAGAGCCTTCCAGCAGCCTCAGGGGAGCAGGCCTAGGGCTGAGATACCACTAAAGCCCAAAACATCCATCAACTTAAGCAGAACTGCTGCAAATTGCTAGAACAAGAAAGGGCATGTACCTAAGTCGTGAGGTGTTGTGGCTACTCATTAAATGATTTGGGGGAAAGGTGTAACTTTTGAGTAAGATTTATAGGACTTCAGATCTTCCTATGACTGGGAGGGGTGAGCCAACAAGACAAAGGTAACAAGATTATTTCTCTGACTGGTGTCTCCGTAAAAACGTGGCTGATACCTCTTCCCAAGGCCCTTACCATCGTCGGAGGTCGGATATTTGGTTTGAACCTGTCTGTTCCGCAAGGTAAAGCAGAGGAGATGAGGCACAGCTGAAGGTGGAACAGGACGGTTGCCAGTCCTCTCGTCAGGGGAGAAGACGGTGGTGAGGTGGGCCTAGGAACTGGGACAGGGGGAGAGAGGGGTGTGACTCCACAGATCTGTCTGTCCTGGTTCTGGGCCATTAAGGACCATGGAGCCGAGCCCAGAGGGAGACACGGCTGCTTGCATGTTAGGAACATGGAGAAGCAGGCTAGTCAGCTGCTCCTTCCCTTTACCCCTGAGCTGGGATGTTGAATCACCCCCACGTAGGGGCTTAACTAGGAACCTTTGTGGGGTGGGGAAGAAACTATGTGATGACCTAGTGAACATTGGGTAAGAACACAAACCCAATTAGATAAGCTAGAGACTGAACAACGTGATGTCCTAGAGACAGTTGGGTCTGGTGTGGCCTCAGTGCCAGCCTGCTCTTAAGAGAGGGATATGCCAAATGGGATTTGGAAACTTCTAGTTCCAAACATCGGCACTTTCTCCTAATCCTCCATATCTGCCTTCCTGTGCTCCACAATCAAATTAGCCTTTTGTGTTAATTTAATATATAGCCAGTACCCTAGCCAAGGAAAGGGCCTGAGGCTCCAGTGTGCCTAGAGGAAAATGTACCATTCGTCATCATGAATGGGACAACACTGCAGAAGCCTTTGGGGTTTGAGCCTCTATCTTGTGTGCCACCCTCCTCCCAGAAGGAAAAACCTGTTAGTTACTGCCCGTGGAAGGAACCACTGTTAGGAAAAATATTTCTTTCGTTGTTGCTGTTGTTAGAGGCAGAGGGAGAAGCACGCTTCCCGCCGAGCAGGGAGCCCGATGTGGGGCTCGATCCCAGGACCCTGGGATCATGACCTGAGCCGAAGGCAGACGCTTAACCGACTGAGCCACCCACCCAGGCATCTCAGGAAAAGTATTTCAACATATGTCTACGTTACCTTCGTCATTATTTTAAATCAACCATGGAGCAAAAGTCAAAGTTTTTTTTTTTAATTTTTTTTTTAAAGATTTTATTTATTTGCGAGAGAGAGAATGAGAGACAGAGAGCACATGAGAGGGAGGAGGGTCAGAGGGAGAAGCAGACTCCCTGCCGAGCAGGGAGCCCGATGCGGGACTCGATCCTGGGACTCCAGGATCATGACCTGAGCCGAAGGCAGTCGCTTAACCAACTGAGCCACCCAGGTGCCCAAAAGTCCAAGTTTTAAAAGCGAAGTGGCATGCAGACGGCATCAGCTGAGGGGGACAACAGTCGTCCACAGCCATCCCACGGCCCTCGAATAGTTGTGAAATCCTATTCCTGAAATTAATAAATGTAAAAAATTTGTGAGTTCTCTACAGCCAAGTATTTTGCTGAATGAGTAAACACACAACTACAATGCCTTCCTCCAGCAGAAAGGTCTGAGCAGCCTTTACTCATTTCCGCCATAAAGAGAACGCCTGGCCGGGAGGCAGGAGCAGGGGGTCTAGGGTAGCTGACCACAGCCCGGCCCCTTCCCTTGGAGCTTTAGTCTCTTGTTCTCCCAATGAGATGGGAGTAGATCTGAGGCCTCTCAGCCGCTGACATTTGGGGGTTCAAATGATTAATTTACAGGAAGAAAATGAGAAGCTTGTTTGAGAGCTTCTAGCTTGGTAACTCTACTACAAGTCCCAGGGACTTTCTGCCGCTGAGCTATGGGCACAGGATGCAATGGGAGAAAGAGGGTGTAGCCACACGAGCAGTTGGAAACACATTCCAGGGGGAGAGGAGACCATGAAGGCCTGGAAGTAACTGGAGACTTTTTTGCTGTCCCTGAGCAGGACGTGCCTAATAAAAAATGAAAGACTCTGAAATGGAAAAACTTCCAGGGTCAAAGTGTATTTGCTTTTCTGCCGGCTGTACCTGGCACCAGATAGGCCTGCGTCTCCGGGACTTGGTTGGCAAACCGGAGTTCACTTTGCCACACTGTACAGCGCAGAGATAAAAGCCCTGGTCGGGGCAGGGCCCTGCTGAGGAGAAGGGCCAAGTGAGTAAGTAAGTGGCTGTGCCCTGGAAGCAGATGAAGGCGCCACACCCAGGGCTGGAGGCTCCACGTGGATGGTCACAGGCAGTGGGGCCCGCAGCAGTGGTCCCTTTCTTCCTTGAGAGACTTCACCCCAGTTTTTCTTTTCTTTGTGGACTTCGGCAGATAAAATGGTCCCTAAAATCATCCCAGATCCCCTAACACAGAGCACTGAGCTAGACAGCTCACCACATTCCAGCCCCCCACCTACCTCAGCACCCTGCTACACAGGGCTCCGTGCCCCCAGCTTAGAGGTCAGCCCTTTGGTGCGAGACAGCCTGACGGCAGACTTTCGTAATTTTCTTCAAAGGCAGAAGCTCAGCAGGTAAAGGGGCTTGCTTACAGTGGGGTCTTCTCAGAGCACTCCTGGGATAAAAAGGATGCAGACCAGACGCGGTGCCTGGTCGGAGCTGAGAAAGGGTACATTTGCTTTTGAGCGGTTATCTCCAAGGAAGTCAAGGAACCAGGAAGAAATAAAGTCTTGGGGTAAAATGAAGCCAAGAAGATGGGAGAGGGTAGCCATCTCCCCGAAGCTCGGGGCTAGTCAGAGGGAGAGACCGATGAATGGCCTGTCAAGACAGTGGTTCTGCCCTGGTGCCCGAACCTGTTGAAACTATGCAGTCAATTAAGCATGTGCCTTCGGCTCAGGTCACGATCCCGGAGTTCCAGGATCGAGCCCCACATCGGGGCTCCCTGCTCAGCGGGGAGTCTGCTTCTTCCTCTGACCCTCCCCACCCCCTCAAGCTCTCAAATAAAATCTTAAAAAAAGGAAAAACTATGTGGCGTGAAGGATGGGTGGTGCATTCCCATCTTCAGGTCCACAGCTTCATCAAATTCTCAACAGTCTATGCCCCAAACATGCAGCAAACCCTCAGAACAAATACAGACGAAGAGCCCAGGAAAACTGGGCTCCACCATGTTGGGTGAGGCAGGAGTTTCCATCGTACAGGTGTCCTTTGTTAAGCTTGCCAGACTCCTACAGATCACTCATTCCACGATTCCCACAACCCTGTGGTTTTGTATTATTAACACGTCATCTTACCAACAAAGCGGTCAAAGCTCAGGAACGCAGGTTTCTTCCTTGTATCATACAGCGAAGCAGCACAGGTTAAAGAGTATGGGGCCTAAGTTCACCAGACTCAGAGGTTCTTTATCCTGCCTCCCAATCAATACAATTTATATTACCATTTTTTTGTTTGTTTTGAAGTATTTTAACTTCAGTTCCTAACAGACAAGAATAATCATTGGAATAAGAAAAAAACCCAGAAACTGAACCACACTGTGAAAGTTACTGCTCTAGACAAGCAGCAAATGTCCTTAGAAGTGAGGAAGTTTCTGGGCGCCTGGGTGGCTCAGTTGGTTAAGCGACTGCCTTCGGCTCAGGTCATGATCCTGGAGTCCCTGGATCGAGTCCCGCATCGGGCGGGGAGTCTGCTTCTCCCTCTGACCCTCCCCCCCTCTCATGTGCTCTCTCTCTCTCAAATAAATAAATAAAATCTTTAAAAAAAAAAAAAAGTGAGGAAGTTTCTGGAAATGGAGCAGGGAACCAGAAGCATAACACTACCAACACCTACCTCTACCATCTCCTGGTGAAGGAAAAAGGGCACCTTTCTACTAAAAAAGAGAATTCAAAGGCTCTAGAACAGGGGTTTTTCAATAAAGGGCCAGAGAGTAAATATTTTAAGCATTATGGGTCATATGTGATTAAAGCCCACCACTGGCAACCTGGTAGACACAGGCAGTTTAGCTCTAGAGGCCAAGGGGTGACCTCACCCCCTCCTTTTATAGCTGACTTCCTTCCCCTCAGGGTAAGGAAGGCCTGTCTTAGCGGGGAAAGGCAGTCTAGGAAAGCTTTAGGAGCAAAAACTTTAGTGCCAGACTCCCACCATTCATTAGCTCTGTCATTTTGGTCAAATTACTCTCACTGTGCTCCTGGGTCCTCATCTGCAAAATGAATGCAATACTACTACTTAATTCAAAGGTAGTTTTGCAGTTTACAAGTACTTATTTGTGTAAAGGGCTAAATACCTGACACACAGTAATTATAATATAGTTACCAGATCTTATTATTATGGGAGGAACCAAGCCCACAGTTCATGCCACCCACCACTCATCAGCTGCAGGAGTAACTGCCGCTAATTTCTTGTAGGTTAGAGAACAAGCACTGAGCCCAGATCCTTCACCAAACTCGCGGACTAGCCAAACTGTTCAGGACTCATGCTAGGAAGGGGAGTTCATGAACTTGAGCATCAGCAGTCACACCAAGGGCTTGCTCACAAAAATGCAAAATCACAACAGTGCAATCCATAAGAAGTTTATTACGTCTTCAAGTCTTCAAGACACTACAGTGTAGACTCCTCTCCCAGAGAAGGATCCTTCAGACACTGGGAACCACTATCCAGATGAATGGCTCATTTGTCATTTTCATAGGCAGCTGGATTCTTCCTCTTGGATTTCTCAAATTCCTGGGTCCCCCATGTGTAGACAAGGTAAAATCCTACAAACGCTTTAAAAATCAAAAGTGAGAGTAAGCATCGAGCCCACGGAAGACCCCAGGATCCCAGGCTTCTTTTCTGACTCACTGCAGGCTCTGCCCTACTGTCTCTAGTTTCCAAGAAGCCACTTTTAAACCAGACGATCAAGGAAGGTTACATCATACACCCATTTTGCAGGTGACCAAAAGAAAGGGCCATCCCAGGAAAATCTGTCACCAAACCTTCCCTCTCTCTCCCCAGTTGCACATTTTTTTAAATGTTAGAGATAAGTGAGACATAATTCAGTAACATATACTTCACCATTTAACACGCCAGTGCACACTTCTGTGGGGTTTGTTTGTTTTTTTTGCCAATTCACAATGCCGTCCTGCTATCATCACTATCTGGGGCATATCTCACACGTAACAGTTCATCGCTACGAAGTGGGTAAAGATGACCTCGGAGGGAGACGCTGGAATCACACAAGTGACCTTGGGCCGGTCGTTTGTGACTCAGTTTGCTCCCCTGTAAGATGGGGAAGATAACACTAGCGCAAGGGCTTTCACGAACACTGAAGCATGAGAAACCGTGTGTGTGGCAAGTAGAGGGAGCTCCCTGAGGGGCCCGCTGTCACTCGGCGTCTGACGGAGTCCGGCCCCCCAACCGGGCCAAGGCACTCACGGGGCACGACGCGAAGCACGCACGCCCGCGCGCGGCGCAGCATGTTGGGGATGCCCTTGCTGAAGTAGTGCGGGAAGGCGCGCTGCTCGAAGGGCGACAAGCTGTAGGTGATCACATGCCGCATCCGGGTCAGATTCCCAAACTCGCGGCCCATGGTGGCGGCGGCGCCTGCAAGACCGAGGGTGAACGGGCGCTTGCCTCAGTCCCGGGACGCGCCGCCCCCGACCCGAGACGCCCTCCCCGGAGCTCCTCCTCCTTCCCGGCCCAGGCGGCGCCCCCACCCTCCCAGGGACCCCCACGACCGCGCGACCGGACCTCACTCCCGCGCGGGGCCCACCTCGCCCACCACAGTCGCGGGAACCAACGGTCTCCGCCCGTCACTTCCGCTGGGTTTGGACGCCGGTCCGGGAGGCCGTGAAGTCACTTCCGGGGAATACCATTTCCGGCCGTCTCCAGGGGGAGGCGCCGTTGCTCCCCCTTCTGCGGGGAAGTGCCCTGGCCGGGGGAGGGCGGGGCCAAGCGCGGGACTCCCCGCCGTAACGGGCTTTGCGGCCGGGGGGCGCCCCGCGAGGCCTTCACGCCACCCCTCAGCCTCCTGTCACCGCGGGGAGCGGCCGGCGCCGAGGGGTGCAGAGAGGTGTAGGGAAGGGCCAGCCGGCGTCGAGGGCCTGTGGAGGGCGCCCAGAGGCCGGAGGAGGGGCCGCCGCATGCGGCCTTCGACGCTCCGGTCCGGGCGCTAAAGGGGTCGGTTCTTTTCAGAACATCAGCGACCCCGGTACCAGGATCAGAGACGTGCATCTGGGGCTTCTCTCGGCCGCCGCGGTCCGAGAGTCCACGGCCGGGGCTTAGACTGTCCCCGGGGAGAATAAAAACGTTTCCTCAAGTTGCGCCCCAGGAGGAGTCCCCAAGGAATGGGCAAAGAGTTGCTAACCGGCCGGGGGTGGCGGTAGGAGGGACGAGGCCACCTCCGCAGCCGCGGGCTTGCCACCACCTGCCCCCCAGGTCTGGCCGGGGGCGCGCTGCGCAGCCGGGTAGGTCCCACCGCCCTCGCTTCCCCACTGCCCCGCGGGCGTTCTCGGCGTTTCCGAAAGCACTTTCTGCGGAAGGCTGCTGCGGGCCTGGCCTTTCTGCCCGAAACAGAGCGTCTGTAAATGTTTTGTTCGTGGAATTGCCGGCCATTATGTGATGTCGGAGTAAGCTGTCGTTCAACAGTTGGCGTGTGTTTTATGGAACCCTGCCTCCTAGCCAGGGGCCAGGGAGTCTTGGCAGGCAATGAACTTGAAATTTGCAAGCATACCTCGGTTTCATCAAGCTAGGTACTGCACCGACTGCTTTTGAATCTCCTACCATGAGTGGGGGTTGACTTCCTTCCAGCATGGTCTGTTCGCGGGTGCACTGGAGATGCCCTCATTTCAGGCTTTCATGGCGCACCTTTGTCTCGTTTTCCTAAAACATCATCTCTAGCCTTGTCTCAGCTCCAAGAACTTAAGTCCTTATACCAAGAACAAAAACACCCTAGCAAATTAAATTAAAAATTAAAATTAAAAAAAAAACCTGCAAACATCTCCAAACCTTTCAACCAAAATATATATAGATGAATGTGCAGACCAAAGGATCAAGATATTATATTTAAAAATGAGTAAGGGCGCCTGGGTGGGTCAGTCATTAGGCGTCTGCCTTCAGGTCGGGTCAGAATTCCAGGGTCCTGGGATTGAGCCCCGCATCAGGCTCCCTGCTCTGCGGGAAGCCTGCTTCTTCCTCTCCCAGTCCCCCTGCTTGTGCTCCCTCTCTCGCTGTGTCTCTGTCAAATAAATAAATAAATAAAATCTTTAAAAATAAATAAAAATGAGTCAAGGTTAAAGGTGATGTCCTTTTTAAAGCATATTTCAGTATTCCAAGTACATATTCCATAGGAAGCTCCCTGAGAACTGGGCAACCGAACAGTTCTCTGCTCTCTGGAATTTCAATGCCAATTGTGACTTTTTCTCACTCCCAAATCAACATGCAGTAAGTAATTATTCTAAGCACCTGGAAGTGGGAGCGGTGATGAGGATGGAGAGCAAGAGTGAATCCAATACACTGCATATCAACAGATCTTATCATCATGAGTAGCTTTCCCACTTGCTTTGAAAGTTTCAGCAAGCACCTAAGGAACGTTTTAAGAATCCTAATCTCAAAAAAATGGGTGGTTTTAAGATCATTTCTCAATTCTCTTGGCCTTTCAGCTTGCATAACTAGTCCATTGGCCTAACAATAACCTAAGAGGTTTTAAATAAATGCCTCTTCAAAAGGGAGAGGGGAAAAAGGGGGAGAGGAAAGCTAAATAACCACATGCATCTGTATCTAATGAGGACAAATTGGATAAATAGGACGTTATCAGCGGTTTGATGCACAGCTGATAAAAATTATCTTCAGCTAGGCATCCTTGAGGTCTGATTACAGAAGTGACCCTAGCCTACCCACACACCTAAAATTTATTTAAGAGATTGACCCAGGCTCTTCCTGGCTTTTAGCAAGAAGACTGGTAGGGGGAAATGTATTCCTTGCTAGTTCTTTCAGGCCATGGCGCTTCTTAGCAACTTCTTCCTTTGGTTTTTCTGCTTTTCCTGGCTGTGTTTCCCTATTAGCCTTGGTTCTCAGGCTTCTAGAGGAGAACCTCAAATTGCAGCTGGTGCTGAGTTGGAATCTGAGGCTGAGCCTTGGTCTTTGTTGCGGCCTCTAGATGGAAGAGACAGATCTGGCTTCCTTTCTCCTCTTTTCAAGGTTCTGTATGATGGGCAAGGTGGCACTCCTAGGCTGCAGCCAGACTCCAGAGCTTTGCACTACATGAAGAGGCTCTATAAGGCGTATGCTACCAAGGAGGGGATCCCTAAATCCAACAGAAGTCCTCTCTACAACACTGTTCGGCTCTTCACATCCTGTGCCCAGCACAAGCAGGCTCCTGGGGACCAGGCAACAGGTGTGTAGGAGCAGATTGGTTAATGGGTGGTGGGAAGCTGATAGACCTGTCTGTGTTTCAGTTACAGAATGGAGCTGGGCCTTGCTCTTTGAATTACTCTTTATTTTGCATGATACTCAGTATCCACATTGAAACAAATCTGGTACTTGACCTTACTGTTTCTTTCTAATGCACTCATGGATTAACGTGGGCTCATAGGATAAAGTTCAGAGCTACAAGAGACTTAATGGCTCTAAAGACTGAGCAGAGTGTTGCTGGAGGTCAGCATCTTGTCCAAAGTCACAAAATCAAGACTGGAAACCTGGTATTTTGACCTCTGTTTGCTTATTATTCCCATTCTATTCGTGCTGACCTGGAAATGTGTCTGAAACGCCTCCTAGCTACTGGTGTATTGTGTTAAATAGGATGTTTTTCCCTTGTTTGTTGCTTTCTGTGAGAGGCCGACTGAAGACAGCATTTGGAACAGTAGGTCCTCCCAACAACAAAGTGTTAGTCATTAATCTGACCCAGCACCTTGGAGTCCTATGTGTGTGAGAGAAAGGCGCGGTGCTTTAAAAAAAAAACAAACAACCTAGGTTCACTAGCTCACGACCAAAACCATTCTAACCCAACGGGTCAGCTGTGGCTGTTTAAAACCTTTCCTTCTTCCTTGAGGTCTTATTTTATGAGATTGGTTTTAAAGCTTCCATTTGTCATCAATCTCAAGGGTCCCAAATTAGACCATTAAGATCTTTATTGACTCTGTTCATTAGGGCTTAGAAAGTGTTTTTAACAAGGCTGGTAAGCGTATTTATTACAGTGATCTCTCCAGAGACTATCCAAGAGGAAAAATAGTATTTACTAGCTTCTTCTATGTTTGGAGTCCTTTACTGAGATCGGGAAACTAGAGGTTGGGAAATGTAATGATTCTCTGTTGTTTTTATTCACCACCAAAGCTGTTCAGAATTTCTGGTGATAAAATAGCCAGTTGTACTCACTGGCAGTTAATTATGGTACCTATCCCCAGTATTTTCTCTAAAACCACCCCCCACCCTTTTTAAGGCTAGAGGAAGTGGGGAAAGAGAAGGGAGAAAATGCATTATGAAGGATAAATGCCTTGATTTGACTTGCTATTATGTTTTTGTATTAAAGCACTATTGGTGGGTTGTTTTTCTTCTCAGGATCCGTTCCATCAGTGGACCTGCTGTTTAACCTGGATCGTGTTACTGCCGTTGAAAACTTATTGAAGTCAGTCTTGCTATACACTTTCAGCAACTCCATTTCTTTTCCCTCTGCTGTTAAATGTGTGTGCAACCTGGTGATCAAAGAGCCCGAGTCTTCTAGCAGGACCCCCCATAGAGCTCTGTCCTCATTTACCTTTAACTTACAGTTTGAATTGAAAAAGAAATACACATGGTTTGAAGTTGATGTGACCACTCTTCTTCAGCCTCTAGTGGCCTCCAACAAGAAAAGTATTCACATGTCTGTAAATTTTACCTGCACGAGAGACCAGGGGCAGGATCCTTCAGCTCAGGACAGGCCATTTAATGTGACCCTCCAGGTGCCCCCCTCACTGCTTTTATATCTGAATGACACAAGCGCTCAGGCTTATCATGGGTGGTGTTCCCTTCACTATAAACGGAGACCTTCACGGAGTGCCGACCAGAACAGGGGTCTGTCCGTCTGCCCCCAGGGAGAAGGGTCGGCTGAGGGTGTAAGATCTCCTCGTCACCGGAGAGGTCAGGAAACCATCAGCTTGCCATTGAACAAGCCTCGGGCTCCAGCTTCTTTGAATCTGAGTGAATACTTCAAACAGTTTCTTTTTCCCCAACATGAGTGTGAACTCCATGACTTCAGGCTGAGCTTCAGCCAGCTGAAGTGGGACAACTGGATCGTGGCCCCGCCCAGATACAACCCTCGATACTGTAAAGGGGACTGTCCAAGGGCAGTTGGACATCGGTATGGCTCGCCAGTTCACACCATGGTGCAGAACATCATCCACGAGAAGCTCGACTCCTCGGTGCCAAGACCATCGTGTGTGCCTGCTAAATACAGCCCTCTCAGTGTTTTGACCATCGAGCCAGATGGCTCAATTGCTTACAAAGAATATGAAGACATGATAGCCACTAAGTGCACCTGTCGTTAATGTCGGGTTCTCTAAACTAAAACCTTGAGCCTCTTCAGCAAGGGAAATACCGTGTGCCTCTCTGTGCCTTCAAGGGAGAGCTCGGTGTCGAATGGCTATAATGGGCTATGTGTTGTGTACGGAGGTGCCTGTGTAGATTCTGTGACATCCATCAGTGTAAAGTGGTAACATCTGCCTTTATTTTCAAATGTAAATGAAATTAATTTGGAGGGCTTCAAACCTTTTTCCCTGAGCGATTTTATTTTTCTTTTCATTGGGAGTCTGGTTTTTCATGTAAGAAAAAAATCTTAACATAAATCTTGGATGGAATTGCAGCTCTGAATACAGTTCAGAGTGCTACAGTTTTATTTAATGGAAGAATAAATCCCTCTAGTGGCATAAATTTACCATGTGTGTGCTTTTTTTTTTTTTAAAGGATAGCTCTTAAACGGTCTTTGGGGAGAGAGAAGTATTATAATCTATAAGCTAGTCTTGGCTTAACTTTTTAGTTAAGAGAAGTTAGCTTTTCTACCTAAAGCCTGGTGAAGGACATTTACTGGGACTGGAAGCACGTAACCTGTGGTATTAGTGTGATGGGTGCACCGTATGCTAATTCAGCTCTTCGGGTGGCATGGATAAATAGGGTGACTCACATCAAACAGTATAACATTTGTCCCATTTATCTAACGGAAATTGCCTTGCAGATTTTTACAAGAAAATGCGATGTTCAAGATTTTTAGAATATTTTCTCCTCTATGTATTTAAAACCTCTGACCCTATGGAAGGAAGTCAGGGAACATTTTTTCCTCTTTTCATTTTTGTTTGTTTTTGCAGATTTCCCTCAGCTCCCATCACTCCGCCCCCACAAATTTTTTCCAGGTGGATTTGGGAGTGTTGCCATCAAACGAACCTGGCAGTGATTAGGTTACATTACAGAACAGGCCTGGTTTGGGTAGCAGGGCTTATATGTGAGTTTTCAATAAATGCTACCTTGGGAGAGCCCTAGAGGTACAGGGTTAGGACTAATGTAGGGATGCCTGTTTCAACGTTTCTAACACCCTAATCTACAAATCAAAGTAACTCCTAAATGTGAGATGTACTTTTCTTTTTTTTTTTTTCTTAGTTTTATTTACTTGAGTAAACTCCACCCAACATGGGGCTTGAACTCAGAACTGCGAGATGTAGAGTCTCTTGCTCTTCAAAATGAGCCAGCCAGGCACCCCGTACTCCTCATTCTTTTTTTTTTTTTCTTTTAAAGATTTTACTTACTTATTTGACACAGAGAGAGAGCACAAGCAGGGGGAGGGAGAAAGAGATGCGGGGATAGATCCCAAGACCCTGGGATCATGACCTGAGCAGAAGGCAGACACTTAACGACTGAGCTACCCAGGCGCCCCTCCTCATTTTTGTAAATCATCTTTTCTTAGTGGTTAGTGCTTAGTGTCTAAGGAAGCCAGCTGGGATTTTGATCGGGATTGTTTTGAATCTGTAGATCAGTTTGGGGAGTATTGGCATTTTAGCAATGTTAAATCTTGTAATCCATGAGCATGGGAAGTTTTTCCTTAGATTGAGGTCTTCTTTCATTGCTCCCAATAATGTTCTGTACTTTTCGAGTATAAGTTTTGCACTTTTTATTGTTAAATTCTAAGTATTTTATTCTTGATGTGACTGAGAATAGAATTCTTTTTTTAAGATTTTATTTATTTGAGAGAGAGAATGAGATAGCATGAGAGGAGGGAGGGTCAGAGGGAGAAGCAGACTCCCTGCTGAGCAGGGAGCCCGATGCGGGACTCCATCCCGGGACTCCAGGATCATGACCTGAGCCGAAGGCAGTCGCTTAACCGACTGAGCCACCCAGGCACCCCATGAGAATAGAATTCTTAATTTCCTTTTCAGTTGTGTGATGCTATCTTGCATACAGATCACAAGCCTGCACATACTGACAGAAATGCTCTTCTACCCGCTCCAAAAACATTTTTAAGAAAAATGAGCCTGGAGGTATCTGGGTGGCTCAGTTGTTAAGCGTCTGCCTTCTGCTCAGGTTGGGATCCCAGGGCCCTGGGTTCGAGTTCCATGTCGGGCTTCCTGCTCAGCAGGAAGCCTGCTTCTCCCTCTCCCTCTGCTGCTTCCCCTGCTTATGCTCTCTCTCTCTCTCCCTGTCTTTCTCTCTGTCAAATAAAATCTTAAAAAAAAAAAAATGAAACTGTAACAAAGGGAGAAGTTTTAGGTGGCCCAGTTTCCAAGTAACTTTGCCACCTTGTTGTCTAACCTGAAGGAGGCCTTATTCTGTTGTAAATGAGGCTGCCAGTCTACGAGATGGTGTTTCAAGGGTTTTGTCTCGTCTTCTGTCATTCTTCAGGGTAAAAAAATAACTGGCCTGGAAAGGGCATGAATAACCATGGTGATGTGCAATTGAACTTACTTGAAGGTAAGTCTCTCTTAAAGACAGCTGTTTTCAAATGGACCACGTGAAATACGTATCAAGTTAGTGTACTCCTCGAAATTCCAACTAAACTGAAATTTTCTTCCCCAAAACAGGAATTTGCTTTACTTTTTTCATGGCCTAGTTCTGTGGTTGAGTATGGATATGGTCTGCAATCTGAAGGTTTAGGAAAAAAGAAAAGGAGTTGTTCTGATGGAAGTTAAGTATTAGGGTCAATGCCAAAATTAGGGGTAGAAAAAGTTCATCTTTACAGGTAACTTCTAAAGTTCACTTGTGTATAGTATTTAGATCCTACAATTGTGTAGTGATAGCATGAAGAACTGTAAGTTTGGCTTCCCTGTTATTTTGGGTTTTTTAAGCTTTACTTGTTAATCTAGTTTCTTCATTCATAGGACAGTGTTAATATTAAGGATGATAAATCTTCTAAATTTAAGCTTCAAAGACTCTTTTCTGCACGACAGAGGAGGATATACTAGTCTCCCAACTGCCTCCTCCAAATGAAACCTGTTTTTCTTTGGTTACTCTTAGAAAAGCTGCCACTTCAGAAAAGAAATGAGAAAGGACAACGGTGATTGAAATCTGGAAATTCAAGGATGAGGCTACATGTGCCTTAAAGAGATGCATTCAGCTTTGGTATTTAGTTCAG
The DNA here is from genome assembly GCF_054177405.1 of Leptonychotes weddellii. Lineage (NCBI taxonomy): Eukaryota > Metazoa > Chordata > Mammalia > Carnivora > Phocidae > Leptonychotes > Leptonychotes weddellii. The sequence continues at coordinate 116,435,377 of NC_138375.1, forward strand.
ATGAGATAGGAGGTCACCTAATGGGATGGGTGCTTTAGTATGCTAAGGAACAATGGGGCATGTCAAGAGCTGGTTTTACCTTCAGCTGTGAGTTTCCTGCTCGTTATCTGTTTAAATCAACTCCTGTGTTAAATTGAATACTTGGTGTATTGAACTAACCAGGTTCAAGGGCAGAAGCCACTGGACTTGGTTTAGAGCTCAGTTTAGACGGTCTGTGGGGAAATGTGGGGTAAAGGAGGAAGTGTTCATGGTTACATATTGATAAAAGAAAAATGCTCAGAACTTGATATCAAAATTTTAAGTAACCAATTTTAATTTGTAACTTTAAGATTGTAAGTTATAAAATGATAAGTGAAATTAAAATACTTATTCTGTTAGAGGATGTTAGTCCCCAAAACATTTCGTAATATCTCATTGGCTGAAGGGATTGATAAAATAGAAAAGCATTCTGTTTTATCCATTAACTGTTCTCTAAATAGAAATACAAGGAAAAAATCAACACAACCAGGAGATTCAGACACTTCATCCCTTTTTTTTTTTTTTTTTTTAAGATTTTATTTATTTGACAGAAACACGGAGAGGGAACACAAGCAGAGGGAGTGGGAGAGGGAGAAGCAGGCTTCCCGAGGAGCAGGGAGCCCGGTGCGGGGTCGATCCCAGGACCCTGAGATCATGACCTGAGCCAAAGGCAGACGCTTAACGACTGAGCCACCCAGGTGCCCCCAGATACTTCATCCTTGACCAAAATTGATAAGTAGGTACTCTTCGTGTGTACAATTACTTACTGATGCAGTTGTCCTTCCCAAAGCACAAATTTACTAGTTAATGTTTGGAAAGGGCCCTAATAGGTTAGACCAAGGCTATTTCAGTAATTAAAGAATAGGATTTTTTAAGTGGTCTGATAGTATTTCTTTGTCCTACTTCAGTGTGTAAGGCAATTTCTAGGGAACAACTGCGTAATATATGTGGTTAAGGGTCAACTGCATTTTGGGCATTTTATTGTTTAAGACGAAGGGCTGTGTGAACAGTTTAGAGTCGGTGTCTCTCCCTGTTGGAACGCTGCGACACGCAGTGGTAGAGGGTCACAGCCGGTGCCTCGGTCATTTTGGCTTTCTCAGAAATAATTAGCTCACTGAATAAATATTTATTGAACACCGACTATGGGCCAGGTGCTGTGTGTGGTTAAGAACGGAGTCTGATGTTCTCGGCTGCAGGAAAAATGTATCATGTACCGGAAACAGAGACTTCCTTTATTTCTCTAAATTCCAAGAGAGCTTTTGTCACCACAGAATATTCATTGGAAGAATACATCTTGGGGTGGTACTACAGAAGCAGGCTGAATAGTATCTGTAGATTAGAATTTTTAAAAATAAACTTTATTTTAAGGTAATTGTAGATTAACATGCAATAGTAAGAAATACCAGAGAGATCATGTTTATCTTCTTGTTGCAAGGATACTATCTTGCAAAACTGTGCATACTATCGCAATTAGGATATTGTCATTGATAGAAGAGATTTTTTTTTTTTTTACATTGAAAACTACTTGGTCAAGGGAAATGTTCATCCTAATGTCAAAGTTTTGCTAGATCCTGGTACTTTGTGAAGTTAATATTTTGATATTATTTAATGGTTTAATATTTTTTTTTCATCTGCCATTTCACCCCTACCCTTAAAACTTTGAGCCCTTTAAACTATAGTTTTATTAATTCAATAAGTACCTATTGGGTGTACACCACACGTTAGATACTCTTCTAAGTGGTGTCATAGTGGTAAATAAGATAAACATGGTACTTGTTCTCATGGAACTTTATATCAGTGTGGCGAGACAGACAATATACAAATACCATGAGCAGCCATATCCAGGAGCTTCTAGGCAGAACAGAGGTGAGAATGAACTTGTGTTCTAAGAACAGAAAGAACTAGGTGTGACTGGCAAGTAGGAGAGGAGGAGGAGGAGGGGGTGGAGTGTCAAGTGGACTAGGGGGACGTGAGATGGAAGAAGCAGACAGACCATATAGATGATAAAATACCTTGTTAGGCCAGCACAAGGGGATTGGCTAAGAGGCCGTGGAGAATGTTAAATCAGGGACTGGAAATGGTCGGATTCTTTTTTTTTTCTTTCTTAAATATTACTCTATTACATGTAGAATTGTTTAGTAGCAACTAGTCTGAGGGGCACCTGGGTGGCTCAGTTGGTTAAGCGTCTGCCTTCTGCTCAAGTCATGATCTCCAGGATTGAGCCCTGCATCGGACTGCCTGCTCAGCAGGGAGTCTGCTCCTCTCTTTCTCTCTCTCTCTCTCTCTCTCTCTCTCCCCCCCCACCCCTCCCTACTGCTCATTCTCTCTCTCTCAAATAAAATCTTAAAAAAAAAAAAATGGTCTGAAGCCTGAAGGCCCTCTGGGCATTAGGGGGCTGTTGTCAGGGTCCAAGGGAGAGATGATGACTTGGATAATGACAGTGGAGAGGGACATGCAGAGAGTGAAGAACCTGGCATGTATTTCGTGTGTTCTTGCTTTTGTTACTTGGCAAATCTCTCTGAGGTTGTAGGATGGCAACCATTTAGAGAAGAAACTCTGGTCCCTGCGGTGAAATGAAAGGATAAGACTTCCCCCATTCCCTGGCTTCATATTCCCATCCACATGAACTGCATCTGAATTACAATTTTTCTTTGTTCTGTTTGCTTTCTTCTTGCAAATTTCTTAGGAGTTTAATTAGTGTGGGGGCACCTGGGTGGTTCAGTTGGTTAAATGTCTGCCTTTGGCTCAGGTCATGATCTTGGGGACTTGGCATGGAGCTCCAGCCCTGCTCAGCGGGGAGTCTACAGTCCCTCTCCCTCTTCCCCCCTACTCGTGAGCATGTGCGCTCTCTCTCTTAAATAAAATCTTTAAAAAGAAAATATTTTTTAAAAAGTTTTGTTTTGGTCTTTGCCTTTCATGTTAGAGGCTTTTCTAAAAAATCTTACATTGCGCATCTATAAGTATATGGCCCTAGAAAGCTGTGGGAATGTCTGCGTGAGGGGGCTGGAGGTGTTAATTAATACGCTCTTGGGTTTGCAGCTCCCAAGAGCTTCTATAGGTTTCTGCACAAAAGAACTACTGTATCTTTTGATGGGAGGAAGAGGGGACAAAATACAGACTTAGCGGCTGGTGGTTTTAGATAGCAGCAATGCAAGGGGCTATGAGCTTTTACCTAATCTTGTTATTCCAATCTGGGGACTTTTCCCCCCTATCTCTACCACACCTGGAGTTGACTGCTCTAGAGCCTCTTTGATTCCATACTTCTACAGAATTAACCCTCCTTCTCAGTTGGGGCAGAGTTGGTCACCTAGCTGCTTGGGGTGGGGGGAGTGTACGTTGGGGTCTAATTGTTGTATCTACAGACTCTGTCGATACCCACTTAGAGTCCTAGCTGGCACCGTCGGCTTCCATGGTACGTGGCATCTTCATTTCCTGAGATTTCCCCGGCTTCTGTGTGCTCCTCCGGTAGTTTCTTGTTGATATCCCACCCATAGCAGGTTTAGGTTTCCTTTTCCATGAGCTCTGCTCACACTTGAGGCCAATTTCCACCTCCCCAAAATTTGTTCACACTCATCTGCTAACTCTCCTCACCTGATCTTTGCCTTTAGGGGTATGTTTGATAATCACTTGTTCTAATGGCAGTGGAGGGGGTAGCAAAAGATGAAGGCATGTGAGCAGTGCTCCACCTCAAGAGGTACTTCTTCAAGGCCCGTGTGCAGTTCAAACATCTGCTTAGAGAAAATGGATTAGAAAAGTCGAAGGGGAGCTTGGGTGGCTCAGTCGGTTAAGCATTTGCCTTTGGCTCAGGTCATGACCTTGAGGTCCTGAGATTGGGTTCCACATCGGGCTCCCCACTTAGCGGGGAGTCTGCTTCTCCCTCTCCCTCTGCCCCTCCCCCTGCTCATGCTCTCTCTCTCTCCCTCAAGTAAAATCTTTTAAAAAAAAGAGGAAACTGTAATCCCTTTGTAATCTGTAAATGTGTTCTTTGATGGCTTGCTTAAACTTCACCTTATCCTTGAGGTGACCGTCAGGTTAGTTTTAGGTAAGGAAAGTAGACATACTTCTAAGGCAGGAGAACATCCAATATTTGGACTGCATGTCATATTTAAGATTTAAAAAAAAAAACCTCATTAGATAGTATTAAATAGTAAGACCAGCCTACTTGCCAATAAGCAATTGGAAGTTTTGCCTCAATGTAGAAAAGTGGAGTTCAGTTGTACCTTTAAAAAGGGGAAAACAGGGGCGCCTGGGTGCCTCAGTCGTTAAGCGTCTGCCTCCGGCTCAGGTCATGGTCCCAGGGTCCTGGGATCGAGCCCCGCATTGGGCTCCCTGCTCCACGGGAAGTCTGCTTCTCCCTCTCCCACTCCCCCTGCTTGTGTTCCCTCTCTCGCTGTGTCTCTCTCTGTCAAATAAAATCTTTAAAATAAAAAAAAGGAGGGAAAACAGTTTAAGTCAAAGGTTAATGTGCCCAACTTCTATTGCATCATTTGCCAGGAAAATTTGTGCTGTAAACTTAGTAAATCATTGCATGGTTAGAGAAGAAAATGATCAGGATCACAGGCTGTCATTGTGTCCGTGCCTTGACCATTGTCACTTTCTGAAATACTTACAAAGGGCTAACGCCAGCTTGTGGAGAGGAAGGAATCTTGGACTAAACTGATGGCACACAGGGAGCTTTCCCTGGAAATGAGGGGTTCACACCTTCGTCTTTTTCAGCTCTTTCTCCAACAGCACTACCGGCAAATGGGGGCAAAAAAGATCCCCAGCAGAGCAGCACTCCGTTTATTACCACTCTTCGAGATCCTACTCGAGAGAGAGAGACTTGGTAGGCCCAGGGAAGAGAGGAATGAAAACCATGAGCCCTGGAAACACCCTGGCTATACCTTGGGGCAACTGAGCTAACGTCTCTGAACCCACTTTTCCTCATCAGTAAAATGGAGGTAGTGTTGTTGGGAGGATTCAATGAGTTAATAGGTGTAAAGAGCTGAGAACAGTGTCCAGCAAATAGATTCTCAGTGCGTGCTGCTTTTATTAGTACCATAACTAAGATGCCCCGAAGTTGCACTGTCCTAGTCATTAGCCACACGTGACTACTGAGCATCTAAGATAGGGCTAATCAAAATGCAAACGAGCTGTGAAGGTAACATACACAACAGCTCTGAAAAGACTCGGTATGACAAAATGTAACAGAACATTTAGGTATCTTACATGTTGAAGTGATAACTTTTTGACATATTGGATCTACTTGGATATATTAAGTATGTATATGCATTATAAAAATTCATCTTCAAAAATTTTTAAATGAGCCTATTAGATAATTTAAAACTACATGTGTGGCTCATATTCTCTTCTTCATAGAATTTCACTGTGAACCCCATACTGACATTGTCTCCCAAGGTAGAGCTCATGACACTTCTAAAGTACCCCCATTATGTATTTATTACTTCATCTGATACATTTCCCTCCTATTATGCAGTAGCTTTCTCTTGACTAATTATACTCAGGTGTACTTCTTTTCAACTCTTGAACGGCCCAAGCATGGTGGAATCGCTGATTGTAAGAGAGGGATCCCAGCTCTCGCTGGTAAAAACAGTTTGAGGAGAGAAGCACAGATTGAGATACATGTGAAACCTGCTTTAATTTTCCGCAGCTACCTTTGGAGTACAGTCCTTGGCCTGACTGTCTGCCCCATCTGAGTCAAAGGAATTGATGTGCCATAGAAGTCTACCTACCAGGAGCCTACTCTGCCAGAGTTCTTTTTCTTTCATGAAGCTCCACTCATGAAGTGGAGAACCACCATGTAGACACACAGGTGCTGTCAGGATGGGATGTGCTGTGACTTGATAGGTCCTGAGAATAACTTAGATATTTTAATGATTTCATCAAGTCAGATCAGAATTGGTTAACGGGGAGCATCAGGCTATACACTTGTGAGCAGGCTCCTTTGGTATTACAGCTAAAGATTCTTTGTAAAATAATTAGATTTTAATTGACCCTCAATAGGAATTTTTAAAAGTCATGTGACCTCCATGCATATGAATGTCAGAACATGTAGCTCTGGGTTCTGATCACCTGGGTTGCAAGATGCTTTTAGGTCTCTGGGCAGATCTGTGTTCTGAACTAGTGGATAAAAGAGTCTAAGAATATGTGAACTTTCTTTCTGCTTTCATTTTTTTTTTAAAAGATTTTATTAAAAAATAAAAATAAAAAGATTTTATTAGAGTGTGCGCACACCAGAGAGCATGTGTGAGTGCGTGCAGGAGCAGGGGGGAGGGGCAGAGGGAGAGGGAGAAGCAGGCTCCCCACTGAACAGGGAGCCTGACGTGGGGCTGGATCCCAGGACTCTGGGATCATGATCTGAGCCCAAGGCAGATGCTTAACCAACCCAGCCACTCTGGCATCCATCTTTTTGCTTTTAGACGGTAACACTTAAAATACCAGCGTGGTTAGAATGCTTGGAGGTTATCTCTTGTTCTGTATATGAAGATCTTGAGCAAGAATTGGCCAGTGTCAGCAACAACTGTTAACTCTATGTGTATATATGCGTATATCCATACATACACATACAGAGGGAAAAGTTCACATACTATAAAATTCAGCATTATAAGCTATATATTTAGTGATTTTTAGTCTACTCACAACTATTACGCAACTATCACCTCTATCTAATTCTGTAACATTTCCATCATTTCCCCCAAAAACTTCGTACCAATTAATACTCACTTCCCATCCTCCCTCCTCCCAGCCTCTAGCAACCTACTGATCTGCTTTCTGTCTCTGCCGATTTGACTGTTCTGGACATTTCCTATAAAATAGAATCACAATATGTGGTCTTTTTGTCTGGCTTTTTCCATTTGGCATAATCTTTTCAAGGTTCATTCATGTTGTAGCATGTATCAGTCCTTAATTTCTTTTTATGGCTGAATAATACTCCATAATATGGAAATACAACATTGTTTATACATCTGTTGAAGGCCATTTGGGTTCTTTGTACTTTTTGGCTATTATGAATAATGCTGTTATAAACATGTACAAGGGGGCACCTGGGTGGCTCAGTCGTTAAGCGTCTGCCTTTGGCTCAAGTCATGATCTCAGGGTCCTGGGATCGAGCCCTGCATCGGGCTCCCTGCTCAGCGGGAAGCCTGCTTCTCCCTCTCCCACTCCCCCTGCTTGTGTTCCTGCTCTCACTGTGTCTCTCTCTGTCAAATAAATAAATAAAATCTTTAAAAAAAAATGAATAAACATGTACAAGTTTTTGTACGAACATGTTTTCAGTTCTATTGGTTATATACCTAAGAGTAGAATTGCCTAGTCATAGGGTAACTGTTTAATTGTTTGATAAACTGACAAACTGTTTCCAAAGCAGCTGCACCATTTTACATTCCCACCAGCAGTGCATGAAGATTCCGATTTCTTTATGTTCTTGCCAACATTTAATGAACCTCTTTTTGATTCTTGTCATTTTAGTGGGTGCTAAGTGGTATCTCATTGTGGTTTTGATTTGCATTTGATATTGAGCATCTTTTCATGTGCTTATTGGCCATCTGTATATCTTCTTGGGAGAAATATCTATGCAAATCTTTTGCCCATTAACAAAAAAGCTGGATTATGTGTCTTATTGTTGACTTGTAAGCCATTAAGGGTATTAAGGTAAACGTAATTTAGATAAAGCACTCACTGCTCCAGGAAGACCAGATGGCTGCAGTTTGGCTTTATTTTTAATTCTTTGCAGGCATGTGTTAAGTTTTTGAAAACAACCATTGTTTTTTTTTCTTAAGATTTTTATTTGTTTATTTGAGAAAGCACGGGGAGGGGGAAGGGGACGGGGAGGGAGAAGCAAACTCCCTGCTGAGCTCAGAGCCCAACGCAGGGATGGATCCCAGGACTCTGAGATCATGACCTGAGCTGAAGTCAGATGATTAACCAACTGAGCCACCTAGACACCCAAAACAACCATTGTTTAGAGACTATCTATGAAATAGCGCCTACTCCCATCACTAATAAAGATTATTAATTTAATCCTAAGAATCAATGCAAAGGCTTTGGAAACGCTATTGAACACTCTTGGAAATCCTTGATTCCATCCTTGACAGCAACTCCCCAGACTTCTTTTTGTTGTGGCCAAGCAAGAAACTGAAGCAGCTACTCTGAAAAGACAGTAGCCCCTTCTAGTATGGTAAGTCACATCTTTTTGTTAAAACTATCAAAAGGAGAAAGTGAAGCAATAATGGTAGAGACCTGAAGGAAATGACCAGTCCAGGATTGAATGTTGCTTTAAAGCTTGTTCCCCCAGTGAGGAGATGAGGTGGAAGAAGCAGACAGATGACGCAGGACCTTGTTGGGCTAGCCCGAGGGGAATGGCTAGGAGTCCAGCCCTCACGCCTCCCCCAAAGCGCATGCGCCCATGCACACGCACACACACACGTGCGCTCGCACATACACACGTGTACACATACACATATTCATTACTGCATCCCAGAGGCCAAGGCCATCCATGGCATGTTGCTACCAGCTGTGAACTCCCAGAATGGAGGAATGACACAGCTGTTCACCCAGGATCAGGTCTCCCAGATGCATTCGTTCAACAAGCACTGATCATAGTTCTGAATCTGGTACACAAGGCACCCTTTCTTTCAAGAGCTCAAAATCTGTCTAATGGGGCAGACAGATACACGACTATTCTACAATGTAGCATTAGATGTGGCAGGGAACAATGAACTCTGCCTAGAGATATCAGAGAAGCTTCACCAGGAGGGGATGCTTGGCTCAGCCGTCGTGTAACTCAGTGTCAAGATGGGTCCTTACTGGGGACGTTTGCTAGTGGGGGAGGGACAAAAAGAAGAAACTTCAGCATATGCCCAGCCCTCCATAGGAGGTAACTATGGGATGGATGGGAGCCTATGCTTCTGGGTCGTAAGATACCTTGGCCTGACATCAGCTTCACCTTTGGCCCATGCTGGTGTGAAGAAACAGGTAGAATCCAGGTCAACCCTCCTTAGTGCAGGAATAGGAAAAAGAAACTGATTGCGATTTTCCTGTCTTTGATTTTATGTTTGTTAAGGGAAATCTTGTTTGCATTTTTATGGCAAATGTTTGTGACTTTGAACCAGGAACTGGCCTGTCTTGTGTTTCTCCTGCGCTGCTTTATCTTGTTTCCTGAGTTGGTAGTTTTGAGCTTGTGTAAGACCTGCTCAAGGGTCTCCAGCCACATCAAAGGGCTGGGATGGCAGCCCCTTAGCTCCAGGGCATCTGTGCGAGATCTCCCTTCTCTTGTGCCTGGTAGTTACTTCTTCCAGGGAAAAAGTAGCTTGCAATACCCAAGTCTGGTTAAATTTCTTCCTGCCTGACCCTGGAATCCCAGTGTTGAAAGAGGTCTTGGCTCTGTATCAGAAACTTGTTAGTTTCAAGCAGCAGCAACCAGTGTTTCCTGACTCACTCAACAAAAGGAATGTATTGGAAGGAAGTGTGGTAGTTCATAGAATTGACTAGAAAGCAGGAGGACCAGGCTACAAAAATAGACAGGAACCAGAAGATACTGGGCAACAAGAGCAGGAGACACGTGTTCCTGACCTCCACTGTCACCGTACCCCCAGACTTTTGGTAGTTTCTCACCTGTCCTTGTGTCTTTATGTCACTCACATGAGACTCCTGGCAGGGGCATCAGATGGGTCAAGCCTGGGTCTCAGGCCTAATCTGTGGCTGGCGGGCTTTCGGAGTGGGGGGAGGGGCCCTGTCTCTCCAACACAACATGGGATTCCCCCCAAGAGGGAAGTGTTTGGATGTCCACTGCAGCACTGTTTGGGGGAGTAGTAAGCAAAGTTGAGTAGTAAGCTACCAACAGCGTGACCAACACCCACGGGAAACCTCTGGTGTATAAACCAACGCTCAGAGATGAAATTGAGGCTGGGAGGGGCGCCTGGGCGGCTCAGTCAGTTAAGCGTCTGCTTTTGGCTCAGGTCATGATCCCAGGGTCCTGGGATCGAGCCCTGCATCAGGCTCCCTGCTCAGTGGGAAGCCTGCTTCTCCCTCTGCCCGTTGCTCTCCCTGCCTGTGCTCTTTCTCTGGCAAATAAATAAATCAAATCTTTAAAAAAATTGAGGCTGGGATTTTGGGGAGATTGTACTCCGCACAGGGGAGGCTGAAGTGAGGAATAATGGCTGATGTCATTTACTGATGGCCTCCTACAAGCCTGCCACCAAATGTATGTGATGAAATCTCATTTAATCTTTCCCTGGCAAATATGTAGACCTCTCCCTGTCTTACAGATGAGGAAATGGAGGTCCAGGAAGGTTGGGGTTTCTCCGGGGTCCTACAGTGACTGGCATTCACGCGTATTCTTCCAGGCTGTGAACGTACTCTTCTTCCCACTACGCTGCTTTTCCTATACCTGGGACACATGAATTGGAGAACACATCCCTGTTCTGTGGTGTGAAGTCACAGGGTGGCCAATAAGCCTGTCTCTGAATCCACATCTGCTTCCTCCAGGCAATTACTATTAGTTGCTATTGAACCCCAGAATTTCTTTGGCGTCACCCAATAAATAGGTATCTTCCCCCTTGATCTTGTTAGCTAATTGGCTAGGAAAGTCAAAAGTAACTTCATACCTTGGTTTTTCTTTTCTTTTCTCTTTTTTTTCCTAACTTGATCCTTCTCTTGAAGTACAAAGAGTGGGCTAGAGAGGGTGTGTCACATTCACCCCTGGCAGGGTCCTGAAAATGCAGGGACCGTGATGGACGCTGGACATAGGCACCCCCAGGTTTTAGGGCAAAGTCTCCTTTGTGTGAGTAACTGATCAGATACATCAGTTAAAATCAATATTTCCTACCTGCATGTCAAATATCTGCACGATCTGCTTCCAGAGCCAACCACGACCACAATTCATCCCACATGCACATGGCATGCTCTGACCCAGCCCTGCCCCCAGGCCAGCACGTGGGTTTTGTGTGCAGCTCTGGGCCCAGAGCTCTAGAATTGGATTGCCTTCCCCTTAAAAATGCTGACCAGGTAACTTCTTGGCAAGCAGAGTGCACTTTTAGGAGAGGGCCTTTTGGAGAGTATCTCATTGCTCTGTTAGGGCCCGAGCCCAGAAGAGACAGTTTGGTCATTCCTGGGCTTGAGCCAGCTGTTGCCCTTTCTGGGCAATGCCTTTGGGGGTCTTGTTCAGAGTCTGAGTTTATATTCTCGAAAACCAACATGAAGCTTAGCTGACACTTTTCATCTGGGTCCCAGGAGACCAGAAGAGCAAAATAGAAATTCTCACTTGACCACCACTTACCTGTCTTGGGTCCACTGGGGCAGGAAAAGAAGAGAGGTTTCTGTCCATCTGTCTCATTTAACCTCTCTTGTCCAAGGGTGTGTAGGTAACATCTGAACGAAGGTAGACCAGGAAGATGGAATAGTCCCAGGCCTGAGGCTTGGGGCCAGGCTAGAAGAGAAAAGCCGAATTATTATGGTTATAGCAAACAGAGGTTGAGATATCATCCACTGTCTGTAGGGAAAAGGTGATATATGTGTACTCGATAGAAATGTGATAGCCCAACGTTCCTTCCCAAGGACTGCTGATCTGAAAGGGAACTTTTGTTTAATGTCATGACAGCCAGTCCCTACCCACTCTTGCCCAGAGGCCTTACCTGTCAGAAGCCCCCACAGGAGAGAGTGAGCTCCATTCTCTACGTACTTGATTCTAGTGGCTGTCTTCCTGTGAAGTCGTATCTTTAAACAAGTATGGTGAATTCAGTGCAGAATTAGAAAGCAAACAAACTTGCTGTAAAGGAACATTTACAACTTAAGTAGAGATTTGTGTATAAGCAATGATTCATGCTTTGTTGGATTTCTAAAAATAGACAACATGATTTTGTTGAAAGCTTTCTAGCCTCTACTGTATTTTAACCAATACATGACTATCTCTGAATTATTATGACAGCTATGTAGCTGCTGTCTAAAAGAAAGATAAATCTGTTGATTCAGCCAGGGACTATAGATTTATTGCCACCACAAAGTCAAAAGACACAATCTTGGGAAAATATTTGCCACACATAAGGAAAAAAAAAAGTTAATTACCTTAATATATAAAGAGATCTTACAAATCAATAAGAAAAGACCAGTAATCAAATAGAAAAATGGGCAAAGGGAATCGACAGATTGCCAAAGTGAATACAAATGGCTTTTAAATAGACAAAACAATGTGCGATTTCATTTATTAAAAATGTAAATTAGGGGCGCCTGGGTGGCTCAGTCGGTTGAGCGACTGCCTTCGGCTCAGGTCGTGATCCTGGAGTCCCGGGATCGAGTCCCGCATCGGGCTCCCTGCTCGGCGGGGCGTCTGCTTCTCCCTCTGACCCTCTTCCCTCTAGTGCTCTCTGTCTCTCATTCTCTCTCTCAAATAAAAAAAAAAAAAAAATGTAAATTAAAGCAGTGAGATACTATTTTTGCCTTTCAGATTGCAGGCATCAACTTTTGATAATACTTTGTATTAGTGAGGATGTAGGAAAATGGTCACTCTCCTACATTGATAGAAATGTAAATTGGTACAACCTCTTTGTAAGAAATTTAATAATATCAACCAAAATTGAAAACGTACATAGCTTGTTACATTTATCTATTACTGTGTAACAAACTACTCCAAAACAGAATGACTACATTAATAATTATTTTGCTTGTGATTTTTAGGGTCAGAAATTGAGGAAAGGCTAGGTTGGGTAGTTCCTCTCTGATCCATATGGGGTCAGCTGGGGTGGCTGGGAGGATCCACTTCCAATTCATCTTTTAGGAATTTAACCTACAAACATATGTGAGCAAAGATACACGTCCAGGGGTATTCATTACAAAATCACTAACAGTAAAATACAGGGTTAACCTAAACGTCCATCAAAACCCAATTTATTGGGGCGCCTGGGTGGCTCAGTCGTTGGGCGTCTGCCTTCAGCTTGGGTCATGATCCCAGGCTCCTGGGATTGAGCCCAGCATCGGGCTCCCTGCTCGGCGGGAGGCCTGCTTCTCCCTCTGCCTCTCCCCCTGCTGGTGTTCTCTCTCTCACTGTGTCTCTCTCTGTCAAATAAATAAATAAAATCTTTAAAAAAAAAAAACCCAATTTATTTATGCCCATGTAATGGATAACTATGCACCTATTGCAAAGAATGATACAGCTCTATGTACAGATAGTGAAAGAGCTCCAAAATATAACTTCAAAATAAAAAATCAAGTTGCAGGGGTGCCGGGGTGTATCACTGGGTTAAGCGTCAGACTCTTGATTTTAGGTCAGGTCCTGATCTCAGGGTTGTGAGATCGAGCACCCTGTTGGGCTCCATTCTAGGTGTGGAGCCTGGTTAAGATTCTTTCTCTCCTCCCCCTCCACCGCCACCCTTCTCTCTCTCTTAAAAAATTTTTTTTATGCCCACACCAGGAGCAGAGGACCTGGAGAACTGAAAGGGCTCTGCGGAGGGCCCCATAGTCCCTTCTGGGGATGGAGCATTTCTTGGTGGAGCCAGTATTCAGAGGATAGAGGTTTGGGAAGTGGGGGCAGGGAAGGCTGAGGACATGGCAGGGAGGAAAGCACAGTGGCAGATGAATTTAGAGCACTCTCTGAAGTCTGGAGAACCCCGAAGGCAAAGACCTTGAGAGCCAGACTCCCAGGCTGGAGTGAATCCTATCCAAGCCATAGGGGATGTGCGTCTAGACGTGCAGCACCTAACGGACCCACTGAAGGCAGCAGGAGTGGATACACAATGCGCCCGCTGTGGTTCAGGTGGCTGACCAGAAGGGCCTGGACGATGCGGGATAGTGGGAGAAATGGAGAAAAGGAGGGTGGGGTGGGCAAAAATGGGAGATAAGAGCCCACAGTGGGAGTTAAAGAGCTGGAAGAGTTTTGGAAATGGAGGATCTGGAGAGAGAGTTGGTCAAGGAGTGACTTAATCTGAACTGTACTCAGAGGGACGGGAACAGGCACGAGCCCCAGGCGCCTCCGTTTACTCGGCCACACTTGAAAGGAATTGTGGCCGTCTGGAGCCCTTGGGGCCGGGCCAGGGCTTCCCCACCGAGGGGGCTGTCGGGACCCCCGGGGCCCCGAGCTCGCGCAGCGCGGCAGCTGAAGACACGCCCGGTCAGGCGGCGCTGGAGGCGGGCGGGCGAGCGAGCGCCGTGGTCGCCCTTCCTCCTCCTCCTCTCCCGCCCCGAGCGGAAGGCCCGCGTCCGGCGGGAGAACGAGTGTCCACCTCCTGGGCCCGGGGCTAAGGCGGGAGAGCGGCCACCACGGGGCGGAGTGGGGGGGGGGGGCGGCGAGGCGCGGGCGATCCCCGGGGCAGCGCCGCCACTCCGCGCTCCCGCCCCCGGTGGCCGGACGTGGCACCTCCCCCGCGGCGGCCGGAGCCCGGGGGTGGGGTCGGGGGCCGGAGCCCCGGGGCTGATGTGACCGCGCGGCCGCCGGCGCCCAGAAGCGCCTCACGGGCTGGAGTTCAGGTATGCTGCGGGGCCGGGCGGCGGCGCGGGTGGCGGGGCTGGTGGCGGGATCGCCCTTCCCGGAGGGCGGCCGGGAGGGGTAGGGGTGGGGGGTGGGGCGCCGCGGAGCGGCCGGCGCGTGGTTCCTCCGGGTGTTGGGCCCCGCGCCTAGTCTGGCGGGCGCGGGTCGAGTCGGGCCCTTGCGTGCGGGAACTCTTCGCCGAGCGGCGGGGGCTGTCGGGGGAGCGCGCCGTGTGGCCAGCGCACGCGGTGGCGTCTCTCTCCGCGACACCCCGCTCCCACCCCGCTCCCGCCCCGCGCCCGCCGAGCCGCGGGAGAACGCGGGGCCCCGAACGCGCTGTCCCCGCACGCGTCTGAGTCCTCCTTCCCCGACAGTGTACCCAACAGGAAAGGCCCCGAAATGCGCCGGCCAGCGGCCATCCGCTCCCCCGGCGTCCCCGGAGTCCCGCTGTCGCGCCACACCGCGTGACTCTGCCGCCCCCTGCGGTCGCCAGGCTAGTGCCTCTCTCCTGCCTCGACCTGCAAGAGCTTGAAGCCCCAGGTATGTGGTCCGCCCACGGCCGCGGCCTCCTGTCCCCGGGTGCAGGCAGCACCCCGCCTTTTCTGCGCGCCCGGCGCGCCACCGAGCTCCCGTCTCTGGGGACTACAGCGGGGCTAGAGCGACGCAGAGCGGAGGCTGCGGGGGCTGCACCGTCCGTGTGGACTGACCGGGACAAAGGGCCCGCAGGGGACTGGGAGGGCCGCCTGGCCGGACTAGTCTGGGGTGCTGGCCCTGAAGACGCGGCCCAGGACCCCGAAGCTCCGTGTGGCGGGGACACTGCCGTGCAGGCAGCGCCCCCACAGTGAGCACGCTACTGAGGGAAGACCATCGGAGAGGGGCGGCCTGGACAACCTCTCCACAGAGGGGTCAGATGTGAGGTGGCCTTTGAGAGAGTATGCTGTCACTCCTGATCTTTGTTGAGCATTCGAGGTTGTCTGCCTTTCTGGTCACCTCACCTGGATCTGCTCCTGCTGTCTTGGTGTGGTTTTACCAGCCGGAAGCTGTCTTCATCCATTTCCCCAACAACCTCTAACTAAAAACCTGAGTCAGCCTGCTTGCCTGGACTGCTCTGCTGAGGTCTAGACCCATAACCCAACTTCCCAGCTTCCCAGACTTGCCACAAACCCTGCAAAGCCTACAGGCCCCAGACTGAATGAGTACTGGACCCTGGGCCAGTCCCCATCTCAGCTTCCTCCTTCCTGAGGCTGGCACCTCCACCTCCCAGGCCTCCAGCTCTGAACACTGCAGTCATCTTTGTCTCCTTTTCCTCTCTTGCTCTTTCATTCAGGTGACAAGTATACGTGAGCCCCCCCTGTCCTACTGCCCAACCCCAATCTGGCCGTTTTCCGGCAGGGATTCCATGCTGCCCCCCCTGCTCTGGTGAGGCTTGGCCAAAGGCCTGAAGAGCTCCTTAAGCTCTAGCCTCTGGACCTCAGTTCTATGTAGGCACTGGCTCTGCGGCCCAGCCCGCTGCTGACAGCAACGCTGAGGCCAGGGCTCCGGGGATGTCACCACCCACGGCCACAATGGCTGGCCGGACTGCAAGAGGCTCCCTGCAGCCAGACAAGTGCGCTAACTCCTTGCTCTTTGTGTTGAGGCTCCAACACACGCTAAAGGAGCTGCACCCACCTAGAGTAGCAGGTTCTGCAAAAGGCACAATGTGAGCATCTGCATGGTTATCTGCCTACTGAGCCCCCACTGCAAAAGTATCCTTAAGTTAGGGGCAAACAGCAAACATATGTACACACAGCTTTATTATCCATTAAGCTGTTTTTATTTGGTGAATCAGAATCCTTTGTGAACACAGTAACTCCCAAGATAAAATTTTCGAGGAAACGTCTTTGCATGTGAACAGTCGCGGGTATCTGTAGATGCTGGAAGGCAACAATGGGCAGGCATGGGTGGCATGCATGAGGGAAAACAAAGCTCCCAAGGTGGGCTCAGACTAGGAAGAGAGAGGGTTAGTGCCTGGGTGCATAGGGCGGGTTTCCTAGAGGAGGTGACTGTCCTCCCAGGAGCTGCTACTCAGAATTGCTTCTTGTTGTCTTCAAGTCCAGAGAGTAGAAACACTTGGTGAAAGAGGTCTTCAGACCTGAGTGTGAGGACCAACGTGCAGGGCTGGTGTTAGTGGGCATAAAGATAGCTCCACTAGGCACTGTCAAGATGTTCTGGTTCCAGATCAGCTGAGAGCCCCTCCTGAGAATACTGCAGATACTGCCTCTCCCTTTTAGGAAACACCATATCCTCACACCACTAACCGCCCCTCCCTCCCCTGTCCTGCAATCTGTAGCATCTGCAGCCTTGGGGAAGAGGGTGGAGGGTGACTCTGAGTTCCAAATAGTATTTAGGAGGCTTAAATGAACCTGCTTTTCAGTTCCCACCCCAGCTGCCGGTCACCCTCCTCTGCATCCCTCCCCATGCCAGCCCAGAGAAAGCAAGCCCTCCCACCTCCCCAAAGTCCCCATCGCCAGTTAGGAGCCCCAGCTTCCTAAGACTCACAGCTGCTCTTGCCCTTGACCCATGAATACCCACCCAGTTCCTCCCCTCACTCACCTTGCTCCCCTCTTGGCTCTGGGGAGGTACTGATTTCTGGCCTGTTCTGCTCCACCTGTGCTTGCCTGCTCTTTTGGTTCCTAATAATGCATGAGTAACCTGGACAGTGTCCACCGTGTCACCTGCCTCCTTCATTCTGTCCCCTTCACCAGAAAAGACGAAAAGGGAGAGAAGAGTGGGCAGAAGCAAAGGAGCCCTCTTTCTTCTCCACCAAAGCCAACCCCCCTATCCACTCATTGCAAGTTTGCTCCTTTCCTTGCCATTCCACAAATATTTTTTTAACATCGACTACGTGCCAGGCACTGAGGGTACAGAGATTAGTAAGTACAGGGCCTGTTCTCAGGAAGTTCGGGGTGGGAATGGGAAGAGGGAATCACAGGCAAGCCAACAATTACACTGCAGGGTGACTGAGTACTGTGTTTGTTGGGGAAGCTCAGGACACTGTAGGGGTTTCCAAAAGGTCAGGAGACCTCTAAGCTGGGCCCAGTAGGAGGAGCAAGAGTAGCAGGACAAAGGTGGGGGTGTGAGCCTGCAAAGTAGAGACCATGTTGTTGCGGTATCTGCTAGTATTCTGAGAGCAGGTGGGGGTAACTTTCCCACAGTGGAGTTTAGGCTTTGCTGGAGACTTCTGGCAGTTTTGGGGGGGGGGGTGATGGAGGTAAACTGGTTGTCAGCAGGGTTTGCTTCTAGGAAATTGATTCTGCCTGCAGTAAGCTTGGAGGCAGGCACAGATTCCAGACAGGGTTCTGCTGCTTACCAGCTGTGTGCCCCTGGGCGAATCATTTCCCCCTTAAAACCCCAGTGTCCTCATCTGTAAAATGCAGATAGCAGTTGTGAGGATCAAGATAAATATTTATATAAAGCACCTGGAACCTAACTGACACAGGGGAAAGGGGGGTTAAGGCTGTGAGGCTGCCCCTGCCCCCTGACCTGGGTCTTGCCCCCTCCTTTCTCCGCTCCCCTGTGATCTCAGAACGTTTTGGACCATTGTTTATTAGGGAAAGATCACATGGAGAAGCTAACAAAGCCGCCAGGAAGCCGCCAGGGTGGGACTGGGTTGGGGAGGGAAGGAGTATGGGTACAATCTCAGCGCTCCAGGAGATGCCAGGGTAGAGGCGGGGGGCTGCCAGCCTGGAGAGCCTCAGGAGGGAGTGGGCTAGTCGCCAGCTCCTTCCCCTGAGCTAAGGGGAATAGCTGACGCCCTCCAACTCCAGAGTTGCTCCCAGGGGCTGGCCCTACCTCTGTCATCCCCGACCCGGGAGGTGGCAGCGCTAATGATCGTGTGACCAGGGAGGGGATGTGTCAGCCCCTGACTGTCCGTGTTGGAGGGGCCAGCCTGACCCGCGGCTCCCCCCCCCCCCCGCCGTCTGTGCTCTTCCAGGCCCCGCGGAGCTGGCCTCAGCACTCAACTGCGCAGCCATGGAGGCCCCGGCGCCTGGGGGCGACCGCGCCTCCCCAGCCTCGTCCACTCGCAGCCTGGACCTGCGGCGGCTGTCCGCGCGCGCCGACTCGGCCTACAGCTCTTTCTCCGCGGCCTCCGGCGCTCCCGAGCCGGCCACGCCGTCGCCTGGGACCGACCTCCTCCCTTACCTGGACTGGGACTACGTGCGCGTGGTGTGGGGCGGCCCGGCCCCCGCCAGCGGCCTTCGCACGTCCCCGCAGCCCCGCAGCGGGCCGCGGCCGCCGGAGCTCCGGGGGACGCCGGGGCCGCTCAGCCGGCAGGCCACCCCGCTGCTGTTTGCGCTGGCGGCCGAGGCGGAGGCGGCGGCGCGGGCCGTCGAGCCGCCCAGCCCGCCGGCCTCGCGGGCCGCCTACCGCCAGCGGCTGCAGGGCGCCCAGCGGCGAGTGCTGCGGGAGACGTCCTTTCAGCGCAAGGAGCTCCGCATGAGCCTGCCCGCCCGCCTGCGGCCCCCCGCGGCGCACCCGCGCTCCGCCTCGCTCAGCCACCCGGGCGGCGGCGGGGAAGTGGAGCCGGCGCGCTCCGGGGCTCCCTCGAGGGGAACCGCTGGCCGCGGGCGCCTAGCCACCCAGCAGCGGAAGTGGTGCTTCTCGGAGCCGGGGAAGCTAGACTGCGTGGGTCGGGCCGGTGGATCCGCCGGGGAATGCTCGAGTGAGGCCGGCTCCAGTTCTGGCATTGCCAGGCCCGAGCCCCAGGAGCGTAGGGTGCTGGCAGAATTCGAAGGTCACCGGAACAGATGGCCGCCTGAAACCCAGCCCCGAGGCATAGAGGACCCAGAACCTCGGTCCCTGAAGCTCGGTGACGCCTATAGACCTTCTAGTCGGAGTCGGAGCGCTTCAGGGGAAGTCTTGGCTCCCTGGGGAGGTCCAGGAGGGGTCATGCCCCTTGTCCAGGTGTGGAAGAGAGGGGCTGCAGGCTTGGGGTGGGGGACATCTGGGAGACTGCAAATTTGAGCTACATTTTCAAGCAACTGTTTGCCTTTCCAGGCTGTTCCTCACGGAGCAGAAACCCCCAGACCATTGTTTCAGACCAAACTTGCCAGGTGAGAGGCATGGACCACTGGGGGACTGCAAGTTGGAGAAAAGCAGTTTTCATAGCTCTTACCCAAGAAAGAGAGGGCCCCTTCCCTCCCCTCAGTTTGAGCTTTCTGATTCTGTCTTTTGCAAACTACATTCCCTGTGGTCCCCCCCCCACACCCACCCCACCCCATTGTGTCTCTGGTACAGCACCAAGAGCTTCCTTCCTGGTCACTGTGGTCAGCGTGGGGTGCCTTCCTCCAGGTTCCTGACTCAAAAGGAAGCCGCAGTGGTGTGTCCTGCAGAGTATCCCCAGAGCAGTCCCACTGGCTGGGAACAGAGGGTCTCAGAGACATGCATGGGGTCTGCCGGGCTCCCATCCCTTCCAGATGATGAGGTTTTCCTGGAAGAAGTCCCCCTGGACAGAAGGAGATCACCTCCAGACACCCATGCCCCCCCAGGAAACCCACCCAGGTGAGTTGCCTCTTGCTTCCAAGCAGAGTGAGACATCCCTTTCCCACACATATCAACAAAATGCTAGAGGGACAGGGAGCCCGCTGGAGCCTGGGAGCCTGGCTGGTGGGGACGGGGACAAGTGGCCCTTGGAGGCCACTGCTTGTCTTTGGACAGAGCTTTTTCTGATTCAGTGTCTCTCCCACTTCCAGTGTCCATGTCTCTGACCAGCAGTATGGAACTGGCTCGGGCCAGAGGGCTGACCAGGCTACAGTCTCCCTGGAGCACCCCCTCCATGAGCACCCAGAGACTACAGGGGCAGATGACTGCTGGCAGAGGATAAATGGTTCTATGGGTGTCTCTAAGACCATAAACTATAGCCCACCCAGGACTGCAAATGGTGACATCGCAACCTTTGACCCCAGTGGACGGCTGACCATTGACTCACTTGTAGCTGCAGAGAGTGACTCTCTCAAACCTCTCCCAGCTGATGCCCTGAGACCTCCAAGCAACAATACCCCAGGTGCTCCTGGCCATACCGCCCTGGCTTGGGGCACTGGCCAGCCTGCTTCCAGGCCAACATGGCCCAGTCCTCGCCTTGAGGAGCTGGTTCGGGAGCTGGCCAGACTGGATCCCTCTATGAGTGACACTCTCACTTCCTGTCCCAGCCCAGAGCCACCTCTGGACCTGCTTGATGGGCTGATTCCTTTAGCAGAGGTCTGGGCTGCCATGAGGCCAGCCTGTGAGGAGGCCGGAAAGGAGGCTGGTGGTAGTCCTGAGCCAGGGTGAGTGAGGGGCACCAGGGACTCAGGGGATTCTAAGTCCCTGCAGTCTGGGGCAGGACAACCCAGGGAGCTCTGGCTTTGTCCCCAGGTTCTATCTATTTAGCTCCAGCCAGTTCCTGCCAACTTGTCAGGAGGAGACAAGGTTTGGAAACCATACCACCCACCTTGTGCCTGACCAGGCCTGTGGCCAGGGTCTCCCTGATGCAAATAACAGCATCCAAGCCAAGAAAGTGAGTGCGGAGGGGCTGGTGGAGATGGGGTGTGTGGCAAGAGCCCAGAGTATGGGCCGAGGAGTCGGGGTCTGGCCTCACCCTTAAATACCCACGCCTTCCCTGCAGATGGAGCTAGCCGACCTCCTCCAAAAGATGCTGCGGAACCTTCAGGCCGAGCAGGAGCAGCTGCACCGGGCGGCCCAGGCTTGGGCCAGGCGCGGGGCCGCTCTGGAGGCCGCGGTGGGCCAGGCCTGTGCTCCCCGCGACCGAGAGCGGTTCAGCAGGTTCATGGCCGATCTAGAGCGCGTGCTTGGCCTGCTGCTGCTGCTGGGCAGTCGCCTGGCCCGCGTGCGGCGCGCCCTGGCCCGGGCGGGCGCAGACAGCGACCCGGACGAGCAGGTGACCAGGGGTCGGGGCTGGGGAGGGCGGGGGCGCCGAGGGGCCTGCGGGCTCGGGCTGGGACGGTCCCGGGATCGGCGGCCCCCTCGCCCTGCTCACGGCGCGCTGTCCCCGCCGCTGCAGGCCTCTCTGCTGCGGCGACTCGGGCTCCTGCAGCGACAGCAGGAGGACGCCAAGGAGCTGAAGGAGCACGTGGCGCGGCGCGAGCGGGCCCTGCGCGAGGTGCTGCTGCGGGCCCTGCCCACCGAGCAGCTGAGCGCCTATCGCGCCCTGCTGGCCGGCAAGGCGGCCGTCCTGGCCCAGCGGCGCAGCCTGGACGAGCGGGTCCGGCTCCTTCAGGACCAGCTGGACGCTGTCAGGAGCGACCTGGGCCCTCGTCCCCTGCCCCCCAGGCTGGCCTGGCCCCCAGAGACCCGTCTTCCAGATAAACCGCCCTTCCTTCCGCCCCCCCCCTAATTACAGGCGGTGGGGGTGGGGAGCACGGCCCCTGCCCCTCCCCCACATCACTGGGGTGACGCTGGTTGACTCGGTGCTCTTCCCTGGCCGGGAGCATACTTCTAAGTGTTTTCATGTAGCCTTACCCAAGTCGTGTGGATTATTTGGTAATTAATTTATGGATTTTAAAAACTGCAGTATTCCCCTCTTTTTGTGAGGAGAGAGGCTCTGTCTGGGTTGGTGGGAGGGAGAGGAGACAAATCAGAGGAGCATTTCAACTTAATATGCAAAATGGTCTTTTTTTCTTTTCTTTTTTAATCATAATTGATGTGAGGAGTGTGTGTGTCACCTGGAGCCTAGCTTGGGGGACGAATTTTGTTTACAGACAGTGGACACCAGCCTTGCCTGACTAGAGCAGAGGAGGGATTTGCTGGAGGACCTCAGGTCAACTCTGGGAATCCCTAGGAAGACTGGGATACAGGCTTGAAGCCAGGAGGGACCAAGGGAATGCCAGGCCTTCCAGCTCCACTGGCCCCAGTAATCCCTACAGTTCTGGTGACTCCATCAACACCACAAAAGCCTAGGCCTGACTGGCCGGCCCCAGGTCTCCTTTGCTGGTTTTTACCCAAGCCTCCCACCTCAAAAGTGGAAGTGGGGGTAACTGCTTCCCTTCAAGACTCAAGGGATAAGGAATTTCCCCATACACAAAATAGGTTCAGTTGCTTTGCTGCCTAAAAACCTTGATGAATTCAGGGACATTTATTCCAAGACTCAGAAAGAACCATATTATCAAAAGTGAGTTTATCCAGCTCTCCTTGGACGCCCCACTGGATCCGCCAGGCTTGAGGAGGGTGTTGGGCATGGGAGCTGAAGGTGAGGCACGGGAGACCTGGAGACCGAGAATAGGGGGGTTGAGGACCTGGAGAGGCAGCTCTGCTTGTGTGCTAGAGAGGCTAAGCTGGAGGTGAGCTGGGGTTGGGAGTGGGGAGTTAGGTGCTGGTGTGGAATGAAACGGAGGACACACACTGCCCTCTGTTTGTGCATCTGCCCTGTGTGCACAGAGTCAATGTTAAGTTCTCAAATATACATGTGAAAATGTGCTTTAGTATTTGCAGCTGCACACGCCAGGGCCAAGAACATTGTTCATGCAAATGTTGAGTGTATTTTTGGAAGTTGGGCACATTAAAAGGCATGTGTATGTGTATGTAAAGCCAACTGACCCCAAAGTGAGAAATCTCTGCTTCTGGGCTTGTTTTCTGATGCGTATTGTCACTAAGTGCAACTGGTTGGGAATTTTAAATGGTCGTATTCATACCAAAAGCATTAGTTATAACAGTTGGACTATTGAGCACAGAACAATGCTAACATTGTGCCTCTTTATAAAAAAACATATGGGGCTCCTGCTGAAACACTTGTGGGTTCTAACATTATGCTTTGCTTCTCTCCTTTGAACGCTGTGGGTGGGGCCTCCGCTCCGAAGTCCTCAGCCTAGGCAGCTCGCTTTGAGATAGTCTGGATGGAATAAATTTATTTCTGCCTTTTGCCCTGTACAGCACCCTCTGCATCCTCCCAATGTGATATTCTTTTTTTTTTTTTTTAAGATTTTATTTATTTATTTGAGAGAGAGAGAATGAGAGACAGAGAGCATGAGAGGGAGGAGGGTCAGAGGGAGAAGCAGACTCCTTGCCAAGCAGGGAGCCCGATGCGGGACTCGATCCCGGGACTCCAGGATCATGACCTGAGCTGAAGGCAGTCGCTTAACCAACTGAGCCACCCAGGCACCCCCCAATGTGATATTCTTAAGAAAACACTTAACAGTCATCAGTTAGGCCAATGGAAATTGTGTAGTATTCAGAAAAAGCACTTCCAGCCCCGGAAGGGCTTGAGGAGCAGTGTCTGCCATGGCCCCGTTAAAATGCACTTTGGTTCTGTCCTGGGTTTTTCCACGGGGAATCATGAGGCTCCTGTGCTTGTCCTTACCAGATGGGGAGAGTAGGGCCTCACCTCCTTCACCCATCTTTCATCTTGCCTCTGTGTTCTTCCTGACCCATTTTATGTCCCTTCCACACTGTTATTCCGTCAGAGTGCAAGAATGAGCACCATAGGTGTTTAGTATTGGCACCACAGACTTTTTTTTTTTTTTTTAAAGATCTTTATTTGAGAGAGAGCACGGGGAGGGGCAGAAGGAGAGGGAGAAGCAGACTCGCCCCTGAGCGGGGAGCCCCACAAGAGGCTGGATTCCAGGACCCTGAGATCATGACCTGAGCCGAAGGCAGACCTTAACCCACTGAGCCACCCAGGCGCCCCCAGACTAAGACTTTTTGTGGTGGTGTGTGGGCAGGTGCCAGAAGCCCGGTGAATTCCACCCGCCAGGATGCTGCCAGCAGAGGGCACTGTTCGCCCTGTGATGAAGGCTACCTGCCCTTCACTGTAGCCTCCTCCCCCGGCAGTAGGCCCTCTGGGCTAAGCACCGGGTCTTTGCCTTCTCCGCAGAGCAGTGCTCTTTAAGCCTGAAGGCTGGATCTGAGCCTTTTTGCTTCTGTTGGTAAGAAATTCTGGCCAGCCAGCCACGGGGAAGCTGGCTTGCTTTCCTTTGTCACCAGGCCTTGGTTGGAAAGTTGTTGGTCAATGAGAAGTGGGCAGGAGGGAAGCCGGGGGTGTTGATCTCGAGTATCGGTATCAAAAAGAGCCTTCCCGGGGTGGAAAAGAGGGTTTCAAGGGTCTCTGTTGGGGTTTCTGCCCCCACCTCCTCAAGCCGCCAGCGCCCGCCCCCGTTCGTTCCGCCCCCAGCCCCGCCGCCTGCGGCGCTGTCCCCTGGCTTTTTGCGGAGGGCCGGCTTCGGCTGGCGTTGTTGCTAGGCAACAGGCAGCCCCGCGGCCGCCTCCCGCGCTCGCCTCGTCCCGCCCCCGCTGCTCCGCCTAATATGGATTTAATTAGTGTACTTTTTACCTTCAGACTCTAAATTGCAAACCGAATAGGGAAGCGGCGTTCTGTCTGGAACAGCCTGCTCGGCACACCACGTCCCTCCGCGAGCGGCGGCTGTAAACCTCCGGGATCCTCGCAGGAACAAATCGCGGTGCTGTTCATTCACATGTAAATCAGAAGCTTGGGTGGAAATGTAGGTCAAATGT
>NC_138375.1:116460431-116466379 GCF_054177405.1 Leptonychotes weddellii
GTGAGGCCACCAGTGCTTCACAGATTCAAGTCCAGAGGTGTGGCAGTTCTGGAAGGGTAAGGCCAGGACAAGAGATTCAAGGCAAAAAGCAATCTGGAGAGCAATAAAAAGTCTATTTGTCAAACTATTTTAAAAGGCCAAATAATTTCTTCCAGGAAAAGGCCAAAAAAGGGGGAGAATATGGGTTCTGAGTGGGCCCAGCTTTAGAACTGTGTTGAGGAGTGCTTTCAGTCCAGCTGGCTGAATGACATCTGTTTAGGTCTAGAAGACAGGGGTAGGGATGCTACGGGAATGTGCATTAAGAAAGACATTTTGATGTCTATTTTCAACTAAAGTGATATCATACAGAATGTGAGATAATCTCCCTTTGGTGGGAATATACATTTTTCCCATCGGAGTCCATTGTTATTTATGTATACAAATACGAACATGGTTAAAGAATGGTGATCTTGTAAAGCAAAGCCACAAATGAGAGCTATTTGGTTTTGGAATGCAGCCAGATACCCCTGTGGGACTAACGGGCACCCCTGGTAATATTTCAAGATGGTATTGCAGTTCCCAAGGAGCTCTACCTACTTCCCTATGCTGCACCCTCCTCACAGTCTGTAGGATAGATACTGCCATTCTTGCGGCCGATGGAAGAGGGAGATAGAGCTTGGAGAACTGGGTGACTCACCTAAGGTCAATAGATGAGTAAGGGCTGAGATGAGACCACCTTGCTTTTCTGCAGCAGGACACTGTGATGGAAAAGAGCACCAGGAGGCCATCCCAGCTCTGACTGTTATAGCTGTGAGGCCTGGACAAGTTACTTAGTTTCTTGAGGCTTCTGTTTCCTCACTTTAAATTCAAGATACCAACAGGACATACCTTGTAAGGTTGAGATTAATACCTGCACAGTGATTAAAACTGCTCCTGGTGCTTCATAAACCCAGGCTGTATGTGCATCACCCATATCCTGGTCTCCATTAGGTAAGTGAGACATGTTCTAGAACAACCTCCAACCTCCTTTAAAGGAAGTATAAACCTTTATTTAAAAGCTTGCTCTGGATGACTCATAAACATCTATATATAACAATTAACTTCTCTCCCATTAAAAGGAGTGATTCTCTTCCCTGTGACAATTCTAGCCAGCTAAATTGCCTTAATTTATAAGCAACTTTTTTTTTGGTCATTTGTTGAAAATACCTCTCATAGGTGTACCTCCTGCTAGGCAATAAATGGTTCTTGAAAAGTTTCCATATGCGTATCAAAGTATAATTTCCTACTGACTTAGTTTCAGAAAGTCTTGACCTGCAAGGAAAAAACGGTGGTTTCTAACACCTAAGTTTTAAGTTTACTGATCCTAAACTCTTGCCAAATGTTTTATTTCACTCAGAAGGCTTGTAGCATGCTTCTGAAACACAAGGATTCTTCTGGCAGTTTAACCCTCCTCTGATTTAAATGTGTAATAGACATTGGTTATTATTACTTTGCTGGTTTAGATTTTGTCTTTCTCAAGGCAGGTCATACCTGTGTTGGTGACCTTTGTTATCCTGTCTCAGTCAAGCCTCTCTTTTACCATGGAAAATCTCTAATATTTTATTCTGTCTTCCAGACCTTCAGCAACTGAGATTGCTATAATTATTGCCTCCCACAATTTTTCTGCAGAGGCAGATTTAATTTGCATTTTTAAATAATTTATGCAGCTTAGCTAGAGTTCCAGGCAAGGAAGGTGGGGAGGGTCAGATCAGGGCCTGCATTCATCTGTTGTTTTTTTTTGGATGCTATATTCGTGTGTGGATGCAGCCTGAATTTAGCTGATCAATCCAAACTCTTTCAGTAATAGAATGCCTGGAAGAGGCAGAAGAGGATGAGGAGAAACTGAAGGAATTAAGTAGATAAAAAGACAAGAAAAATACAGTAGCAAGAGCTGGAGAATGTTTAAGGGAAGTACATTATCACACAAGCAGGAACAAAATGGGAGACTTGTTTATTTCATTGCTTAAATCAAAACATTCCATTAAGGATGGCCTTAAATAATGTCAGAGGCCTCACTGGTATATATATATATAGAGAGAGAGAGAGGGAGAGAGAGAGAGAGAAGCCATACTCCTCTTGTGCCACAAAACTATTTGATATAACTAATGACATGCAAACATAATTTGCAAAAACAGAGCATTAACACAATATGATATTTTAAAAAGCCTGGTTGAGCAAATAGAGTCCCCATTTTTAAAACAGAAAAAGAGCCATTATAGTTACAATGTGTTGAACCTGGGACCTCTTGGTAAATAGCTACAAACCTTCTCAATTACAGATTGGAACAAAGGTCCAGAGAAGTTAAGCCATCCTTCTAAGGTCACTGAGCAAAGAATTCTGCATTTGCTGTAAGTTGTTTGCTTTCAGATGGCTTTTAAAGGTGGATATAACATACTTTTTGTTTCTATAGAATAGAATTTACATATAAAATAGTTGCTGTTTAAGTGTATCCACTTAACCACTTATTTTTCTGGTATAATGCTATGACATGTTTTTCTTTGAATATTTACCTACTGCATTGAAAGGCTCAGCCAGACCGGAAAACCAGATTCCAAAACATGGTACAATGGTGCATTCACAAATAAATCACACTTAAAAAATTAAATATTCATGCCAAATCAAAATAATCACCCACCAGTGCCGGAGACACTGTTTATATTTCATCATAAAGACCCCCAGAAATTAAAAGTATTTGCCAAAATGTCTCTTTTCTCTGTTAAATCATTCTTACTCCCAAGATGCACTTGTTTCCTAATATTGAGCATTCACAGTACAATTGAAATTAATTACATTCACAATGGTCACATTCTGTGTTCAAGTCTCTAGAACCTTGAGCTCCTAAAATGAGGTAGATAAACCTTTAAGGGTTTTGTTGGTTGGGACTAATTTCCTTTAGATCTTGATCATCTGTTTTTTCTTTAAACAGAATTCCAAAATACTTAGCAAAAGACTGAAAATGAGCATTTTGCCTAAAAATGGAAAAATATAATTTCAAAAGGTTATTATGAAAGTTGTTTTACCTCATTTTAATTTAAAAACAGGATAAAACCATCAAATTACAAAACCACCAGGTATCTTAAAGCTGACAAACAATCCAGCAGCACACAACATTTTTTAAAGAGATCCTTGCTCTAGTTGTGGCTTGGGAGCGTGTAGATGCAGAGGCTTCGGGTTAACTTTGATCCTAAAATTCGAGTCTCCAGTGTTCAAGCCTGATCTCTGGAGTTCTTTGTAGACGCTCTCACTGAGATCTTGACTCCCATCTCCAGAGACAGGTCAAGCTTCAGGCAGAAGCTAGAAAGCCAGAGGCGTAGGCCCACCGGGGCAGGCAAGACTTTCTGAAACTATAAGTCAGTAGGCTTCAGTGGACAAAGCTGGAAACAGGATGGAGCCAGAGGTGTTGAGCCGCTGTTTTGGGCAGGCTTAGACTGTGAGGGGCAGGCCGGGTTGCATCAACCAAGCTGGGCTTCAAGGGGCCGTCAGGTTGTAGGGGGCAGGCTGGGCACCAGACCAGCCAAGGGCCCCGGAGTAGGTCGACGAGCGATCTCTGAAAAAGCCGGCAGGCCACTGCGGGTCTTAGTCTTTTTACGTGGAGCCATGGGCGAGGCACCCAAGAACTTGTTAAAGGAGCCCGACTTCCTCATGCCTCGAGCCAGGTCTTGGAGCATCAGGTCGTCGGCCAGGACACCCAGGAACGCGCTGGTGGTGGAACTGAGGATGGTGGCGGCCACCTGCACTGGGCGCCGGGCCGCAAAAGTGCCCCCACCAGCCCCGGTGGCGTCGGCCTCGGGAGAGCCTCGAAGGCAGGGGTCGCCGAGGAGGCGGCGAAGCGCGTACGAGGCGCTGGGCGGCAGGTACTGGTAGGCGCGCCGCCCGCTGTGGTCACGCACGTGCACCTGCGCGCCCAGGCTCACCACCAGCAGCACGGCGGCGTCCTCGTGGCCGTGCAGAGCCGCCAGGTGCAGCGGCGTGTAGCCGCCGTGCGAGCGCGCGTTCACGTCCACCGGCGCGCCCCCGCGCCGCGCGACCTCCACCAGCTGCAGCGCCATCTCGCGGTCGCCGCTCTTGGCGGCCCAGTGCAGGGCCGTGAAGCCAGATATGAAGTCGCGCTTGGCCGCCAGGCCGCTGTCGCGCAGCAGCAGCCCGTGCAGCTGGTGCGTCCAGCAGCCCCCAGCCGCCCGCACCAGCCACTCGTGCTCGGTCGGCTCCAGGGGCACGGCGGACGGCGGCGGCGCGGCGGGCACTTCCTCCGCGTCCGGACTCAGCAGGCGCGGGCCTGCGCGCGACAGGCGCCTCAGGTGCGGGGAGCGGCCCGGGCCCAGGCTGGGGCCCAGGCTGAGGCCCAGGCCAGACTCTTCCACCGACAGCCGCCGCAGCATCAGCGGGGAGCTCCGCGGGCTGGGCTCTTCCGACAGCTGCCGGCGCAGGCCCTGCTCCTCGGCCCGGAGCCGGAGCGCGGCGGGGCCCGGGACGCAGCGCACGGGCAGCATGCAGGGCTTCGGCGGCGGCGCTTGCCGAGGGGATGGAGGCGCTTCTTTGGTCGCCCCACGCCCAGGTTCCGGGGCTGGCGCCTCTGCCTGGGGCAAGGCCTCCACCGACGGCGACCTGGACGGCGGGGCCACGTCTGCCGAGAGTCGCTCGGGGGGCAGGGCTAGCTCAAAGGCTGGAATCTGGGGGTCGGAGGGCCCCCCTGACTGTAAGGCCGGACCTGACAACAGCTCCCCGGTCGGCTGAGTGGGCTCAGGGGCCGGAGCCCCGGGCGTGTCCTGTGGCTCCAACGGCCGGGCCGGGTCCTCCCGTGGTTCCACCGGCTGCTGCGCCGCGGCCAGGGATGGAGCCCCCGGGCCGGCCGGTTCTCCCGGTGAGACGGAGGTGATCTTCGACGGCAGCGCTGGTGCCCCGGGCGTGCCGGGGACGCACGAGGGCAGGGGCTCTGGTGCCTCCCGGGGCCGCAGCTGCTTCTTCAGCACCACAAACTTGACGCCGTCGAGCTCCTTCACCACCGCCACGTCGTTGACAAACTGCTTGAAGCGGTGCCTGCGGGCGGCGCGGCCGTGTGGGTCGCCCGCATCCAGCAGGGGCTTGAAGCGGCTCAGCAGATCCGAGTTGCGCACCTTGCCGCCGTGCTCCTGCAGGAAGCCCAGCACCGCCGCCTGGCTCACCCCGGCGGCGGCGGCGGCGGCCGCGGCGGCCAGCGCCATGGTCAGTCCCGCCCGGCAGGGGAGCCAAGGCCTCCCCACCCGCCCTCGGTTCCCGGCTGCCGGGGCAGGTGCACGTCTCCGCGTCCGCTGGGACGAGCGGAGCGGGGGGTTCCGGGAGCGAGGTTCCTCCTCGGCCAGGCTCACCTGAACGTTTTCACCGAGGCGGAACGGGCGTGTCCCTGAAGCTGGACCTTGGTCACGCCCGCGCCGTGGAGCCCGGGTGTCTCCCGGAGGAAGGTGCGGGGGGCCGCATCGCGTGCCCACCGCCTCCGCCCCGCCAGGCCCCCAGCCTTCGGGGTAGGTTTCTGCCTTTGTATTGTGTCCAATGGGCGCCAGGCTCCATCCCCCGTGCTCAGTGCTCGCCTTACAGGTGTCAGCTGCCACCAGGACCGCGGAGGGAATGGGGAAGCGGAAATTATCCCCCCTCCCCCCACCCCGGGAATTAAAGGCGCAGTGCCGTACTTCAGCTGGCTCCCGGTTGCTAGGTGGGTGTGTTCCCCGGGCATGCCGCGGACGACCGGGAGAGGCAAAAATTTTTATTTCCTTAAGGAATAGTTCACTACCACAGAGTATCGGGAGATTATTTATTTATTTATTTATTTATTTTAATTAATTTTTTATTCTTATGTTAATCCCCATACATTACATCATTAGTTTAAGATGAAGTGTACCATGATTCATTGTTTGTGCATAACACCCAGGGCTCCATGCAGAATGTGCCCTCCTCAA
>NC_138375.1:116466879-116495724 GCF_054177405.1 Leptonychotes weddellii
TATGCACAGGATGGGCAAGGGCTTGCAAGTTGGATGGTGAAGACTGAATTCAGGGTAAACAGTCTAGTGTGTTTTCCATTTAGGGTATGTGTCAGAGGTACAGAAGAAAATGTCGGAGAAGTAATCTGGGGTCATGGATAGAGGACCTAAATTCTAGTTTGGACTTTATCTTGTTTGCAGTAGATTACCATGGAATGCTTGCTTTCTTTTTTCTCTTTAAAAAGTAGCTTCAATTCTTTTCTTTCTTTCTTTTTTTTTTTTTTTTTAAGATTTTATTTATTTATTTGACAGAGAGAGAGTTAGCAAGAGCAGGAACACAAGCAGGGGGAGTGGGAGAGGGAGAAGCAGGCTTCCAGCAGAGCAGGGAGACCGATGCAGGGCTCAATCCCAGGACCCTGGGATCATGACCTGAGCCGAAGGCAGACGCTTAATGGCTGAGCCACCCAGGCGCCCCTTTTCTTTTCTTTCTTTTTTTTTTTTTGTTCTCCAAAAATGGTGGGTTTATTTTTTTAAGTTTTTATTTTAATTCCTGTTAGTTAACATAGTGTATGAGTTTCAGGTGTACAATATAGTGATTCAACACTTCCATACGTCACCTGGTGCTCATCACAACTAGTGCACTCCTTAATCCCCGTGGCCTATTTCACCCATCTCCCCTTTGGTAACCATCAGTTTTCTCTATATGCTTTGTTTTCTGATTATAAAATTAATGATTATGTTTCCCCAATTTTCAGTAATTTCCAAAATATAAAGGGAACAGATCACATGTTAGAGAGCCATTCTTAATATTTGTTGGTTTATTCTGTGAAGCTTTCTGTATACATCCCTAGGTATAAACACAGCTCCATATACGTTCTCCGCAGATGGCATTAGACCACACATTGTTTCGTAGCCCACGCTGCTTACAGCCTGCTAAATCCAGCGATGGTGTGGGGAAGGGATGGAGGAGGGGTGCTGCTGGGGCTGGTGGCGGGTCCCTGGCGGAGATGGTGCAGGGCACCGAGCTAGGGCAGGAGGGCAGAAAGACAGGCATGGATGCCAAAGCTGTTTCAGAAGCAGAATTTGCGTTCTGCTGCCTGTTTTCATTTTTAGTCACATTCCCTCCGTTGTGATTTTCATTTCCATAGCTACTTTTCATATGACAAATTGCTGGGTGCCTTGGAAAGATCATTCTATGATCTCATAGGAAGTGAAGCCTCCATCAAGTTGGAATTTTGTTACTGCCCCCTCTCTCCAAGAGGGGCGGGGGAAGAACCCCCTGTTAAAGATCATAACTGATTTATGTGGTTTGAACTCATTCTGACTATGATCCCCAAGAATAGACTAGGGATTACATACTGATTGAAAAGGAGTTCCTGGTACAAGAAAGTTATTGACAGCGCTTAACAGGCTTCAGGCTCTGAGCTATACAAAGCAAAGAGCTCAAGGTCAGAGCTTGTAATTGGCTGAGCCCAACACTAATTTGTACTCATTTACCATTTAAAATTAGAGCACCGGGGCGCCTGGGTGGCTCAGTCGTTAAGTGTCTGCCTTTGGCTCAGGTCATGATCCCAGGGTCCTGGGATCGAGCCCCACATGGGGCTCCCTGCTCTGCGGGAAGCTTGTTTCTCCCTCTCCCACTCCCCCTGCTTGTGTTCCCTCTCTCGCTGTGTCTCTCTGTGTCAAATAAATAAATAAAATCTAAATAAATAAATAAAATTAGAGCACCAATTACTTAAAAACAATGTTCTGAATGTTTTTAAGTAAAGGGGAAAATCTCAAATAAAAATGTAGCTTAAACCTTTACACTTGTGCATCTGAACATACTCAGCCTTAATGTTTTAAGTGATTCCTTAAAATTTGGGCAAACATTAGGGCGAGGATGCCAATGACATCCAGTTCCCCAGGCTGCTTTTTAATTTTGGTGCCCTGCTGACAGATAGGTCACTGAATCAATTCTTCCAGTAACCCAGTAGTTTGCTTGTAAATATTAGGAAAATCAAATATAGAATGTACATTTACAGCAAGGGTGCAATTTTATAATGTGTCTTGAACATGGGAGAAAGCAATAGAAATTTGTTTTCTATCTCATTTCTCTCATTTCTCATATCTCTCAAACGTTTGTTTCTATCTCAGTTTCTCAAATTTGAAGGTCAGGATAGGAGGCCCTTTGTATTTTTTAAAGCCACCTTTAAAAATAAATGTAAAATTTAAAATCCTCCATGCTCTATGTTATATCATGTTGTATTACATTGTTTTGTAATGTTATATTGTATTGCTTATACCAAAACACAGTATCTTTTGAATCCTATGCCTGGGCTCTGCAGAGACCCGGAGTGGATGTTTCATGTTTATGACTGTCTTGTTCCTGTCCTGGGACAAGAATAGGCCCCTTCCATTAGGTTTCGTCCATCATAGTCTGGTTCCTCTGCCTCCTGGTGTCTCACCAATGCATCATCAGTCAAGAAGAGTGTCTGGAGCCCCAGTCAGCGGGAGCTCCAAGGATATGAGGAGGATGGGCTGCCCAGAGTGGCTGTAAAGGGACTTTGCCCAGAAAGCAAGCTTTTCCAGTCGCAACTTCCGGAACAAATCATGTTTTGTTCTTGCTTACCAGCCCAGGGGGAGCAAGAAGGGCCTCTTTCTCATGCCCATGACTTGTGAAGCTCCCTCTTCTTTGAGGTCAAGGGACTTTCTTTATTTCTAAATCTTAGTGATGAGGGTCAGATCCCTCATTGTAAACTGTGTTTTGTATCTGTAATTCATTTTTCAGGCACTTGTAAGATTCCATAGACTTGCTCTGTCGGTTGGTAAGTTACCTGTAGGCCTAGTCCTCGGAGACTGGGAAAACTGTCCTGGCTAGGCGAATCATGAGTAGATGTGGTGCTTTGCTGCCTTTAGTCATCCCTTCTTGGCCTGTTTTATTCTCATAGATGAGTTTTGACTCAAAAAGGTTTACCCCCAGAGGGATATTTTGGGGCTCCTTTTTATTTTCAAGGGAGTCAGGGTCTAAATTAGGAGAGCGTAGTTTGAGAGGCCTGCAAAGTGCTATTTTAACCATTTCCTGAATTGTAAAGTGGAGTCCCTTCTTGGGTCCAGGTGAGCCAAGCAGCAATTCAGAGGCCAATCCACTGTGGACTCCCCATCACACGGGCTTAGAGAAGACAACGCCAAGTATATGGGCATGTGAAATCCACTGACAGCATCTGGCTTTAAAGATGGGCAGGTAGCAACTGGCCAAATCTTCTCTGAACTCTAGTACTATGTATACCACTAAGTATCCTATGTAGTATATTATGCTTAACTTGCCTTTCATGTAGCAACATGGCTAAAGATAGAAAAGATTCTTAGATACCAACTTATCCAACTTCCCAGTCAGTGGTTCCAAGAGCTCATTAACAGAGAGCTCTAAATCAACTAATTTGAAGTAAGTTATACAAAGCCCAAAAGCTATGCGTTGACTGAGACCCTCCCTTCTAGAGGGGACGTATTGGGGGAGGAATCAAGCTGAGATCCTTGGGTCTGGTTCTGGAGTGGCTGGTGGTGGGGGTTGGGGGGTGGGGTGGGCAGGCAGGCAAAGGGCTAGTTCCACATCCTCAGCCAGATCTGCTTTCTTGCTGCTTCAAGACTATCAGCTAAGTAAATATTAAACAGTTTTATTAACAGCCCTCAGAGTAATAATTGGTGACCTTGAACAATGGGCAAGAAACAGGAAAATGAACCCTGCCTCCGAGGCTGTGTGGTTTGGACAAGAGGTCATTAACAGTATGGGTTTTACTTATCGGACTGAGCATCATTGAGACATAAGTAGTGCTAAATGGGAACAAGGATAATACAGGTCCTTTTCCTGTATTATGTCCCGTATTCCTACTCCCGAGATGGTTCAGGCTCCCGGGAGCGAGGTGCTGCATCTCACCAGTTGGAATATGACTCTAAGTATCCCTTAAATATTGGTCATGATGGGATGGCGACAATCTGTCACATAATAGTGACTTTCATTGCTTGATTTCTCTGTTTCAGAGTGGGGTCAGAGGACACTGTCCTCAATAACTACTCAGTGGTTATTCAATATGTTCAGTAATTATTGATAATGGTGAAACAGTAGTAACTTGTCACATGACAGTGACTCTCATCACTTTGATTGTTCCTTTCCAAAATGGGGCAGAGTTACTGTCCACATAGCTGGCTCTCACCTGGGGGTAACCAGCTTGATCATGTTACCGTGGGTTAGCTTGGGTCAAGAGGCCCGTTATTGCTGAAGTGAGGAGTGAGGCCGGGAGAGGTCTGCTTTTTTTGGACTTTTCTGAATAAAAACTTCTGGTTATCTTCTCGGATATGGATTGAACGGAGGTGAGCATAGCCAGGCTAGCAACACAAGCCGCGCTAACCCTGCAGGCTTCAGTTCCAGATGGAATGGCTGGAGCAAGAGCAAGGGACAAGAATACAGAAGTGCTTGGTGGCGTTCGGCAGGAGGAGGGGTTCCACTCTGCCATCCAGTCTTGAAAACACAGGCAACTGAGGGTTTCTCTCAGAAAGAAGCTGAAGCCTGCAGCTCGGCGCTATGTTCCTTCCTCTCTCCTTCCTTTCCCGATCTTTCTCTTTTTTAGCAATGATGATAGAATTTCCTGGGCAAAATAATCCTTTCTTTTTAAACTGGAACTTTTTGGCAGAATGTCACAATGTTCTACTGTCCTCAGAGTTCAACATACTGGGCCTTAGAAGCTTTCCAGGGGAGAGACAATAAGACCACAGTCTGCACAGAGCCTTCTGTGTGGCTATGACAGTGAAGACAAAAACAATCACGTTAATGTTGTTGGTTAGGATTGGGCTTTTTTTGCTGCTGCTGCTTTGTGATAGTTTTTCACTATTCTGTCTACATTTTTAAAGAATACTGTGTATGTCCCCATTAAGAGAAATTGTTCATGTCTGAAAGTGAACAAATCCTGTGTCTTTTGGTCATTTTCCATTCAGAAGGTGTAGGGGGTTGAATGGTGGCCCCCTAAAAAGATTTGTCTATGTCCCAGAACCTGTGAAAGTGACCATATTTGGAAAAAGGGTTATCACAGATATAATTAAAAACTGAGGGTTTAATTGGATTATCCATTGGGTGTTAAATCCAGTGACAGGTGTCCTTATAAGAGACAGAAGAGGAGAAGACAGAGAAAAGGAGAAGGCCATGTGAAGACAGAGCCAGAGATGGGAACAATGCAGTCAAGGAAGTCAAGGAATGCCTAGAGCCAATAGAAGCTGGAAGAGGCAAGGAAGGATTCTCCCCTGGTGACTTTGGGGGAGTGCAGCCTGCTGATGCCTTGGTCTTAGATTTCTGGTCTCCAGAACTATGAGAAAACAAATTTCTGTTTTAAGCCACCCTATTCGTGATAATTTGTTATGGCAGCTACAGGAAACTAATATAGAAGTTTAGAATAAAATGGGGGATTTATCCAAATCTTGCTGGACTGGAAGATTCCATCCTGAAATGGCTTTCTTCAGGTCAGTAGGGCTCAGATGACCCAGGGCTGTGAAGAGATCTGGCCCAGGCATGTCTCAACTAAAATCCATGGTGTGGCTGCATGTTGGAGAGTCCTAGTGCGTGCAGGTCAAATGTTGGGAGCAAAAATTCCCTGATAGTATACAGGTATCCAGACCCCAAGGCAGGCCCCTCAGTCTGTGAGGCATTTTAAGTGATGAGATGGCAGGCCAGAAGACTCTTTTACTCTACTTGGGAAGGGCGTTTCTTTTTCTTTTTTTACATTTCATTTATTTTATTTAGAGAGAGTGGGGGGAGGGGCAGTGGGAAAGGGAGAGAGAGAATCTCAAGCAGATTTCCCGCTGAGCGTGGGGCTCGATCCCACAATGCTGAGATCATGACCTGAGCCAAAATCAAGAGTCAGACACTTAACCCTCTGAGCCACCCAGGCGCCCTGGGAGAGGTGTTTCTCCCATGACAGACTTTCATTTTCTCAGAACCCCACCACCACCTTGCACCAACCTTGCATCTATCCAGAATCATCTACAATGTGGCATTCTGGGTAGTCATCACCAAGCTGAGAGAGTTGACAGACTAGATGAAATACCTTCATACTTCTAGCATGAAGGATAATAGGTGACAGTTCCTATCCTCTATAAAACAATTGCCTGCTAGGGAAAGTGGACATATAAAAAGAGATCTATGGGAGAATGTGCTCAGAGCTAGACAGAGATCTGTTAGCATACTGGGGCACCCAGAGGATGGAGCACTTCTTGGGAGAAGTGCTCTGAGAAGACCAGAGATTTGAGCCGAGTAATGACCGGAAACTCTGCAGGCTGAGAAGGGAGAGGGAAGGCATTCTCAGCAGAAGCATGAGCAGAGGAAAGACATATAGTATGCTTGTGGAACAGCAAGAAGCTCAGTGTGACAAGAGAACAGAGGTAAGCATGGCCGGGGGCGGGGGGATGGTGGTGGTGATGGTGAGTGCAGAAACAGGTTGGGGAGGGTGGTTGGTGCCAGACTATTAAAGGCCTCACACATCCTCGATGACTCAAACTGAACGTGTCCAAACTGAACTGGTTATCTTCTTCTCGAACCCTCCTGTCCCACCCCCAGGGTTCTCCAGCTCGTAAAAGGGGCCATCCCTCACTCAGCTGGCAGAGACCTGGGCATCGGACATGATTCTTCCAAATGTCTTTAGTACCTCTTGAATCCATCCAGCTCTCTCCGTTCCTGTGCCAGGCCACCATCAGCCTGGACATCTGCAGCTGGCCTCCTGCCCTGCCCCACCCCCACCTCCTCGCTCCCATTCTGGCTTGCTTCCATTCCATTCTCTTCCTGCAGCCAGAGCGATGCATTTAGAACACAGATCTAGTCATAGCACCTGGTTGTCTGTGTAAACCTCTTAACTCTTTTAAATGGCTCACAAGACCCTCTATAATACAGCTGTGGATCAAAGCAACAGGTGCTCAGAGGAGCTGATCATGGAAAGCAGCCGTGCTCCAACATAGCCTTCCCCATCCTTCCTACAGAAATTTTCAGCAGTTCTGGGTCTTGTACTTCTGGTGGTTACCTCCATATCCCCAAATTGTATGCTTGTACTGAAGTTTCTTGATTTATCAATCTTGAATATCCTGGTGTAGTAAGGTATATGTAAGGTTTCGTTGACTTCTATTATCTTTGTCTCTCTTCTCCATCACCAGACTATTGGTGGCTCCTCCTCAGGCTTGTTTTGAAACCTCAAAAAGTATACTTAAATCTTAACTTCTTGCTTCATCCATCTTGAACAAGTTTACCACTAACTTAACCCCTTGTAAGATGGGAACATTAGAGCTCCCAGCCTACCATCTACCTTCCCTGCCCCAACCATTCTGTGTGTTACGCATTACACATTTTTATGATTTTTTTTTTCCCATTTAACCATAGTGAAATCTTCCATACGTTTTTTCCAAGTTGATTCTAAAAAGCCAAAAATGTGGTACCTGGGTGGCTCAATCAGTTGAGCGTCTGCCTTTGGCTTGGGTCGTGATCCTGGAGTCCTGGGATCGAGTGCCGTGTCTGACTTCCCACTCAGTGGGGAGCCTGCCTCACCCTCTGCCTCTGCCCCTCCCCACTTGTGTTCTCTCTCTCAAATAAATAAACAAAATCTTAAAAATAAATAAATAAAAAGCAAAAAAAGTTGTTTGTTTAAAATAACCACAAAAACTGTTCAGTGCAGCTCATGTCTATGCTATGTTTTAGTTTGCTTCATATTTGACTCTGTCTTATTTTTTCTTTAAGATTTTATTTATTTATTTGAGAGAGAGAGAGAGAGCATGAGTCGTGGGCAGAGGCAGGCTTCCCGCCGAGCAGGGAGCCCGATGCGGGGCTCGATCCCAGGACCCTGGGATCACGACCTGAGCCGAGGGCAGACGCTTAACGACTGAGCCACCCAAGTGCCCCATGGGTTTTTTAAAAAAAACATAATCACTATACTATTAACACACCGAAAAAATAGCTATAATTTCTGAGTATCATCAAATAACCAGTCAGTGTTCAGATTTCCCTGATGTATATAAATATTTGCTTGTTTGAATTGGATCCAAAGGCAGTTGTTTGATGTGTCTCTGGAGTGTCTTTTAATCCACAGTTCCCTCGTCTCTTTTTTTCCTTCTAGTTTATTTGTTGAAAAAAGAATTGGTTTTTTTTGGTTTTGCTTTTCTTGTAAAATTTCCCACAATCTGGATTTTGCTGATTGCATTCCTGTTGTGACTTTTGACATGGTCCTTTATCTCCTGTACTTCCTGTGAGTTAGTAATTAAATCTAGGTTCTTGGTCAGATTCAAGTTTGATTATGTGGGGGTCACTTTCATAGGTAGTATCGTGCATTCCCAAAAGGATGCACATCATGTCTACTTGTCTCTCCGTTATGATGTGAACCACCATTGAAGATCCTTGCCTAGATGCATTATTTTATTGCGGGTTGCAACATGGTGATATTCTGTCACTCCTTCACTTACTAACTGGAAGACTTCTGTATTAGAGAGAAACTTCCCCTCATTTACTATTTAGTTACCCTGAGGTTCCTATGGAAAGGTCGGATACATTCCCTTTATTTACCATTTTTCAAAATAATGAGTCCCTAGCATCTTCCAAAGGCAGCTTGTAAACTTTTAAAATTTTAGTCATGACTTCAGCATGTTTGATGTGTTTCAATTCATTACAGTTGTTGTCATTACTGATGCTCACATCATCCCTTTATTTGCCACTGCAGATTGTTCAGTTGGCTCCTGAGACTCTTGCGTTTTTTCTTCCTTGGTATCTGAGATGATAGATGTTCTGGTTTCATCTTATATATTCCCTGTCCTCGACATGGAATGAACTATATCTCATTGTTCCCGGGTTGGTCGTCATATTTCTAGGCCTTTTCAGTAGATAGTGGCCTTTTCAGTAGATAGGGCTAGAAATGAATTTTTATTTTTTTTAAGATTTTATTTATTTATTTGAAAGAGAGAGAGAGCAAGAGAGAGTGAGAAAGAGCGCGAGTGGAGGGGATGGGGAGCGGCAGAGGGAGAGGGATGAGCAGACTTCCCACTGAGCAGGGAGCCTGATGCAGGACTCGATCCGAGGACCCTGAGATCATGACCTGAGCCAAAGGCAGATGCTTAACTGACTGAGCCACCCAGGAGCCCCTAGAAATGCACTTGTAGAAAGAGAAAATACATCATGACTTCACACTGAAGCTTTTTTTTTTTTAAAGATTTTATTTATTTATTTGAGAGAGAGAGAATGAGAGAGAGAGCACGAGAGGAGGAGGGTCAGAGGGAGAAGGAGGCTCCCCGATGAGCAGGGAACCCGAAGCGGGACTCGATCCCAGGACTCCAGGATCATGACCTGAGCCGAAGGCAGTCGCCCAACCAACTGAGCCACCCAGGCGCCCCCATACCCAAACTTCTAAATCAAATTGAAGACTAAGGATTTTTACTTCTTATATCTCTTTCTTCCCACACCCAATATGAAGTAAGCCTTTTACCTTTTGAAATGTCTGAACATTTCTTTATTCTCCCTTATGCTGAATTGACAGGTTCGCTTGGTATAGAATTCTGGGTTGAAAATAGTTTTCCATGAGAATTTTGAAGACATGCTCCATTTTCGTCCAAGCAACCAATGTTGCTATTGAGAAGTCTAATGCCATTCTGACATTTTCTTGTATAGGGCCTTACTTTTTTTTTTTCATTTAAGGGAGCTTTTAGTATATTTTCTTTATCCTTACAGCTCTGACATATCACTATGATATGTCTAGGTGCAGGTCTTTTAAAATTAACCCTGATCCACACTTGCTTGGGGAGGTGGATAGGGAGAAGTATTCGATATGCAGGTGGCCAGTTAACCTCTGGCTTTTAGCTTCTCTTCTGATGCCTGCTTTCTGTGACATCATTGGTCTCTGAGTACAGAGGCTGGGAGGCTGTGTAAACAGGTGGATGCAACCCCCTCTGTGAGGGTTCTGGTCTTCACCCACTCTGCTTCATCCCTGAGCACGCATCCTTCCACTTGCTGCCTTATAGAAATTTGTTGAAATCTTGCAGCTATCTCCTCCTCTTCTTTTCTGTACTGAGGAAGAAAAGAATATACTTTACATCTTTTACTTGTAGTTATTATCACGGGCTCTTGGAAAGCGTGGAGATGGACATGAACTGGGAGTGCTGGCCTCGTCCCTCAGCATTCTTTCCTGACCTCGGGCTGTTCTTTGTCCTGCAAGGGGTCTTGCTTTCTCTGAATTCTATTCCTTCACCCCAGAATATTTCTCCTTCCCCACCTGCACCCCACACAGACTTTGTGCCTGGTAACTCCTGCTCATCTTCTAGTCTGTGCCCATTCCTCAAGGTGATCCCCTTGCTCCTTCAGTAGATCTGGTCCCCCCAACTTGTGCTCCCCTCACATTCCCTGCTTTCCCCACTGTCACACATCTCCATCTACTCTCATTATGTGCCCAGGGGCTGTCTTCAGACTCTGAGCCCCTTGAAAGCAGGGTCTCATCTGCCTCCTCATGTAGCATTATATTCCTGCTTCAAAGATGTTCTCTGTGGGCAGCCAGGAGCCAATGTGTGGCCAGCGTGTTTTTGAGGAAGCTATCAGGTGGTGGTGTGGGTGATGAGCTGGTGGGAGTCATGTCAGGGAGACTGATCCGGAGCTGGAAAAGCCCTGGACTAGGGCAGAGGCAGGAGGGATGGAGAAGAGAGCCTGGCTGTGGAGAAGTTTCCGAGGGTTCAGGATTTGGTGGCACTTCCTACAGAGGTGAGGGAATGAGAGCATTCAAAGATGACTCCACAGTTTCTGTCTTGCAAGAAGAGGAAAACAGTGTTGCTGTTTCCTTAGATCAGAAAGATTAAAGAAGGCGAAGGTGCAAGTTGAGTTTGTACAAGTTGAATTTTTATGTTAAGGGGTATTTGGGGGTCACCTGGGAAGTAGCTGCAAATGAGGACTTGGAGCTCAAGAGAGGCATCTGGACTGGGGCTATGGGAGTCATGAGCTTCTAGATGATGCATGACTTGAGGATGTGGGCGAGCCTCTCCAGGGAGAAGGTGTGGGAGAGTGGGAGGGAGCAGGTAGATCCCTGGGGAATCTCAGTCCTGCAGGGGTGGGTGAAGGAACAGCTCATGGAGGAGAAGAGGAAGGAATGGACACAGAGCTAGGAGGAGAGTCACAAAAGCCAAAGGAGGAAAGAGTTTCAAGAGCTAAGGACGTAGGAGGAGGACTAAATTGTGGCATGGCCATCTCCTTGGACCATGAAGAAAGGAGAGCTATATATACTGATGAGGAGTCAAGTGCATGCATGATTTTTGCTAAATGAACCCAGCAATTTTATTCAACCAATATTTATTGAGGGCCTACTGAGTGTCCAGGCCCTGGGGATTCATGAGTGAGCAAAGCAGCCCCAAATCCCTATCCTTGTGGGGCTCACGATGGTGGGGAAGACAGATGACAAATAAGAAAAATGAAATAGCCAGTATGTTAGAAGCAAACGCTAGCGTAGCAAGCATAATTGGCAAGGGCTAAGGGGGAAACATAAAGCAGGGGGGAGGGATAGGAAATGTAGGGAGTGTTGTGATGTCACATAAGGTGGCCAGGGATG
The DNA here is from genome assembly GCF_054177405.1 of Leptonychotes weddellii. Classification (NCBI taxonomy): domain Eukaryota; kingdom Metazoa; phylum Chordata; class Mammalia; order Carnivora; family Phocidae; genus Leptonychotes; species Leptonychotes weddellii. Next base: position 116,478,435 of record NC_138375.1, read on the forward strand.
GCCACCTCACGGAGAAGGTGACTTTTGAGAAAAAACTCAGAGATTGAGGGAGTGAGCCATGTGGATATCTGGGGAAGAACATACCAGGTAGGAAGAGGACTGTGTGTTGGGAGTGCTCCAAGGGCTAGAGTGGAAGGAACAAGAGAAGGGTTCAGAGGAGCAACGGGGGCTTATATCATGTACCGCCTTGCCAGCCACGATAAAGATGGAGGCTTTACTGTGAGGGAGGTGGGAGCCATTGCAGGTTTAGGAGCATGGAAGTGACAGGATCTAACTTGTGCTTCAACAGAATCGCTCACTGAGCAAGAGAACTGGGATTGGAAGTTCATGCTTGGAAGCCCCGAGGCAACAGTACATAGAGTGTAGAAGGAGAAAATTCAAGAGTTGGAGGTGCACTCAAGCAAGACAAACATTTCTGTGGACCAGAAACATCATCACTCCAGAGACTCCAGCCACAGTCCTGATAGACCCACAGTCCTGATGCAGGGGAGATATCCAGGAGCGTGGCTCTTGTGGGGTGCCAGGGGCTAAACACATTCCCCACAAGCCTTGTTGCTGGAAATCAGGTGCTGGGGTGGAGCGTGTATAAGGGGATGTATAGTTTTTCATGTTTTTCTTTTTTTTAATTTTATTTTTATTTTTAACGGTTTTATTTATTTATTTGACAGAGAGCATGGAAGCCGGGGGAGGTGCAGGCAGAGGGAGAGGGAGAAGCAGGCTCCCCGCTGAGCAGGGTACCCGATGCGGGACTCGATCCTAGGACCCCGAGATCATGACCTGAGCTGAAGGCAGATGCTTAACCGACTGAGCCACCCAGGTGTCCCTCTTTTTTTTTTTTTTTTTTAATCCAATCTCTTAACCCAGTATATAAATTCTACTTTTATTTATGCGTGGACAAATATCTGGAAAGACATACATGGGAGTGGAGTGCCAGGCTGGGACACGGGTCTCCCAGTCTTTCCTTTTTCTAAACTTTGGATGTATTTGGCTCTTCCGCTCGATGAGTATGTAGACCATAAGAGAGAAAGCGGTGTGGGCGGAGTAGGACCAGAATGGAAAAGAAGCCACGGGCGCCTGGGTGGCTCAGATGGTTAAGCGTCTGCCTTCGGCTCAGGTCATGATCTCAGGGTCCTGGGATCGAGTCCCGCATCGGGTACCCTGCTCAGTGCAGAGCCTGCTTCTCCCTCTCCCTCTGCCACTCCCTCTGCTTGTGCTCTTCTGTCTATCTCTCTGTCAAATAAATAAATAAAATCTTTAAAAAAAAAAAAAAGAAGCCACTGGGTTTGGCCAATGAGAGGTCATCGGTGGCCTCAACAAGAACAGTTTCCTGGATTTCTGGAGACAAAGGACAGGCTGACAAAAGACACAGACACATGAGTTGAAAAGTAGACTGCTCTTCCAAGAGGTTGGACAGGAAAGGGAAGGAGAGAGACAAGAAAGGGCTGTGAGGGGGCAGCGGGGGAAGACAAGGCTTGCTATCTTCAAGGAGCCTCCATGAGAGGGTGGAAGGAGGAGGGGAATGAGAGATTTAAGCTGTGGGGAAAGGAAGGAACAACAGACACGCTAACAGGGAATGCCCAGAGGAAAAGCTGGGGCACGACATCCTGGAACCCAGAGGGTCAGAGGTCCAGGTGGTGCTGCTGAGCACCAGCGTTGGGCTCGGTGAGCGGTGGCGAGTGCGGCTAGGGCTCAGGGCTCTCGAAGTTGGCCCACACCTAGCCACTTCAGTTTCTTTCTTTCTTTTTAATTTTTAAAAAATTTTTTTTAAAGATTTTATTTATTTATTTATTTGACAGAGAGAGACACAGCAAGAGAGGGAACACAAGCAGGGGGAGTGGGAGAGGGAGAAGCAGGCTTCCCGCGGAGCAGGGCTGCGGGGCTCGATCCCAGGACCCTGGGATCATGACCTGAGCCGAAGGCAGACGCTCAACAACTGAGCCACCCAGGCGCCCCACCACTTCAGTTTCAACACAGCCTGTTGGCCTCTGCGTCTTGCCTGTCTGGATTTCCGTCTGGATTTCTCTGACTCTCCTGTGAGGGCAAGAACCACTCCTGCTTTATCCCTGTGGCTGCAGCACACAGTAGGCCCTTAGTTGATGTTTGTTGACTGAATACATGGATTTTCTTTGTAGAAAAGAGGTCAAGTCCTCAGCTGAGCGTGGAGGGGATGGAGACGGGGCGGGGAGTGGGGAGAGTGACAAATATTTGGAGCAGTGGCATGGGAAATGGGCCAGGGCAGTGGCTAGGAGCAAGCTTAGAATTTCTAAGCAACTCTGGGAGGTCTGCTGAGCATGGAAACATCGGGAGGTGGTGCTGTCACGTGGCATGGCTGGGATACTTTTTTTTTTCTCTCATGCAACTCCAGGAGGTGCAGGAGCATGCCGAGAAAGCAGATGGGTTTTTTGTAATGTGAGTTGACCTGCTGTCATTCTCTCAGTGGAGGCCTGGAAGAGTTAATGTCACTCCCCGAGGCCCTGGCTTCATTCCTAGAGAGTGTTTCTGCCTTGGGTGGGCTTATCCTTTGTGTTTGTAGCCGCTGTGACCAGAGCAAATTAGTGTGTAAGCCTCAGCCCAAATGTCATCCCCGGGGAAGCCTTCTCCTTCCCTCTCCCTCCTTGCCTCCTCCTCTGGCTTCCCCGGCCCGGGTTCTGTGAGTCCCCCTGGGAAGCCTGGCCCCGGGGCGGGTCAGCCAGCGTGGAGCACACACTGGGAGGGCGAGAGCCGGGTTGGGACATCAGGTACTCGCCAGCAGGCTTTCCGCAGGATTGCAGAGCCGCAGAGAGAAGGAACCGCGGTGTTAGCTGGGACCCAGGACCCCCAGGTTCTGGAGGCCAATGGAGAACCCAGCACAGGCAGGTGAGGAGAGTGAGACAGGTATCAGGGGACAAGGCGGAGGTTGGCGGGGACAGACCACAGCAGGTTGCTGGCACAAGGCGGCTCAGGATTTGGGCTTAATAATGCTGCTGCTGTACCTTTTGATTGGACTCCCAACACATTTTGCTTTGCTGAGGGCAGATCCTTAAAGGGGTGGCCAAGTTTGGCCATATATTGTTCTAATTAATAATGTTTATGTTTTCATGTCCAGTAACCATGCCTTATCCTCATGCCCCCGGCACACAGAGCCTGCTCAGTAAATCTTTGCTCTGCGAAGGACTAAATGACCTCAGTCTGTCCCAAACCTTCTATAATCATACTAGCGTGGGCCAGCAGGACCCTGAGAAGCCAGCCAGTCCATCCCCTCCACCCCACGAAGGACTTCACAGATGAGAACAAATTCGGAAAGTCCCGTATCTGCAAGTTATCAGAAAAATGGACTCTTTGATCTCAAACGAATCTTTGGCCTGGAGCCCGAACATACTTATTTTATTTTATTTTTTCCAATAAAGTGTAGCTGACATACAGTGTTACAGTAGTTTCAGGCGTACAACATAGTGAGCTGACAACCTGGTGTGTTATGCTGCGCTCACCGCAAATGTTACTAGCATCAGTCACCATACAACACTATTTCAATACCATTGACTATATTCCCTGTGCTATACCTTTCATCCCTGTGACTTCTTCATTCCGTAACCAGGAGCCTGTATCTCCCACCACCTTTCACCCATGTTTCGGCCTCCACCCTACCCCCCCACCCCTCTGGCAACCATCAGTTTAGGACAGACTAACTCTTGTGACTTCAGGCATCTTCCCGATAGCCATTCTCCCCTTCTTTCTGACAGGACTCCAATTTTGTTCAGATAGCAATGCTTCCAGCCCTAAGGGACAAATCATTAGTGTTTGTCACGTGGGAAATTATCTCGATGTGATGCAGCTTCTAGGTACTCCATCAGGCAAGCTGTTCAGAGGTCATGAACAGAAGGACTTATAGACCGATTTAAGGTGGTTGAATAACTCAGTTTAAGGATTCAAATTAAAGTTTGCAACGAGAAGCAAGGGAAAAGAGTTGGAGCAGGAGAACCCACTTCGGGTAAGATGTATGCATGGTGGAAGGAGCCCACGGCCTGAATCCTGTGTTCCCTGGTGTTCACATTCTCCACCCACCTTTCCCTCCCTCCCACCATCTTTCCCCACTGACAGTGTGGGCATGAGAACCAGAGCTGAGGTTGAACAAAGGCGCTCAGCAAACAGAAGGTTCCTGGAGCCACCACATGCTCTATCAAAGACACGTGGGGCAAGTACCCTTGACTACAATCACAGCATGAGGATGACCCCATGGGCAGCTAGGGAAGAGCACACAAGGGGCCAGAATGGGATCATAATGAGGGCCATCAAGGGGGTGGGGGGTCATCCCCAGCTGGGGATGACCCCTGTCAATCTGGAATTAGCATGATCCTAACCTTATAACTTGGTTTTTCCATCCCTTTCTGTATATAAGTAACATTCTTATGTTCTTGTATCTTTTTAATCTATGTTCAACGTCCATATGTTTCATTTATTCTATGTCTAGCACGTCTTGCAAGTTACCAACTACTGTCTTTACTTAACATATTTTATGAATTTTGCCCGTCTTTTATTTTTCTTGCCTTCTATAGCAGACTTCAATATTCTCAGTAATACAGCCAATACACATTATATTTGTCTGAGCCAGTCTTTGGCAATCCCAGAACTTCTGAGCGGGCATGTGGTTCATCTCTGGTCAATGAGACTCCAGGGGGAATGTTTAGGGGGCATCTGGGAAAGATTTTCTTCCCTGACAAAAGGCAAAAGCAATGTAGGGAAGAAATCTTTTGTCTTCTTTCCTCCCTCCATGTGTCTTCAGCAAACAAACAGTGGCTGGCACATAACAGAACCTCAACAAACAGTTGGTTGAATGAGTGAATGAACAGCCTTCATATCTGTGACTCCGAAATCATGCTTTGTCTTCTGATCCAGCTTCATTCCTAAATCCAGGGTTGGGAAGGTGGAAGCAGGGTAGTGAAAATAAATCTTGTGACGGTCATTTAATAATAATAATAATAATATCAATAATAACAATAATAAATTAACTACAGCTTACATTTATTGAAAGTTTACTGGGTCAGGAATGGTCCTAAGCACATGATAACCACAAAACGACTACTACCCTTGTTTTGCCCATGAAGACGCGGAGTCACAGAATTCAAGGCAAGTTCCCTGAGCTCACTCAGCCAGCAGTTGGTGGCCTTGGAAGTGGAATCTAGACACCTTGAGCTCAGAGTGCACACACTTGGACACAGCGCCATCCATGTAAGTTTCCTACTGCCACTGTAAAATTACCACATGGGACATTACACAGCTAGCAAATTATCTGTCGTACAGTTCGAGAGGTCAGCAGGCCAGCACAGTCTTCCTGGGCTAACGTTAAGGTCCTGGCAGGGCTGTGTGTGGTCCTTTTGCAGGCTATCGGGTGGAGCATATCTCCCAGCCTTTCCCAGTTCTAGAAGCTGCCCGAATTCCTTGCCTTGTGGCTGCATCATTCTGAGCTCTGCTTCCATTGCTACATCTCCTTCTCTGATGCTCCTGATCCCTCTTGCAAGACTCATGATTACATTGGGCCCATCTGGATAATCCAAGATAATTTCTTTGTCTCAAGGTCCTTAACTTAATCACATTTGCAAAATCCCTTTTGCCTTGTAGGGGAACATATTCACAGGTTGTGGGATTAGGGCAGGGCTGTCTTTGGGGCGGTCATTATTCTGATTATGCCACCATCCTACCCGTGCAGGGCCTGGACCCATGGGCCCTGAGTCCTGTAGCAGAAGTTCTATCACACACGAAGGAATGGAGGAGTGTCCCCTCAAACTTTTGTCTGCTTTCCCAAGAGCTTCTGTCTTGTCCAAGCAGGGGAGGAATACTTAGTAAAGCAGTAATATGAACCAAGCAGGTGAATTATGGGGCCTTGGCCTCTGGTCCATCAGTTCATCTAGATTGTGTTCTGTACATTGACCAGGTTCTGTCTTCATTCCTCAGTCGGCTGGCCTCATCCTTGTGTGTATGTTCCTTATTGCTAATCTGTTTTTATTTCTATTTTGAATTCAAGTTAGAGTAATTTCTCTCAGGTCCCTTGAAATCATTCCTCCAGTCTCCCTGGCCAACCCTTTGGTTCCAGGGAAAACCTTGCCTCTCAGCTATCTTGACTCAGACTCACCGGTTTCTCAGGATTCCTTCTAGCAGCAGTCCTTTCCAGACCCAGTTTGTCTGTCTGAATGGATTTCCCCCCACAGGTGTGGCTCTCAGGCTTATTTTCCATTGCAGAGGAACCCTTCGTTGAAGTGAAAGCCCACTATGTAGGGCAGATGGAATGGAGTGGTCTGCGGTGGGGGGACGGTCCAGCCCCTCCAATGGGCCCCTGCCCCTCCCCATGCTTGGGCCCAGGTTGAAAACCATCCCTCGGTATGCTGATTTGCTTCTCCCCAGTTAACTGTCTCCTTTCCTCATGGCTTGCTTCCTTGAGTCCCTTGGCCAGCAGGAAGCATTTGTCTTCTCTCCATTTCCCTCATGCTCTTTTAAGGTCACATTTTCCCAAACAGGCACAACATTTCAACTTCTCATCCCTGTCTAGTGTGTCCCCAGATGGGGCTTCCTCTCACCTGCTTGCATCTCACCTGTTCAGCCTTCAGGGATGGAGGCCATGCTGAAAAAGGCTGGCCAGCCTGCTGCCCATCACCTGGTCTCTCCCCCATGTGAGCATTATAAGTCCTTCATGTCTACAGGCCATAGCTCTCTGGTTATTGGACAACTGATGTATTTTTTTCCAGAGGATCCTCTTTGGTCACAACTACCTTGGGGGAGCAGAAATGCTTCCATCTCAGGGAGGCTGGGATTCCCTGAGACTGTTAGGAGATGAGGGTGTGGGCAGAGCGGTGAGCAGGATCTTCTGACAAGTCCCATGAAGCCCTTTGTAAAGTTGGTATCAAGCCCTGTCCTCAGGCCCTCTGAGCCAGGTTTGGAGTGGGCTCTCCTCCCCAGCGGGCAGCTCTGGACCACAGGGATTGCTTCAGGAGTCCCTACAGACTGGGACTGGGGACCTGTGGGTGTCCCTGTGGCCCATTTACTGAGGGCATCCTGGACCCCCTGAAACACACGAAACTTAAATTTCCAGCCCTCTCACTTACGTGGGTCTTTTCCAAGTTCCATTCTTTTCTCATTCTAAAGAAATAATTATTTCCATACCTAATCTTGTATTTATAATTGTGTATTCTCTTTCTTGAAGAAAGCCTTACAAATTCTAGAAGCTTCAGGCCTTCTAAAACCTGGATGTGTCCCTGCAAACCACAGTCTCGGGGCTCTCCCAGGGGGACCCAGGGACCCGTGCTCTAGGGGAGCCTCTAGGGGAGGCAAAGATGCTCATCTCCAAGGCTTTTCAAGGTATTTGGAGTACTTTGTGTACGGGACGTCCGTGACAGATGTTCTGGCAGAAGGCAGGGAGGCCCAAGTTTTGAAACACTTCTTGTCCTGTCTGCAGCATGCAGTTCCCACCATGGAAACCCAGGAGGCTAGGGAAGGGCTGCTTTCTGCTGGGTGCTCCCCTTGTGCCACACGGCTCCTACATCCAGCTTTGATGCAAACTTTGGCCAATCTTTCTGGAAGGAGGAGTCGACATGGTCCCTTCTCTCCAGGATGGCTGGGACTCCTGGTCTAGGTTTCAACCTGGCAGTCCTGGTGCTTGACTACAGTTCTTAAATCTCCTTTTAAGAGTCATGTCTTATGAAATGGGAGCATTTGCCTGCCTGGGACATCTCGGGACTTGTGAGCTCACTGCCTAGGACCCAGTCAGCTTCTTGGATCTGCTCTTGGCTTCACATTGTTTCGCAGCCATTAATTCGGTCAGATGTAGAAAAGCCAGTGACAGCTAACACTGTTGTATGGTTTTTTTTTTTTTTAATTTTTTTTATTCTTATGTTATGGTTTTGTTTTAAAGATGTATTTATTTATTTGAGAAAGAGAGAGAGAGAGAGCGCACAAACAGGGGGAGGGGCAGAGGGAGAGGGAGAGCATCCTAAGCAGACTCCCCACTGAGCATGGAGCCCGGATGCAGGGCTCAATGTCATGACCCTGAGATCATGACCTGAGCCAAAGCCAAGAGTCAGATGCTTAACTGACTGAGCCACCCAGGTGCCCAGCAAACACTGTTTTTAAAAATGTGTGCAGACACTTCTAGATATAGATAGTGGATTAAAGCTTCCTCATAGCATTTCTCTTTCTCAACTCCTAACAAAAGAAAGTAGACAAAACCACAGGGGAAATTTACTATCAGCAACCCATACAATAAACTTCAAATTTGGCATCCAAAGAAAGATACAGAAGATTCTGGAATGACATGGCATGGCACATCTCTGCTCCCTCCCCTGTCTTGAACGCCCAGAAATGGACAAAATCCTGAACATTCTCCTTAGTGCTCCTGAATCTGAAAGGAAACAGATGTGACTCATGCCCTTATATTCTTCCTCTTTTGAATGAACCATATTAAAAAGTGTGCTGAGGAGAAATAGGGGAAGCAAGGACATGACCCGTGGAGCTGACTCAGTTGATAGAAAGAAAACCCCTAGAACAACACTCCCACTTCAGAAATTGATGCAAAGCCCGGGTTCTCCCCTTTCCTTGCAAAAGGTGTATAGTATCCTCCTCTCCATCCCCAATCAGGTGACCTGAGCCTTGTGCAGGACATTAATCAGAACCTCAGGACGGGAGCAAACACATGCATTCCAACAAAGGCTGCAGCACTCTGCTTTGGTTGAGCTCTCCTCTTTCCCTTCCTCCACATCTGACTACCAGTCAAAAGTCCAAATACCCCGCCTCTCACTTAGCTCAGAGGGAAAAACAGACTGATGTCAAATAGTGAGGAGATAGTCAATGAGCTCCTCTCTCCTGCCATCATGTTACAGCAGCATAAAGTAGGTCTGGACAGAGCCACCAAATCAAGATGAAAAGAAATGGATGCAAACACATGGCAGCACATAATTAATGATAAGTAGAGGGAAAACCGTAGGCAAAAGACAAAGGCTCCTCACCCCACACCACCCCCCGCCCCCGGTCAAAGAAAATTGCTTTCAATTGCTTCACATAGAAAACAACTTAATTAGAACATGAATTTAATAATCGAAGGCTCAAAGATGGGATGATAAAAGGAGAATCGATAGCAAAGAAACAAACTGAGGACAAAAACAGCATCATGATAGAACGAAGAAATAACTTAGAACTAACAAGAAAGCCAGTGATAGCTAACACTGTTTTATGGTTTTGTTTTAAAGATGTATTTATTTATTTGAGAGAGAGAGAGAGCAACTAACCACACTGAACTCACATTACTGAATTGGGCAGCTAAACTAAGTAAAGAGATTTGAGAAATTAGAATTAATAGAAATGGAATACATACAAAGATTATCCAATATAAGGATTAATTGGTATTCCTGAAGAAGGAAAATCAAAAATAGAGCCAAAAGAGAATGTCAAATGCAGAAAAAATGTAAACTGCTGATTGAAAGACCCATTATGATCCAGAAAAGCTTGATTCAGAATGTTTAATACCAAGACATGTCTTAGTTAAATTATTGAACTAAAAAAAAAATGATGGAAAGTGACTTCTTTAGGCATGCAAGCAGGAAAAAGGGGTCACCTACAAGGGGGAAAATTCAGACTTGTCTCAGATTTCTTCCAGAGAATAAAAGGAAACACCTACCGTATTCTATGGGAAAGAAGGTGAGACCCAAGAATATTATACAGGCCAGAACCAGCCAAGATCTGGTTCCTGTGTAAAGACAACAGACAGACATTCTTAAACATTCAAAACCCTTCTTGATAAAACAGCATAATGATGAAACTCAGTCCATGAAGAGCTGAATTGAAATGAAGAGTTTGCAAATGGAGAAGCCTTGATAAAAGGCTTAGAATTCATTTAAATCTAGAATGTATACCAAGTAACTATGCAATTATGTTTTTACAGAACAGAATATGTTTCTCATAAACCTGTACAATGTAATGACAATAAGTAACAAACAGGAGACAGGGTCAAGGGAAATGGAAAAACCAAAAGAATCATGAGAGCTAAGATGCCTTCGAGTGCCCGCACACGTCTGCACACACACACACACACACACACAATTCAAATGTATCATTTAAAAAAAAGACTGAATATCTTAATGTTTTTCACCATTTTTGTTTACCCTCAGAGGTACCTTTCAACAACTAATGTCTCTTGTGGTCAAGAAACATTACTTGAAGGTCAACTCTTCCTTCAATTTCAAGTAAAATACTTTGAATTAAAATAGCATCTGTATTATGGTCCAATTCTTATGAAGTATCTCTGTGACCTTTCCTCCTATCTTTAACTATGCACAGAAAGCTTTCTGGAATAATGTGATGTAATGGTCATTTCTGTGGTCAGTTCTGAAAGGTCGTATACAGCTGATTATTTTCTTGCTTGTCACTTTTTAATATTTTAATTTTCTGATACATCTATGAATAAAAAAAATTTAAATATTAGAAACAAAATTTTCTCAGGCACCTCACTGGAACAGAATAAATAGTCAAAAAAAAACAGACGTGGCAGAGAGGACTGCTATTTCCCAGTGTCTACTCTCTTAACATTTTATGGAATTTTTAGCGTATTCATGGTGGCCAGAATATAGACCCCACTTCCCAGCTGGGGTTCTGGCTGATAGGATGTAAGCAGACGTACCATGAGGCAGCTTGTGCCTCGTTGGAGAGTACTTGCTCATTTTCTTTTTATCACCTTCATCCCTTCCTGCTGCCTGGAATGCAGATATCTCTATATGGGAGCATGAGGTCAAGACCTTTCAAAGCAAAGGGACACAGAAGGTGCGTATAGAATGTCACATCACTTAGACTGCCTTTGTGGATAATGTGAACAAGAAAGAAACTTTTATCTTGTGACGCCCGTGTGGCTCAGTCAGTTAAGTGTCTGTCTTCGGCTCGGGTTGTGGTCTGGGGATCCTGGGATCGAGTCTCACATCAGGCTCCCTGCTCAGTGGGGAACCTGCTTCTCCCTCTGCCTGCCACTCCCCCTGCTTGTGCACGCTCTCTCTCTCTCTCTCTCTGACAAATAAATAAATAAAATCTTAAAAAAAAAGGAACTTCTATCTTGAGGAAAGAACGGAACCAAATCCTAACTGATGCACTTACCTACACATATGCATATAGAAATCCAGACTGTGAACAAATCACTGATGGCCCTAAATGTGACAAAAATTTTAAAAACACTTTGTAAGAAAATACAAAGGGAATATCTTTATGAATTTGAGAGAGGGAAGGATTTTTTAAAAAGAGGTTTTATGGTGAAAACCATAAAGGAAACAATAGGTAAACCTTACAACACCAACATTTTAAACTTTTGCATGGCAAGAGAAACTATAAACAAATGTAAAAGACAAGCAATAGTGAAGTCTGTCATGTTCAAGTTCAGTGTGGTGCCGTGTACGTGGGGTGGGAACAGAGGGGTGGTCACCTAAATTTGAGGAGAGCCGCATATTCATTCCCTTTACCTCTGAGATAGTGACAATGCATATTAGCTTATCAAAAGATCTGAGAACTTCTACAGAAATCATTTTTTTCCCTGTGTGGAACTCAGCATTCATACAGTTATTTGATTTATTTAACTGTGGGATCACTGTGTGTGTGTGTGTGTGTGTGTGTAACATATATGAACTTCTCCTGCATGTATAAGGAAGACATGAAAATGCTGCCATGAGAAATAACACTTTGCTTCACGTGAGAAATGGTGGTTGCATTCAGCTTTGTGTCCCCACAGCTAACTCTTACTCCTTCAGTAGTTTTGACCATAGTAGCACTGGAGGGAAGGGGAAGGAAGTAGAGAGGGTGGAGAAGGAGGAGGAGGAGGAGAGAGGAAGAGAGAAGAGGAAGAAGATGAAGAAGGGGCAGGGGAAGAAGAAGAAGAAAGAAAAAGAAATTTGGGGCTTGGGGAGTAGGTGTAAATTCCCCTAGTGAAGTGAACACATCCCAAGAGAAGGAAGTCAGTTGTAATTTGGGTTGTTCCTTCTCACAGCCATCAGCTGGGACTACTGGAAGCAGACATTTTGAAACATGCCCAACTAGGGAAAAAAAGATCATTTTAAAGATAATTTAGGGGGCACCTGGGTGGCTCAGTCGGTTCAGTGTCCACCTTCGGCTCAGCTCATGATCTCTGGGTCCTGGGATCAAGCCCTGCACCAGGCTTCCTGCTCAGCAGGGAGTCTGCTTCTCTCACTCTCTCCCTCTGCCCACGGCTTGTTCTCTCTCTCTCTCAAATAAATAAATAATCTTAAAAAAAATAATTTAGGGCAGATCTCAGAGAGTTGTAATGCGGGGAAAATGGCATTGGTGACAGATTTCTTGCTTATGGAGGAAAAAAGGAAAGAGCAGGTATGGTCTAGGGTGGTCAGTTCAGCATTGATCTCTGTCTCTGTCTCTCTCTGTGTGTCTCTCTATTCTGACATTAAGGGCTTTATAGTCTTTTTATTTTTTTAAGATTTAATTTTTTTTAAAAAAGATTTTATTTATTTATTTGACACAGAGAGAGAGAGCACAAGTGGGGAGAGTGGCAGGCAGAGGGAGAAGTAGACTCCCCACTGAGCAGGGAACTCGATGCGGGGCTCGATCCCAGGACCCTGGGGATCATGACCTGAGCTAAAGGCAGATGCTTAACTGACTGAGCCACCCAGGCACCCCTAAGATTTTATTTCTAACTCATCTCTACCTGTAATGTGGGGCTCAAACTCACAACCTGGAGATCAGGAGTCTCAGGCTCCACTGATTGATCCAGCCAGGTGCCGCAAAGCCTTTATAGTCTAGAGAGAGAGATTTTATTAAGCATTTTATTTCAAGTACAGTTTGAAGCCCTTTACTTATTTTGTCTCATTTAATCTTGTGACAGAGGTACTCTAATTCTTATTTTTAGGATGAGGAAAAGACAGTTAATTGCGTAAGATTAAAAAGTTAGCATGGGATTGGAGGCAGGATTCCAACCCGGGAGGTTTGCCATTGGTCCAACTCACTTTACCACTGCTCTGCCTATTTCTTATAGGTAACTACTGTATAGCATATGAAACACCATGATAGAGAGGAACAAAGTGAACACATTGAGTCCAAAAGGACCAGTGGAGTCAGTTTATTTTTTTTTTAAGATTTTATTTATTTATTTGACCGAGAGAGAAAGAGCACAAGTAGGCAGAGAGGTAGGCAGAGGGAGAGGGAGAAGCAGGCTCTCCACTGAGCAGGGAGCCCGATGCAGGGCTGGATCCCAGGACCCCGGGATCATGACCTGAGCCGAAGGCAGTCACTTAACCAACTGAGCCACCCAGGCGCCCTGAGTCAGTTCACTTTAGTGACAAGCTACAATTTGCCTGGGAGAGAAGAGGAGAAAGCCATTTCAGGGTAACAAGGTCACCTACCTGCCTGTAAGCCAGTGGAAGGGGCAGGAAGGGGGCTTCTCTTAAATCAGGATGTGCCAAGTCCAGATATGGTCTTTGGGCACCTCTAGCCAGCACAAGTTTCTGAGTAGGAGGGACAGGCCAGGTTTTTTCTCAGGAAGATATTGGGAGTGATGAGGGGGAGGTATGGAGGGTGGAATGTGGGGAGATGAGGCCAGTGGAGGAGCAGAAGGCCAACCCTGCCCTATTTCCTGAGAGCAGAAAGGCAGAAGGAAGGGTAAGAAAAAAGGAGGTTTTTAGATTTGGAGCTAGATTTTGTACTGGTAGTCAGGGAAAAGGACCAGAGCTCGCTGAAGCCATCGGCTTGGGCAGAAGTGTTCTTTTTCTGAGATTTGTGCACATTTTGAGTAGTAAGGTTAGCAGAGAGAATGTGCATGCATTGGGATCTGTGATTCTCTTTGCACAGGGCCCAAATTGCATCACGACGTCGCCCCAAGTCCCTGGGGCAGGGTGATGACAACTTGCAATCTGGTGCCTTGACCGTCGAGGTGAAATGAGCATCCTGCGCATTCGTTGCGCAAGGAGTCAACTTGCAGGAGCGGAAGGCTGGTCCCTTCCCGGGAAGGCCGCCCAGCCGGACTCGCGGGTCCCTCCCCGGCTCCCGCCCTGGCTCCGATCAGAGCATCAGGTGGGGCCCAGGCCACGGGCATACGAGGCTCAGGGGGCCTCTCCTGGCCCGGACGGGGGGCAAGTAGCCCGCGGACACTCTGGCCGGTGGTCCCAGGGCATTTGCAGGCTCCGACGGGGTGCAGGCGGCTTGGTGGGGGACACCCCTAGGCGCTCGCACCACCCCACTCTCTTCGCCAAGGAAGTGGCTTCCTAGCGCGCGGGGCCCTGTCAAAACCACCCGGGCTCGGCCCCAGCCTCCCAGAGAGACGCGCATCGGCCCTTGGCCCCCCAGGCACTGCCCTCCCGGCCCCCCAACTCGCGGACTACAAGTCCCAGCAGCCCCCGCAGCTTGCACCTCCCGCCTCGCAGCGGAGACCCCCGGCCGTCCAAGCGGGGCTCCGGCTGAGCTCGTGGCGGGGCCGGGCGGGGAGGCCGGTCCCGCGGGCGGGGGCGGGGGCGGCTCCGCGACTTCTCCCGCCGCCGCAGCCAAGGGGAGTTTCCAGGAAGTGGCCATATTGGATCCATTCAGCCGCAGCCGCCCGGGCGGAGCGCGTCCCGCAGCCGGCTGGTCCCCGTCGCGGCCCGGGTGCTCGCCCCGGCCCGCCCGCGCGGTGCGAGCTCGCCATGGCGGCCACTGACCTGGAACGCTTCTCGGTGAGGGCCCTGCCGGGCCGCGGCGCGCACGGGAGGCGCGGGGAGGGGGCCGCCCTGCAGCTGGCCGGGGGCGCCGGGCGGGCTGTCAGCTCCGCGCGGCCGGGCCTCGACGCGGGGCCGGCGTGGGGACCCCCGAGCGGGCTCTTGGCAGCGCTAGCTTGGGGTCCCGGGGCGTCGGGCGGGGGCGCCCCCCTTGGGCACACGAGAGGCAGACCCCTTTCGCGGGAAGGAGCAAATAAATACCCTGCCTGGTTCGGGCCAGGTGCGAGGACAGACTGGGGCGCCGGGAGCCGGAGGAAGGCGCGGGGTGGGGGTAGGGGGGAATCCAGGATCCTCCCGACCCCCACACCTCCCTGGGGAGATTCCTAGCCGCGCAGGTGCTGTTGGATGGGCACAGCGTGTGAGAATGAAGCCCAGAAGGATCCGAGGGAGTTCTTCACATGAGCTCAGGGTAGTTGCAGACTTGGATCCTGAAGACCTTGGTTGGGCCTGCTTTGCCTTCCCCCCCCTCCACTCGTCTCCCAACCTCACTCCCTACCTAAGCGCCCAGATCCTGGGGGCGATTCCAGGCAGGTCCCGCCTCAGTGGTCCGGTCTGAGGCAGCCATTCCCCCGGGAACGAGCGATTCTAGATTCAGCCAAGTGGATGTTTGTTTGGGCCCCAGTCTGAGTTTGCCTTCTGCAGGGCTACCGGCTCCGGTGGTCCCTGCGGGGGTGTCTGTGGGGCTGAGCCCGGCAATAGCCAACTTCCTGAAGATGTTTATAATTCACCTGGGGGAGGGGGGCCTTTTGGGGATTGTGTCTGCCTGTCCCCTGGTGTCTAAGGCTGGATCTGGGTGTGTCTGGGAGGCTGGGCTGTGACAGTAAAGGGAGCTGTGTCCTCTTGCCAGCATGTGAGGCCCTGGTCGGGCGGGAAGGGGGAGGGAGGGCCCGGGGCTGTAGGGGGGGGAGGGGGAAAATGTTGAATATGTGACTGATAAGGAATTGGTTCTGGGGCTAAATTAAGGAGCTAGGACTTATGTAATTAATGCTATAAATACTATCATCTGAATTTATGTATGTAAATTTACCCTTTAATCTGAAAATACATTTGTTGGTCTACTTTGGAAATATGCATAACTGAAGCAGGAGCTTTTGGTTTCGTAATTTCTGAGGTGTTTTATTCCCACTGAGGAGGGGGCTCTGTGTCAGTCAAGTAAGTTTAAATAACAGGAGGAGCCGACTCAGGTTGGGTGAATCAGAGATTTACCTCACTCACCCCTGCACTGTAAATTGGAATTTATGTACCCAAGGAGGGCAGTCCCTGAATCCTAAGAGACCTGCTGATTAGCTGGAGGCCAAGAGATCTGGGAGCGTTTGCGCATC
The DNA here is from genome assembly GCF_054177405.1 of Leptonychotes weddellii. Lineage (NCBI taxonomy): Eukaryota > Metazoa > Chordata > Mammalia > Carnivora > Phocidae > Leptonychotes > Leptonychotes weddellii. Next base: position 116,494,465 of record NC_138375.1, read on the forward strand.
TGTGCGTGCGTGTCTGTGTACATTTTCTGTGCCCAGCTGACCAGAAAGTTATGTCTGAGTCTTGTCTGTGGCCAGAGGTTGCTCTAACAGCTGGTCTTGCTGGTGGGAACGGTATGTAGAGTAACCAGAATCAGACTGCCCGATAGGAATCCTGGACTCCTACTTATTGGCCATGTGACCTTGAGCACGTTAGTTAACCCCTCAGTGTTCTTCTCTGTGTATTGGGATAAAAATACTACCTTACTCCTAGGGTTATTGGGTGGATTCAGTAGGAAAATCCAGGTGAGGTACTTAGAACAGTGTCTGGCACGTGGTAAGGATTCAGCAAATGACGTGTGATACCTAGTGTCCGGGTGGATGTGGACACTGGCCCTTTGTGTAAGAAGGCAGCGGAAAAGGAGTTTGCTCCGTTATTCGGTGCCCTCCCTGGGGCTCCTGTCACCGCACGCCCAGAGATGGTCCTCAGACCCTGAGCTGAGAGTCCTGAAAGCACTGCTGGGAGGTGGGCTGGCAAGGCCCTTCCCCTCAGATTCCCGTGTCGGCATTTCTGTGAGGAGTTCGGGTATCATCTCCTTGCTGGGTCAAGGCACAGACAGGGGACTGACTCAGGTATGGTTGTACGGCCCGAACTCAGGGGCCTTGGTTACTGTGCCAGGTTAAGCTGGCTGGATGGACGCCTTCCACACCCTCCACGCTCTGAGCTGTCAGCCTCCTGGGAGGACTTGCATAGGGTTGAATTTGGGTGGAGACCTTGGGTGGGGTTTGGCCTGAATTTAGGAGTCTGGACTCCGTTCTCTTCTCCTGGCTTGTCATCCTGGGAAAATCATTTCTTTTTCTATCTTGCTATAAAATGGGCCCAACCATACTAATATTCTTCAGAGAGTTTGTGGAAGGTTAATTGCAGTCTATGGCATGTTTAGAGATATGGTTAGGTGTCTCTCCAGCCTCAGGGTTGACTTTGGTGTTAAGCATTGGCCATGAGGGTATGATTTGATGGAGCTTTTGTAGGTCTACACTCCCTGCACCCCTCTCCACCCCCCCCCAGGCTGGCTTGGTGGTCAGCTCAGCCCTGGCTGGCCTGGAAACTGTCCCATCCTGGAGCTTAGATGAGCATACAGAGTTGTACCTCGAGGTCAGTGCTGGGTTCCTAGTCCCCACATAGCATGATATAAGTAGTCTTAGTAGCCTTTACATCCGGGCTAGCCTCTGCTCAACCCTAGGTCAGCCGTGGGCTTAGGGTTGACGTCTCCTGGATGTGTG